>NC_058524.1:570727095-571066262 GCF_904849725.1 Hordeum vulgare subsp. vulgare
TCTTCAGCCTAGCATAGAAATTGATGCATACGGGATTGAAGGGGGACCAATATATCTTATTGCTATGGTTGGGTTTTACCTTAATGAACGTTAGTAGTTGCGGATGCTTGCTAATAGTTCCAATCATAAGTGCATAGAATTCCATGTAAGGGACGACATGCTAGCAGTGGCCTCTCCCACATAAAACTTGCTATCGGTCTAGTAACGTAGTCAATTGCTTAGGGACAATTCTGCAACTCCTACCACCACTTTTCCACACTCGTTAAACTAATGTAATTGTTTCTAACCAGCCCCTAGTTTTTATTTACGTGTTCTTTCTTTCCTTGCAAACCTGTCCTATCACACCTACAAAGGACTTCTAGTTTAATACTTATTCTAGGTAAAGAGAACGTAAAGTGTGCGTAGAGTTGTATCGGTGGTCGATAGAACTTGAGGGAATATTTGTCCTACCTTTAGCTCCTCGTTGGGTTCAACACTCGTACTTATTGAGAAAGGCTACAATTGATCCTCTATACTTGTGGGTTATCAAGGTGCCAAACCGGAGCTCCAGATGGCCTCCCATCCAAACAGAGACTTACGGCAGCGTAAAAAGTGTTTCGAGACTCCTTTTGATGGTTTTAGGGTATATGAGAATTTATAGGCCAAAGAACAGAGTCGGGAGGGCCTCGAGAGACCCACAAGCCAACAGGGCACCCCCCAGGCCTTGTCGGGTTGGTTTGTGGAACCCTTGTATGGCCCGCAGCCTTCCTTCGATGCTTGTTGCTCTTCTTTTGGTCCAGAAAAAATCACCAAAAAGTTTGAGGTCAATTGGACTTTGTTTGGCATGGAAAACCTGAAAAGTGAAAAATATGGAGAAAAAAGCAATTGGCAGTAAGCAATGGGTCAATAGGTTAGTGCTCAAAAATAATATAAATTGGTAAATAAATACCCCAAGAGTATTCTAGAATGATAATATATCACCATGAAACAATAAAAAATTATAGATACGTTCGAGACGTATCAAGCATCCCCAAGCTTAATTCCTATTCGTCCTCGAGTAGGTAAATGATAAAAACAGAATTTTTGATGTGACATGCTATCCATGATGTAATCTTATGCATGTATGCTCATTGAGAAACGATGAATTAACAAATATTAACACAACAATACTTATAGGTATAAGGAGCAAATTTATTAATCTTTCAAAGTATACGATCCTCAAAGGTTGTTTTACCCCATTCATCTTATTACGTTAGCAAGGCATGACTCCATCTTCACCACATTAATACAAATGTCAAGCACCATGGTATCCAAGTCAGGCAATTGGATCTTACCTTTTCTATATGCATCAACTTTTTAGTCTTCACGCAATACATGAGTGTGAACCATTGGACATAACATAAAGGTGGAATAGAATATGGTGGTCGGTTTGAAAGGGGTGAAAGTGGAGAAGATAGTATCAAATCAACTAGGAGTACCAACGGGCTATGGAGATGACCATCGATAGATATCGATGAAAGGAGTAGGGATTGGCATGCAAATGATTCACTAGAGCTATAAGTGTACGAAAGCTCCACTAGAGCTAAGTGGGGTGTGCATCCAACTTGCTTGCTCAAGAAGACCTCGTGCATTTGAGGAAGCCCGTAATTAGAATATACAAGCCAAGTTTATTAAAAAGTGATTCCCACTAGCATATTAATTATATAATCATGAGAATCTCTATATGAAGAACAAGGGCCACTTTGAGGCACAAGTGTGGTAAAAGATAGTAGCAAAGTCCCTTCTCTTGTTTTCTCTCATTCATTTTTTCATTTCATTTCTTTATTTTATTTTTGTTTTACTATGGTGGGCTCATTTGCCCTCCCCCATTTTTATTTCCTTGCTAGGGCAATGCTCTAATAATGATGATCATCACACTTTTATTTACTTACAACTCAATATGAAAATTCATATGACGATATCACTGTTTATGAACGCCTTGCTACCTCTTGAGCTTGCGTTGGTTTTCCCTTGAAGAGGAAAGGGTGATGAAGTGAAGTATATAAGTATTTCCCTTAGTTTTTGGAGAACCAAGGTATCAATCCAGTAGGAGGAACAAGCAAGGCTCCAATAGTAGTACCTGCACAAATAATCAAAGACCTGCAACCAACGCTATAAAGGGGTTGTCAATCCCTTCACAGTTATTTGCAAGGATGAGATCTGATAGAGATAGGTATAAAATATTGATAGATCTGAAAGTAAAACAAAAGTAAATAAATTGCAGCAAAGTATTTTTGGTTTATAGATCTGAAAATATAATATGGAAAATATACCCGGGGCCATAGGTTTCACTAGAGGCTTCTCTCATAAAGGAAAATAATACGGTGGGTGAACAAATTACTGTCGAGCAATTGATAGAAAAGTGAATAATTATGAAGATATCCAAGGCAATAATTATGCATATAGGCATCACGTCCATGTCAAGTAGACCAAACCGATTCTGCATCTACTACTATTACTCCACACATTGACCGAGTCCTGCCTACATCTAGAGTATTAAGTTCATGAAGAACAGAGTAACGCATTAGGTAAGATGACATGATGTAGAGTGATAAACTCAAGCAATATGATGAAACCCCCATATTTTTAACCTTGATGGCAACAATACAATACATGCCTCGCTGCCCCTACTATGTGACTGGGTGAGGATACCGCAATATTGAACCAAAAACTAATCACTTCTCCCATTGCAAGAATTACCAATCTAGTTGGCCAAACGAAACAAATAATTCAATGAGACTTGCAAAGATATGAAATCATGCATATAAGAATTCAAAAGAGACTCAAATAATATTCATGGATAATCTGAACATAAACTCACAATTCCTCGGATCTCGACAAACACACCGCAAAAGAGTATTACACCCAATAGATCAAGATCAAAGAGAGAGAAGAAGCCATCTAGCTACTAGTTATGGACCCGTAGGTCTGTGATGAACTATTCACAAATCATTAGAGGGGCAATAGAGTTGATGTAGATGCCCTCTGTCATCAACTCCCTCTCTGGCAGATTACTGGAAAAGGCTCCCAGATTGGATCTCTCGGAAACAGAACCTCCCGACGGCGTAAAATTATTTCCGTTCCTCTCTTTGGCGATACGTAAATATTTGGGAATTTATAGGTCGAAGAATAGGGTTAGGAGACCTGCAGGGGGCCCACAAGCCAAGGGGCGCGGCCACCCCTAGGGCGCGCCTTACAGGCTTTTGGCCTCCCGACAATTGCCTTGCCCCCTACTCCAAGTCTGTTGCATGTTTTCTGGTCCAAGAAAAATCTTTCCGGAGATTTTATTCCATTTGGACTCCCTTTAATATTCCTTATCTGCAATACTCAAAAATATGGGAAAACAGAAACTGCCACTAGGCTCTAGGTTAATAGGTTAGTCCCAAAAATAATATAAAATAGCATATAAATGCATATAAAACATCCCAAACAGATAATATAATAACATGGAACAATCAAAAATTATAGATACGTTGGAGATGTATCATGCCTCTAGCAGTGTACCAGGATGTGCAAAGATCTAGCAGGAAATATATCAAAAATATGATGAATGGTGGCTTCGCCACAAATACTATGTCAGCTCTATATGATCATGCAAACATTATGAAGATGAACGAACTAGTCATGTGAAGTGGCGATGGCATTTGCATGCCAATATATCTCGAAATGGCTATGGAAATGCCAAGATGGTAGGTATGGTGGCTGTTTTGAGTAAGATATAAAAATGCTTATGTCCAATAGAGTGTGTCATGTCATGGTGTTTGGATGCACCAGCGAAAGTTGCACCAATCCTCAAAGTGAGAACAGGTGATGCACGGTACCGAAGAGGCTAGCAAATATGAGGAGGTGAGATTGCGTATGTCCATGGTGTCACATTAGTCATGAAGAACTCATTTAATTATTGCAAGATTTGATTAGCTTTATCAAAAATTAAAGTACTACTTGCATGCCTCGAGGGAGAGGGTTGGTAGGAATTAACCATCATGCGACTCCGACTCAAAACAACACTAGGATTTCAACGAGGAATAGAAATGCTCACACATCATCACCATGCACTTTTGATTATTTAAATGAACAAGAAGTTTAATGTCTCTTAATATAGACACCTCTCTGAATTAATTATACTACACTCACACCTTTTTCATATCACCACATCAATATCATTAACCCACAATTTCTCTATATGTGCTACATGATGGTTTCTATCATCATTCATTAGATACTCATTATGTTTTATCTAGTCTTATGACGCATGAAAATTATCATCACTATTTGTCAAGATCTCAAACAAATATAAGTGAAGAACGAGAGCATAATATTTCTATAAAATCTACACGCCATGGTGCTCAAAAATGTACAAGTGAAGTACTAGAGCAACTGCTAAGCTCAAAAGATACAAGTGAAGCACATAGAGTATTCTAACAAATTGTGATCATGTGATCTCTCTCTAAAATAGGTGTGTCCAGCAAACAATGATTGTGGTAAACTTATGGTAAAGGTAAACATAATCAAACGACTCTCCAAGCTAAACTCATATCACGTGACGAATAAAAATATAGGTCCAAGTAACATAATGATGGATTGGGACGAAAAGAGGGGATGCCTTCCGGGACATGCCAAGCTTGGATGCTTGAGTATTCCTAAAATATTACCTTGGGGTGCCTTGGTAATCCCCAAGCTTAGACTTTTGCTGCTCCTCAATCCTTTGTCCATCGGGACAATACACAAAACTTGAAAACTTCAATCACATAAAACTCAACAAAACTTCATGAGATCCATTTGTATAAGCAACATATCAAATACTTTTAGGTGCTGTTATATATTGATTCTTATTTTATTTTAGCATAAGGTACTGTATTTTAACTCCTCCATGGCTTATACCCCCGATACAATCCATAGCATCATCAAAACAAGCAAACTACACGTGCAAAAACAGAATCCGATTGAAACAGAATAGTGTGTAGTAATCTGTAATGATCCTATACTTCTGTAACTACAAGAATTCTTTAAAATTAGGACGACCTGAATATTAGGTATCTAGATACTGTGTAAAAAATTAAGCTTAAAAATACGTTACAATAAAATTAGAGAAATTCTGCAATGGACGTCAAAGTTTGTGTTTTTGCACCGTATCAATTGTACTTATCATGCAAATCATCCCAAAGGCTTTGCTTGGAACAAAAACTAACTAAAACATAAAAACACAATAATTACATATGCAATAATAATGTTATCACACACTAACAGAAATAAAAAGTAAAAATTAAAGGTAACTATTGGGTTGCTTCCCAACAAGAGCTATTGTTTTGCCCCCCGAGCTAGGCATATTGCATAGTTTCAAGTGTTGTCATCTTTGTCATCAAGTTCCTTAATAATACAACCTCTGATAGTGGGAACAAGAGAACACTTGAGAATAGAATCATCATATCTATGAAGTTGGGATGAACACTAATTGTTTTGACATCTTCGTTCCTATTGGTAGGAGGTGTACTAATGCTCTTAGGAACGTATATGAACTTGGGACTTTTGTCCCGATAAGCACTAGCATTAGTTTCAGATGGCGTAAAATAGGAACCTACTATGTAAATCACCTCTTAAATTTTAACAATTCTACTCAAACCTTGTTCCACCCTCTCATTAATACTAGTGTCCTTTTCCTTTAAGGATTTCAAAGTCATTCCTACACATGACCCAAGTTAAGGGATATGATTATGCAATTTTTTTATCTAACTCCTCAATTGGTTCTGAGTAATCATTTTCCTTTCAATAGCATCAAGTCTTTGCATAACATGTTCCAAGGTTAAATTGGTTTCATGAATGATAATGGGTGTTGTTCCAACAAGATTTTCAATGGCATTATGGGCATCCAAAGTGTGACACATAAGGAAATTACCACCGGTGATGGTGTCAAGGAAATTACCACCGGTGATAATAAAGCAACATCATGAACAATGACATGATGTAGACAAAGTAAACTCAAGTAATATGAATAAACCACATTGTTTTATGCTTGGTAGCAGCAACACAAAGACGCATCTTGTCCCATTGTGTCACTGTGATATAGAAATTTGCCAGGTTGAACCTACTACAATGCACCTCTCTCACCGAAGAAATATCAATCTAGTTGGCTAAACTAATACAATAGACCAGAGAGAATTACGAAGCTCTCATAATCATGCACATAAGTATCATATGAGTATTCAGAGGAGAATCAAATATTTGTTATGAATAACCTGAACATAACCCACAATTCATTGGATCCCAACAAACGCACCACACAAAAGGAATTACATCATATTGATCAAAGCGGAGATCCGATGATCATTGTATTAAAGATCCAAGAGATAGATTTCCATCTAGGTACAGACTATGGACCCGTAGGTCAGTGGTGAACTACTCACACATCATCGTGAGGACATATAGATTGATGAAAGGCCCTCCATGATCAATCCCCCTCCGGCAGGGTGCTAGAACGAAGCTCGAGATGGCCTCCCTTCGGAACATAGACTTGCAGCAGCATAACAAGTGTTTTGGGACTCCCTCTCATGTTTTAGGGTAGATGACAATTTATAAGCCAAAGAACGGAGTTAGGAGGGCCACTAGGGAGGCACAAGCTACACTACAAGAATACCCCACATAAAACAACGTAAATTCTACAACGATTTGACTATATGTTGCAAAATTTATCGTAGATACGCATATAAGCGATGCAACATATATGATGTACAGTCGCAGCTCATTACCCTATCGTGGTACAGATAAGAAAAAAACTAAGGAAAAGAGGGAAAAGAGACGCGCGAGAAACAGCAAGCCCCCGCCCTTATCTCTGCCAAATCGCCTCCACCACCGCCTCCTCCTCCGACCCACCTTGCCGTCGTACCTTCCCCTCCCCTCCTCCCACCTCGCAGCTGAGGTGGCTACCAGATCCATCCCTATCCCTACCCACCCAACACTCTCACATTCCATCTTTCTCTTCACGTGGCTCCTTGTTGCGCAACCTGCGGTGGTTGATTCAGGCGACGCCCGGCATATCTCGCCATTGCAAAGGACAGTACAGGCCCCTGCACCGCGGCTCCCTCCCATCCTGGCAGATCTGGTGCTCGCGTCCACCAAAACCGACCCACGACCATACCCCCATGACCAGGGTTTCGGGTGTCGGCTCTGGAGCCGATGGTCATGTCGTCCATCCGGTGAGTGCGCCCCCTCCCGTGGCTTCGTCCTCTCTCCCCCGTTTCTCTAACCTCTGCTATTTTCTTCTCTTTTAGACGTGCAGGGTGCAGCCAACTTCCTGTGCGCCCCTCTATTCCTTCTCTCTACAGGCAAAAACAATCCCAAGTGAAAACCAATCCTAATCATAGGTGCTGCCCACAACATGGTATACATGATGGAAGTAAGCAAGTCCTCAACTGTCCAGTCATTGACGCGACTCGATTCCTGTCCTCAGGATTGGCCATGTTAGATCAGGTAGGATGCTCATGTCCTCATCGTGGAAATTAAAAGTATATGGAGAATCCTGTGATCAATTGAACTATTAGATTTGTTATTTTCTTTCCTGAAAAGTAGTGTTACTTTGTGGAATTTCTTCACTTGTAATGTTTTCCTGTGTAATTTGAACAGACGAAGCATAAATTTACTATTTCTATTGTACTCCCTCCGTTCCTAAATAGTATAAGTCTTTTTTGAGATTCAAACGAAGAGGTATGTATATAGACATACTTTAGGGTATAGATTCATTTATTTTTCTCTGTATTTAGTATGTAGTGAAATCTCGTAAAAGATTTATATTTAAAAACGGAGGCAGTACATCTTAACTTAGTATACGATGGCTTGCTATGCACATGCTACAGCCATGATATGTATATGGTTTTTTAAGTATCTCTACGTTGGCTTTCAAACAGAGAAGAATCATTTCTTTTGCTTTTCAATGGTTATTTATTGATTTATATTTAGAAGACTACTCCTGTTTTTCCTTCTGAAAGAAAAGTTGATCTTCAAGTTTTGTTAGTCACATATGATTATTAGGAACGACTATAGCATCAGCAAGGTGTTTTCCATTATTACCAAGTGATGAATATTTCACCCACTAATTGGTGGTAAATTAGATGCTCTCCCTTGCTTTCCAAAATTAATATAGGTACTTCTATTATGGTTGGCAGTTGATGTATTATTATCTCAGTATAATGTCCAATACAAATTATGTTATGTATTCGTATGACCTTTCAGACCAAATAAATCATAGTTGTATTATCTTTTTGACTTCCTTTGTTGTAACATGGTATCTCAATCTATCCTTTAGAAAATCATGAATAATATTTCAATATTATAAGTTTGCATTTTCAACTAAAAAGGATATTGTTATTCTTGTTATCATGAGTTCAGGACACAATGCTTCTACAGATGTATTGCTTTGGATACTATTCCCCATCAAAAGTCATGAACGACTTCTACTTTGCCTATTATATGAGTAAAATATGGAAATAACTAACAGTTTTGTTCCGCAAATTCTATACGGAAAGGGAAATAACAAACTTGATACAAGGATGAACCTGTGATGTACTACTATTTTTATATCATCATGTACTCATGAAATACACTGTCGGGAAATAAGCACCTATGAGTTGTCCTTGTATAAGGTACTATTTTGTCCATTGCACTAAAAAATAGTTACTCTTTCCGCAATTTCAATATGAATTAGTATGTTTTCTCCAATATGATGTACTTAGAATAGGATACATCCCGTCGATTTGCAACAATCCCTTTTTAGGTCCAGAGTTTGAACTATGTCCTTTTGTTCATTGTCCAAAAAATATTTACTCATTGTTGAACAATAACGTAATGACTGCCATAGTAAGAATTTTAACAAGAGTGTGCATGTGCTTGCTTATGGTACCATGATAAGTTAGCATTATCTTTTTTCAATTGGCAGGTAATAAAGTCCTACCGACGACAAGTTTGGACTTCGATGTATTTTTGTTCCTCTCTTGGGACATGATACCAGACTTGAGAACCAAACTGAAGGTACAAGTCATGGCGTGGTAAACTACCTTTTTTTTGTTGGATATCAGAAACTGCAGACCTATAATATTGTGTGTTGCATGTATTGATTCCACTATTTGGTTTCACATGACTAATCTTAGTATAATTAAGGTCAACTAGGTATTCCAACTCCATGCAGGGGGACGCCACGGAGGAAGTTGAGTTCATGGAGCACTTCATGGACGATGCCATGCAAGGTAAACTCTCCCCCTCTCCTTAAAGTGTTACTGCTCGTTGTGTCCACGATCATTGAGCCATGCTAGGTTCTATGCTGCTGTCCATGCAAATTTATAAGATTTGACGTTGTAGGTTTCAGTAGGTTCACATAAAATAGTTCGGTTGTAGGTTTAAAGAATTAGCAATGGATCTCTAGGCTGGTCATGACCATGGAAATTCGTTTTCTTCCTATTGGATTACTGAAACCAACTAGAAATAAATGTTTTGGTTCAGTTTCAAATGACTAAAATCATTTTGAGGAGAGAAGTGCTACTGTCAATCACATTTCACTATGCACATCAGCACTAGGCTACTGTCCGTATAATTTTATTTACCCATGTTTTCTCCACGTTGTGTCGTATATTGTGGCATCTGGATCAGTCATCAATCCATACGAATTTGTGCTGGTATCTTTTCATAATCACATACGAATTTGTGTTCAGATTGTAGTGTTATCTTGTTTATTTGCTTGTTTTTATTTGCTATCAAACCGCTTTTCAGATCCAAAAAAATGTGCTAATGAGCCAGTAAGAGTGAGCAAAGCGGTTCTTACTTCTTAATGCACTATATGTTAACAGCTCATTTTGTTACTTGCTTTGTAGATTCAAAAGATATACTGCTGATTATATGGGTGTGTCGCAAGTATACTACAATGATGATGATGGTGGTGATGTTCGAGTTCATGATGATCATGGTGGTGATGTTCAAGTTCATGATGATGATGATGACGATGATGATGATGATAGATGGATGGATTTTTTCAGTTTTAGTTGAGTTGTAGGGATGTTGTTCATGTTCGATGATGTTTCTGGTTAAATTTAAGTTAGGTTTTAAGGATGTCGATCGATGCTTCCAGTTTAATTTTTGTTGTCAAGAAAATATTTGGATGTGCATCGTATTTGGATAATGTTTCTCATGTAATATCCACTATTGTAATCCAATAGTTTTATCCAATATATGATTTCTTCCTCTTGTGAGTATATTATCTTATCTTTTCGTCACTTGATATACATAATTATCACCATTATGTGGAGCATTAGTTTAATTGTTGTGAATAATAATAATAATAAAAATAATAACATTATATATGTACCAAGAAGTGTTGCAAAATCTCTATTAACAAATAATGAGATTTGTATTCATGTATATTGAGCACCAACATATATAAGTGTTGTAGATGTAGGTTTTATGTGTTGTAATCTTGCAACAGTCCCTTTTACCAACGGCAGTATAAGCGTTGCATTATGCACTAACAACACTGGATAAGGCTACGCATCCTGAACCGTTGGTAAAGAGACTAGCAACGCATATATGGACTTTTAGATACGGAAAGAAGCGTTGCTAGAGGTGAGGTCTTGTTGTAGTGCTATCAGGGTGCAATCCCCCCCAGGTCGCACCCTGTTAGATTGGGGGCCCCTCATGAGGCCTCCAACCTTCTTCCGTTGCTCATTGGTCGCCTTTTCATTCAGAAAAACCATCAAAAAATTTCAGGGCAATTGGACCTCGTTTGGTATGGCAAACCTGCAAAGTGAAAAACACGCGGAAAAAGCAAGTGGCACTCGGCATTGGGTCAATAGGTTAGTGCTCAAAAATAATATAAAATGGTAAATAAATACCCCAAAAGTATTCTACAATGATAATATATTAGTATGGAACAATTAAAGTTATAGATACGTTGGAGACGTATCACATGCACCTAGAGTATTAAGTAAAACAAAGTAATGAATGGAGAACAATGACATGATGTAGACAAAGTAAACTCAAGCAATATGAATAAACCCCATCGTTTTATCCTTAGTACAAACAATGCAAAGATGCATCTTGTCCCCTTATATCACTATGATATACAAATTCGCCAGGTTGAACCAACTACAATGCACCTCCCTCACCGAATAAAAATCAATCTAGTTGGCCAAACTATTTCAATAATGAGAGAGAATTACGAAGCTATCATAATTATGCACATAAGAATCATATAAGTATTCAGAGGAGACTCAAATATTAATCATGAATAATCTGAACATAATCCCACAATTCATCGCAGCCCAACAGACGGACCGCACAAAAGGAATTACATCATGTGGATCACAACGAAGATGCGATGACCATTGTATTGAACATCAATAGGGAGATATTGACATGTAGGTACTAGCTATGGATCCATAAGTCTATGGTAAATTACTCACACATCATCGTGAGGGCAGCAAGGTTGATGAAGAGGCCCTCCATGATCGATCCCCCCTCCAGCACGGTACCGAAATAGAGCTCCATATGGCCTCCCATCGGAAAAGAGACTTCCGACAATGTAAAAAGTGTTTCGGGTTTCCTTCTGGTGTTTTTAGGCTATATGAGAATTTATAAGCCAGCGAACAGACTCGGTAGGACCTTGAGGGGCCCACAAGCCAATGGGCTGCCCCCCAGTCTGCGTCGGGTTGGCTTGTGGGGCCCACGTGTGGCCCCCAGCCTTCCTCTGATTCTTGTTGCTCTTCTTTTGGTCCAAAAAATCACCAAAAAGTTTTAGGTCAATTGGACTTAGTTTGATATGGAAAACTTGACAAGTGAAAATAATGCAGAAAACATCAACTCGCACTAGGTAGTGTGTCAATAGGTTAGTGCTCAAAAATAATATAAATCGGTAAATAAATACCCCAAAAATATTGTAGAATGATAATATATCAACATGGAACAATCAAATAGTGTATATGTATATACCTTGGAGATGTGTCAGGTGGGAGTGATCACTCTTGCGTGCGTTTGCTCCGGAGCTCTCTCATGCGTGTCTAACCAGGCGTCGTAGCCCTCCAGGTCGGCGGGCACGTGCTTGCGTGGTCCATAAATATATCGGGGAGGACCTTTATTTGCGTGTAACTTATTTTGGAGGTCGAAGGGCTCGGGATATTCGTCCGTGCTCTTACCGAGAGGGCACGTTTTTGCACACTTGTGGTGAAATGTCTAGCCACAACTCTTGTTGGTGGCACGCCAACTTCATCCAACGCCAGCACTAATATTTTCGATCGATCTAGCATTGGATAAATTTGCACATTATTGCTACACACATAGTGGTGGCATTCAAATTCGGTCGGATGTCAATTGTATGAGGACCCCATTACTCTCACTTTGCACAAATTATTGTTGGCATGGACAAAGTTCCTACACGAGTAATATGATGTGTACTTGCATCATGCAACTTGTGTCCTATTGGTTCGATAAACCTTGGTTTCATAACTGAGGGAAATACTTACCCACATTTTGTTGCGGTAACCCGTTCCTCTTCACGGGAAACCCAACATAGATCACAAGTATGAGGAAGGATTTATGACGCCATTGTCGGGGAATATCATCACCATCTACCAAGTAACTCCACACAAATTTTCAATCACTTGTTCTCCTTTTTATTTGCTGGCATATTTAGTTTGTCTCATAAAAAATACCTTTGCTTGCTTAGCTTCTCACTAGATTGCTTCTTCATTCTCTAGTTTACTTGTCTTGCTTGTTACTTTGCTTGCTCGGTCACCATGTCTCAAGATACTACTAAGTTGTGTGACTTCTCAAATACTAATAACAATGATTTTATTAGTACTCCTACACCATCCTCCACTAGTGTGGAGGCTTTTGATATTAATGTTGCATTGCTGAATCTTGTCATGAAAGATTAATTTTCGAGAAGTCCTAATGAGGATCCCGCTTCACATGCTAATACCTTTGTTTAACTTTGTGATATGCAAAAGAAAAAGGATATGGATAATGATATTGTGAAATGAAAATAGTTTCCTTTTTCACTAAGAGATAAACATAAAGATTGGTTTTCATCTTTACCACGTAATAGTATTAGAACATGGGATAAGTGTAAATATGCTTTTATTGCCAAGTATTCTCCTCTTGCTAAGATCAACTCCCTTAGAAATAAAATAATGAATTTTAAACGTCATGATCAAGAACATGTTGCACAAGCATGGTAGAGAATGAAATTGATGATAAGGAATTGCCCCACTCATGGTTGAAACTTGTGGATGATTATCTAAATTTTTTTTGCTCGACTAAAATTTGTGTCTTGAAATCTTTGAGATTCAGCTACAGGTGGTTCCTTTATGGATGTGACCTTAGGAGATTCCAAAAAACTTCTGGACAACATCATGACCAACTATTCTTAGTGGCACACTGAGAGAGCTCCAACCGGTAAGAAGGTAAATTCTGTTGAGGAAATCGCTACTTTGAGTGAAAAGGTGGATGCTCTTATGAATTTGATTGCTACTAAAAATACTCATGTTGATACCAATGATATGCCCTTTCCTACCTTGATTGAGAAAAATATTGAAGCTATTGATGTGAACTTTGTCTCGTGAAATAATTTCAACAACCGTGCATATAGGGACAATTTCATTGTTAGGCCATATCTTCGTAGTATTCCTAATGGTTATAGCCATTCTTGTGGAAATTATTCTGCAAATGCTAATAGGATACCCTCTAATCTTGAGAACACAATTAAGGAATTCATTAATTCACAAAAAGTTTTCAATACTACGGTAGAGGAAAATTTGCATGTTGTTGATACTTTGGCTAAAAGCATGGATATAATTGCTCTTCATGTAGAAAATCTTGAAAAAGCTTTGCATCATAAGCATGATTTTAATGATACTATTGAAACTATCCAAGTTTATATTAATGAAAGTAAGCAGAGGACCGCTAAGTTGAAAGCTAAGGAGGAATTCCTAGAAAAAGCTCTTCCACCTGGTTTTTACCGGAATCACGATGAAGATCTTAAAATGATTTGTACTTATACTATTGAATATTTGTTTAATTCTCTGAATATTAATGATAAAGAACTATAGATAAGTCACCTCTAGTTAAGGAGCGTCCTGTTTGCTTGCAGGGTGATGGTTTTAATGATAAAAGTGAAAAAAGTGAGTCTGAAGAGGTCAAAACTTTTACTAGTGATGTGCCCACTATTTTGGATTACAAGGACTTTAATTATGATAATTTATATTTAGTATAATGTATTTCCTTGCTGCAATCTATTGTTATCTCACATTATGAAAAAACAAGGCTTTTTACTCAACATATAGTAGAAACTATGGTAGAAGCTTATGATGAGAAACTAGATCTTGAAGTTTCTATTCCTAGAAAGTCGCATGTTGAGTGGGAACCTACTATTAAAATTAAGATAAATAAATATTAATGCAATTCTTTGTGTTACATAGGTGCTAGTGTTTCTACTATACCCAAATCTTTATGTGATGTGCTTGGTCTCACTAATATTCAAGAGTGTTCCCTAAGCCGACATCTTGCGGATTCTACCATTAAGAAACCCTTGGGTAGAATAAATATGTTCTTAATATTGCAAATAAAAATTATTTGCGTGTTGATTTCATTGTTCTTGATATTTATTGCAATCCTATTTGTCCAATTATACTTGGAAGACCCTTCCTACGAACTATAGGTGCAATCTTTGGCATGAAAGAGGGAAACATAAGGCTCCAATTTCCACTAAATAAAGGAATGGAACACTTCCCTAGAAAGAGAATTAGAACACCTTATGAATAAATCATAATATCCACTTATGGGTGGAGTGTCAAAGATGACAACACTTGAAACAATGCAATATGCCTAGCTAGGGGCGTAAAACAATAGCGCTTGTTGGGAGGCAACCCAATAGTTATCTTTTTCTATCTTTTACTTTCCGTTTGTCTATGATAACTTGATTATTGTATCTTTAATGATTGTGTTTTATGTTTTAATTAGTGTCTGTGCCAAGTAAAGCGTTTGGGATGATTTGTATGATGAGTATAATTGATACGGTGCAAAAAACAGAAACTTTGACGTCAAGTGCGCTTTCTCTGATTTTATTGGAACGTCTTTGTAAGATGAAGTTTTTTTAAAATTATTTCTACACAAATTCCTCATGTAGTCCTAAGTTTTCAGAATTTTTAGAGATATAGAATTGTAGGTTCATTACAGATTACTACAGACTATTCTGTTTCAGTCAGATCGTGTTTTTGCTTGCATAGTTTGCTTGTTTTGATGATGCTATGCATTGTATCGGGGGATATAAGCCATGGAGAAGTTAGAATATAGTACCTTATGATAAAATAAAGTAATAATAAACTTATAACAGTATCTGAGAGTATTTGATTTGTTGCTTATACTAACGGATCACGTGAAGTTTTGTTGAGTTTTACGTGATTGAAGTTTTCATGTTTTGGGTATTATCCCGATGGACAAAGGAATGAGGAGAAGCAAAAGCCTAAGCTTGGTGATTAACAAGGCACCCAAGGTAATATTTGAGGAAGACTCAACTGTCTAAGCTTGGGGATACCCCGGAAGGCATCCCCTCTTTGTCTCAACCCATTGGTATGACACTTGGAGCTACATTTTTATTCATCACATGTTATGAGTTTTGCTTGGAGCGTCGTTTGCTTTTGTTTCTTTTACTTTAATTTTTTCACCATCATTGTTTTCTGGACACACCTATTTGAGAGACTTACACCATCATCATAATTTGTTACAACACTCTATGTGCTTCATTTATACTCCCTCCGATCCTATTTAGTTTGCGCATAACTCTGTTCACGCATACCAATGGGGCCAACCTTTGACTGATTTTTGACTGTTATGCCCTTGTGCTGGATGGATTTCCAATGCTCGTGTCATTCGGGTGAGTTCACTACAAGAAATATGCTAACTTGCGACCTTCAATATTGGTCACTGAATGGCCGTTGATTTCCATTTGCAACCTTTTTACGACCAACAACAGATGGTCAAAAGCTGAGGGTCTCTGATACGTCTCAAACGTATCAATATTTTTTTATGGTTTCATGCTATTATCTTTTCAACTTTGGATGTTTTGTTTACCTTTTATATCTTTTTTGGGACTAACTTATTAACTCAGTGCCAAGTGCCAGTTCCTATTTTTCCTGTGTTTTTGACTCTTTTCAAATCTGATTTTGGAACGGAGTCCAAACGGAATAAAATCCCCAAAATGATTTTTTCCAGAACAAAAGAAGATCACGAGGCTTGAGGGCCAAGAAAGTGGGCCCACAGGGAGCCCACAAGCCCTGTTGCCGCGGCCAGGGGGAGGCCGCGGCAACCAAGCTTGTGGCCTCCCTGGCGCTCCCCTGCCCTAGGTCTTTGGCCTATATATTCCCTAAAAATCCAGAAAAAATCAGGGCGTCCACGAAAACACTTTTCCGCCGCCGCAAGCTTCCGTTTCTGTGAGATCTCATCTGGAGACCCTTCCCGGTGCCCTGCCGGAGGGGACTTTAGAGTTGGAGGGCTTCTTCATCAACATCATCGCCCCTCCAATGACTCGTGAGTAGTTCACTTCAGACCTACGGGTCCGTAGTTAGTAGCTAGATGGCTTCTTCTCTCTCTTGGATCTTCAATACAAAGTTCTCCATGATCTTCATGCAGATCTATCCGATGTAATCTTCTTTGGCGGTGTGTTTGTCGAGATCCGATGAATTGTGGATTTGTGATCAGATTATCTATGATATATATTTGAGTCTTTGCTGATTTATTATATGCATGATTTGATATCCTTGTAAGTCTCTCTGAGTCTTGGGTTTTGTTTGGTCAACCAGATCAATGATTCTTGCAATGGGAGAAGTGCTTGGTTTTGGGTTCTTACCGTGTGGTGACCTTTCCAAGTGACAGTAGGGGCAGCAAGGCACACATCGTGTAGTTGCCATCAAGGGTAACAAGGTGGGCTCTGTCGTAGTTATGAGATTGGCCATCTACATCATGTCATCTTGCTTAAGGAGTTACTCTGTTCTTTTGGACTTAATACACTAGATGCATGCTGGATAGCGGTCGACGTGTGGAGTAATAGTAGTAGATGCAGAAAGTATCGGTCTACTTGTTTTGGACGTGATGCCTATAGATATAATCATTGCCATAGATGACGTCACGACTTTGCGCGGTTCTATCAATTGCTCGACAGTAATTTGTTCACCCACCGTCTACTTGCTTTCATGAGAGAAGCCACTAGTGAACACTACGGCTCCCGGGTCTATTCACACCTATCGTTTACCGCTCCGCTTTTACTTTGCTTTGTTACTTTGTTGCTTTCAGTTCTCACTTGGCAAACAATCTATAAGGGATTGACAACCCCTTCATAGCGTTGGGAGCGAGCTTTTTGTGTTTGTGCAGGCACTTGTGATACTCCTTCACTGTATCGATACCTTGGTTCTCAAAACTGAGGGAAATACTTACCACCGCTGTGCTACATCACCCTTTCCGCTTCGAGGGAACACCAACGCAAGGCTCCAAGGCCACGGGGAAATCCTTTGCATCTTTGCCTAGGAAGTCCCAAAACGCGTAGCCGTAGCAGAAGGATTCCTGGTGCCGTTGCTGAGGAGTATCAAGAACAGTCTCCCGTCAGCACGTGTTTCTGGCGCCGTTGGAAGGTCTTTTGTTGCATCAGCACAAGAATTTCGGGCGCCGTTGCCGGGGAAGGAGAGATCTATCCAAGTAGGTCTCACAAACTCATCTTCTGCATTTACTTTTTTTTGCCAGTTGCCTCTCATTTTCCTCTCCCCCACTTCACATTTGCCGTTTTCATTTGCCTTTCTCCTTTGCCGTTTTCTTTTGCCTTTGCCGTTTTCTTTTGCCTTTGCCGTTTTCTTTTGCCTTTGCCATTTTCCTTTGCCGGTTTTCTTGCTTGCTTGTGTGCTTGTTTGTTTGTTGAAGTCATCATGGCTGAAAATACCAAACTTTGCGACTTCTCGAGCACTAATAATAATGATTTTATTAGTACTCTGATTGCTCCCGCCACTAGTGCGGAATCATATGAAATCAACGCAGCTTCGCTGAATCTTGTTATGAAAGAGCAATTCTATGGCTTCCTAGTGAAGATGCCGCATCCCATCTCAATACCTTCATTGAGCTTTGTGATATGCAAAAGAAAAGAGATGTGGATAATGACGTGGTTAAGTTGAAGCTTTTTCCTTTCTCGTTGCGAGATCGTGCAAAAACTTGGTTTTCCTCTTTGCCCAAAAATAGTATCGATTCTTGGGATCAGTGCAAAGATGCTTACATATCCAAGTATTTTCCGCCGGCTAAGATCATCTCCTTCCGTAACGATATCATGAATTTCAAGCAACTTGATCATGAACACGTTGCACAATCTTGGGAGAGGATGAAGCTTATGATTAGAAATTGTCCCACTCATGGCTTGAGTTCGTGGATGATTATACAAATCTTTTACGATGGTTTGAATTTTGCCTCTCGCAATATCTTGGACTCTGCCTCAGGTGGAACGTTTATGGAAATCACGTTAGGAGACGCTACAAAACTCCTAGACAATATCATGACCAACTACTCTCAGTGGCATACTGAAAGGTCACCTGCTAGCAAAAAGGTATATGCTATAGAAGAAATTAACTCGCTTAGTGCTAAGATGGACGAGTTGATGAATTTGGTTGCTAGTAGAAACGCTACTGTAGATCCTAATGACATGCCACTATCTTCCTTGATTGAGAGTAGCAACGCTAGTTTTGACGCTAACTTTGTTGGTAGGAACAATTTTGGCAACAACAATGCTTTTAGAGGAAACTATGTTCCTAGGCCTTTCCCTAGTAACTCCTCTAACAATTATGGCAATTCCTACAACAACACTTATGGAAATCACAACAAATTACCCTCTGATTTAGAGAGTAATATCAAAGAGTTCATCAACTCTCAAAAGATTTTCAATGCGTCCATAAGAGAAAAACTCCTCAAAATAGACGATTTGGCTAAGAGCGTTGATAGGATGTCTTGTCATATTGATGCTTTGAAAGTTAGAGTGCTCCTCCCAAGGTCAACTTGGATGAAACTTTGAAATCTATGCGTATCTTGATGAATGAGAGCAAAGAAAGAACCGCCCAAATTCGCGCTAGGCATGAATGGTTTAAAAGGGTGTGTTCTAGTGATGCAAATCACGAAGATCTTAAAGTGCTTGGTGTGTCTCCTCTTGAATCTTTGTTTTCGCGTGTCAAACCTATTGATGAAGGGGCTGGATATGAATCCACTTTGGTTGAAAAACGCCCCAATGATACGGAGTCCACCTATCTTGATGATAAAGGTGTGGAGAGTGGAGTAGAAGAAATCAAAATTTTGGGTAGTAATGAAACTCCCTCTTTGGATTTCAAGGAATTCAATTATGATAATTGTTCCTTGTTTGAATGCATTTCTTTGATGCAATCCATTGCAAACTCTCCACATGCTTATAGCCAAAGCAAAGCCTTTACCGCGCATATCGTAGATGCTATGATGAAATCTCTTCAAGAGAAGCTCGAACTAGAAGTCTCTATACCTAGAAAACTTCATGATGAGTGGGAAACTACTATCAAAATCAAGATAAAAAACTATGAGTGCAATGCTTTGTGTGATTTGGGTGCTAGTGTGTCCGCTATTCCAAAGTCTTTATGTGATATTCTTGGTTTTCATGAGATTGAAGAGTGTTCTCTTAATTTGCATCTTGCGGATTCTACTATCAAGAAACCCATGGGAAGGATCGATGATGTTCTTATTGTTGCAAATAAGAACTATGTACCCGTGGATTTCATTGTACTTGACATAGAGTGCAATCCTTCATGTCCCATTATTCTTGGTAGACCTTTCCTAAGGACTATTGGTGCTACAATCGATATGAAGGAACGGAATATTAGATTTCAATTTCCCTTAAAGAAGGGCATGGAGCACTTTCCAAGAAAGAAAATAAGATTGCCTTATGAATCTATGATGAGGGATACTTATGGTTTGAGCACCAAAGATGACTATACGTGATTCCATCACCTTTTGCCTAGCTAAGGGCGTTAAACAATAGCGCTTGTTGGGAGGAAACCCAACGAATCTATCCTTTTTCTTTCTGTTTTGTGTTTTCCACACTTTCATAATTCTGTTATGATTGTGTTTTTTGTGTTTCTTTTTGCGTTTATGCCAAGCAAAACCGTTATGATTAGTCTTGGGGATGATCGTTTGGTCATGCTGGAAAAGACAGAAACTTTCTGCTCACGAAAAGAATTTTCATTTTTTTATGTAAGAGCTTTTGAGTTTATTCTTTTTTCTGCTGATTGCTACAAAAATTCTTCAGACTGTCGTAATTTTTCAAAAAAATTGAAGTAAGAGAAGTATACGAAGTATACAGATTGCTACACACTGGTCTGCTGTTAACAGATTCTGTTTTTGTTGTGTTGGTTGCTTATTTTGATGAAACTATGGATAGTATCGGGGGGCATTAGGCATGGAAGATTGAAAATACAGTAACCCAACATCACAATAAGTAGAATTCAAGTTTGCTACAGTACCTAAGGAAGTGGTGGTTTGCTTTCTTATACTAATGTTATCACGAGTTTCTGTTTAAGTTTCGTGTTGTGAAGTTTTCAAGTTTTGGGTGAAGTTCTTATGGACGAAAACATAAAGAGTGGCAAGAGCTCAAGCTTGGGGATGCCCAAGGCACCCCAAGAGATTCAAGGATGCCGTAAAAGCCTAAGCTTGGGTATGCCCCGGTAAGGCATCCCCTCTTTCGTCTTCAATCCATCGATAACGTTACTTGGGGCTATCTTTTTATTCACCACATGTTATGTGTTTTGCTTGGAGCGTCTTGTATCGTAGGAGTCTTTTATTCTTGTTGTGTCACAATCATCCTTGCTGCACACCTAGAGAGAGAGACATGCACTCACCGTAATTTTCTCGAGCTTCACTTATATCCTTTGGTTAGACAATTCAGCTCACATGTGCTTCACTTATATCTTTTGAGCTAGTTGATTTTGCTCTATGTGCTTCACTTATATCTTTTAGAGCATGACGGTGCGTGGCTTGGTAGTTGATCTATGATATGAAAGTAGTCTCAAAAGGGGTAGTTATCCAAAGGGATACGAAAACTTCCACCTTCATGTGCATTGAATAGTTAGAGAAGTTTGATTCATCTCAACTAGTTTTGAGTTGTGGTTATGGTAATATTGAAGTTATATTAGTAAGGTGTTGTGAATCTAGAAATACTTGTGTTGAAGTTAGTGATTCCCGTAGCATGCACGTATGGTGAACCGCTATGTGATGAAGTCTGAGCATGATTAGTCTATTGATTGTCATCCTTTGTGTGGCGGTCGGGATCGCGCGATGGTTTATACCTACCAACCCTTCCCCTAGGAGTATGCATTGAATGCTTTGTTTTGATTAGTAATAAAACGTTTGCAACAAGTATATGAGTTCTTCATGATTAGTGTTGAGTCCATGGTTTAGATGCACTTTCACCTTCCACCATCACTATCTTCTTTAGTGTCGTGCAACTTTCGCCGGTGCACAAAACCCACCATTAGCCTCCCTCAAAACATCCACCATACCTACCTACTATGGCTTTTTCAAAGTCATTCCGAGATATATTGACATGCAACTACCAGCATGACATGTGCCACCACGTCTACATTGCCATTGCATGATCATAATTAGCTAGCATGATGTTTCCATTTATGTCTATGCCATGCTAGATCATTGTCACGGTACACTACCGAAGGCATTTCATGTAGAGTCATCGTTGCTCTAAGTTTTGAGTTGTAAGTGTGATGATCATCATTGATGGGAGCATTGTACCATGTGAGGAAATAAAAGAGGCCAAAGATGCCCACCAAAAAAAGAGGCCAAAGAGCCCATTCAAAAAAAATGAGAGAAAAGGAGAGAAGGGACAATGCTACCACCTTTCCACACTTGTGCATATTAAGCACCATGATCTTCATGATTGAGAGTCTCTCGTTTTGTCACCACCATATAGCTAGTGGGAAATTTTCATTATATAACTTGGCTTGTATATCCCAATGATAGGCTTCCTCAAAATTGCCTTAAGTCTTCATGAGCAAGCAAGTTGGATGCACACCCGCTAGTTTTCTTTAAAAGCTTTCACATACTCATAGCTCTAGTGCATCATTTGTATGGCAATCCCTACTCATTCACATTGATATCTATTGATGAGCATCTCCACAGCTCATTGATATGCCTAGTTAATGTGACCATCTTCTCCTTGTTTTTCTTGCAACCTCCACCACACCCACACCACTTATAGTGCTAAAACCATGGCTCACGCTCATGTATTGCATGAGAGTTGAAAAGGTTTGAGAAAGTAAAGGTGTGAAAACAATTACTTGGCCAATACCGGGGTTGTGCATGATTTAAATTCGTTGTGCAATGATGATAGAGCATAGCCAGACTATATGATTTTGTAGGGATAACTTTCTTTTGGCCTTGTTATTTTAAAAGTTCATGATTACTTTGCTAGTTTGCTTGAAGTATTATTGTTTCCACGTCAATAGCAAACTATTGTTTTGAATCTAATGGATCTGAACATTCACGTCACATAAGAGGAGTTACAAAGGACATCTATGCTAGGTAGCATGAAAGCATCAAAAATTCATTCTTTATCACTTCCCTACTCGAGGACGAGCAGGAGTTAAGCTTGGAGATGCTTGATACGTCTCAAATGTATCTATAATTTTTGATGGTTTCACGTTGTTATCTTGTCAACTTTGGATGTTTTGTTTACCTTTTATATCTTTTTTGGGACTAACTTATTAACTTAGTGCCAAGTGCCAGTTCCTATTTTTTCTGTGTTTTTGACTCTTTTCAGATATGAGTTTGGAACGGAGTCGAAGCGGAATAAAATCCCCAAAATGATTTTTTCCAGAACGGAAGAAGATCACGAGGCTTGAGGGCCAAGGAAGTGGGCCCACAAGGAGCCCACAAGCCCTGTTGTCGCGGCCAGGGGGGAGGCCGCGACAACCAAGCTTGTGGCCTCCCTGGCGCTCCCCTGCCCTAGGTCTTTGGCCTATGTATTCCCTAAAAATCCACAAAAAATTAGGGCGTCCACGAAAACACTTTTCCGCCGCCGCAAGCTTCCGTTTCCGCGAGATCTCATCTGGAGACCCTTCCCGGTGCCCTGCCGAAGGGGACTTTAGAGTTGGAGGGCTTCTTCAACAACATCATCGCCCCTCCAATGACTCGTGAGTAGTTCACTTCAGACCTACGGGTCCGTAGTTAGTAGCTAGATGGCTTCTTCTCTCTCTTGGATCTTCAATACAAAGTTCTCCATGATCTTCATGGAGATCTATCCGATGTAATCTTCTTTGGCGGTGTGTTTGTTGAGATCCGATGAATTGTGGATTTGTGATCGGATTTTCTATGATATATATTTGAGTCTTTGCTGATTTCTTATATGCATGATTTGATATCTGTCGTGGGTATAAACCTGACAGTAGATGTGTAGGGTACGAATGAGATGGGCAGAGTCCTAGCTACGGCAAGGTTGTATGAGTTCAGGCCCCTCTGCGGTGGAGGTAACAGCCCTACGTCTCAGTGCTCTCGGAGCTTGTTGTCCAGTGTAATATGGAATACAATGATTTGATAACCCCTTTACCAGTGGGGGAGGGTGGCTTATATAGAGTGCGTTGCCCTCCACAACGGTTCTGATTCAGGGGCGGAGTAGTGGCGATTGAATGTGTACGTTATGGGTAACGGACGACCTAAATGCTAATAAATGCACCTGGAAACGTACGACCGTTCCCCCCCCCCACAGGGGTCGCGGTGTACCGAGTGGTATCCAGTCGGTCAGCTAGATACGCTCCGAATGTTACTCTCCGACTGGACGTCATCGAGGATCTGCTACCGACTGGATGATGGGGATTCCTTAGTCAGTCGGGACTGACTAAGGCCCTTGTCCTTTGGGAGGGGTAGTCCTTGGGTAGGACCTATTGGGCAGGCCTATGACCCTACCCTAGGACTATAACCCCATCAATATCCTTGTAAGTCTCTCCGAGTCTTGGGTTTTGTTTGGCCAACTAGATCTATGATTCTTGCAATGGGAGAAGTGCTTGGTTTTGGGTTCTTACCGTGTGGTGACCTTTCCTAGTGATAGTAGGGGCAGCAAGGCACACATCGTGTAGTTGCCATCAAGGGTAACAAGGTGGGCTCTGTCGTAGATATGAGATTGTCCATCTACATCATGTCATCTTGCTTAAGGCGTTACTCTGTTCTTTTGGACTTAATACACTAGATGCATGCTCGATAGCGGTCGACGTGTGGAGTAATAGTAGTAGATGCAGAAAGTATCGGTCTACTTGTTTTGGACGTGATGCCTATAGATATAATCATTGCCATAGATGACGTCATGACTTTGCGCGGTTCTATCAATTGCTCGACAGTAATTTGTTCACCCACCGTCTACTTGCTTTCATGAGAGAAGCCACTAGTGAACACTACGGCCCCCGGGTCTATGCACACCTATAATTTACACCTCCGCTTTCACTTTGCTTTGTTACTTTGTTTCTTTCAGTTCTCACTTGGCAAACAATCTATAAGGGATTGACAACCCCTTCATACCGTTGGGAGCAAGCTTTTTGTGTTTGTGCAGGCACTTGTGATACTCCTTCACTGGATTGATACCTTGGTTCTCAAAACTGAGGGAAATACTTACCACCGCTGTGCTACATCACCCTTTCCGCTTCGAGGGAACACCAACGCAAGGCTCCAAGGCCACTGGGAAATGCTTTGCATATTTGCCTAGGAAGTCCCTAAAGGCGTAGCCATAGCAGAAGGATTCCTGGTGCCGTTGCTGAGGTGTATCAAGAACAGTCTACCGTCAGCACGTGTTTCTGGCGCCGTTGGAAGGTCTTTTGTTGCATCAGCAGTCTCTAATGAACTATAACGACCTTTCTGCTGGAATCGTCGTAGAATTTTACGAGCAAAGAAAAGGTCGTCGGTTTTACGACCAACTCTTTTGGTCGTTGGTTGTTTGCCCAGGCCACATTGGATCCAACGTGGCAAGCTGACGTGGCAAAGTTACGACCAATCCAGGAATCGGCCCGGTCCAATTCGGTGTATTACATGGGCCGAGCCCAACAATTTAGCCCATAGTGTATTTTTTTCGTTAGCTACACGGGCCTGGCCCAACAATTCAGCGTTTTTAATTTCTGAACCATGGCCTTTTACTATCCATTTCTTTTTTGGGCCTCGACCTTTTTTACGCATTTCTATTTATATTTCAGCATTAATTGCTGCCAATATATTCACGGCCTCTTTTCAAAGCCCAAATAGACATTTAGGCCAGTTCTTGATTTGGACCATGCCTATTTTTACCAAAATAAAATTTATATCATCAACATACAACTAGCCCACATTCAATGACAACATATTTTCCAATTAGATAGTATTCTAAGAATATGTACATAACTCCCAGCATTTGAATTTTGTTAGCATGCAAATATACATCAAAATCTCAGCAAAATCAGCTCTTCATCCAGATTCCAAGAAAATTCAGCACTAAAACAATGTCCTGAAGAACAGATACAAGAGTGTGCATGCATGCCTAGATCATGCAAGCCTTGCTTCTTCTGACTTCTTCGTCATCATGCTCGCGACGAAACATGAATGAATGCCATCATCTGAATGTTACAAAATAGAATGGTTAGAAACAAAATAAAAGCACATCTAACAACATGTTAAGTTATAGGTAGTTTGTACACAAATAAAAATAGAAGAATAAAAATGCCGCATAGTTACCAGTGATACTAGTGACTGCCAACAAACTGTAAATACATTATATTAGTGGCAAACATCATCATAAAGATAACAATGGGGATGCCACAACTGAAAGGAGCAAGTTATTTTATACTTGAGAAACAGAAAAAATGAACCAAAATTTCTCAAAAGAAAACTTAACTTATGTGCATGCATTTAGAAAGATTCAAGTGCTTGGACTATACACATTAATTAGAACATGATCGTAAGACAGAATTCATAAGTACAGGTTAATGAAATCATTTAGTAGCTATCCACCTAAGCAAACACACAAGTACAATGCTTGAGATATATGCATTCAGCAAGAAAAACACGCAATGTGAAGAAAGTATAAGCGCACAATATTCTGAAAGTAAAAAATAACATAAATAATACAACAATCTCTGGAACACCTAGGTAGTAAGTAATATGGTTGTTGTTGTTCATGAGTGTCCATCATGTGCATGTGTGTACATCAAAAAGAAAACAACGGGATTCAATTTATCTTGGCCATATACAACAACCAGTATCATTGAGTGAAAGCGAAACGAAAGCCAAATCCTTGCTCCTAATTTTATGATATTAATGAACAAGAACACACGTTGCATAATTTATTATTGGACCTTATTTGAGTTACTACTGCTACTATCAAGCAACGACTGTTGCAATCAGTCCAGCACAACAACAGCATGTTTTACCAGCTGGTTGCTTGCAAGACCATGGCTACATTCAAAAAAGTGCTTGCACAAGACTATGTCTCATATGATATTTGATGGTATTAACAAGGGATAAAGTTACAGGACAACACTCACAAATGGGCATTAAAAAAATGCTTGCACAAGACTATGGCTCATCTCATACCCCATGGTATTAACCAAGCTATATGACATCAATTTCATGAGAATTTGAATATTAATAGAAAATGAATGGGCATCGAAAATGAATGGAGGAACTCGGCAAATAATGGTTCGGACCTCCTCGCCTGCTGCTCCTCAAGTTCCTTGGTCCTGTACACCACCTTCACACCCTGAAAGAGAAACAGAGACAGAGAGATTAAGACTCAGAACACACAAGCAGAGTCAGATTGGTACTAGTGAATTTTCGAAAATCTGATGAGGCGAGGAACACACGGGAATGGACTCGAGGACGCCAGCGACGGTGGGCTTGACGGCCTTGCCCTCGACGAAGAGCAGGAAGTGCGCGACGTCGACGACCTTGTGGTAGTAGAGCCACAACATGATCTGGTATAGGCTCCTCTGTAGCTTAGCGGGCTCAGCCTGTTGTAGTCCTCTTGCCCTGAAAGAAACAAATGCAGCATAAACCTTCAGGTTCAGAACTTGCGGCTCCGAGCACTTGTGTCAACCTGCACATATCACACCACAAGAGCAACACATACAGAACTAATCCTCGCAAGATAGTCCCAGAGAACGGACTGCAAGAGGATTTTTTTTTTGCTTACCCCTGTTTCTTCCTGGACCTCTCTGATGGCTCCTGTGTATATTTCTTCTGACTGCAAAAGGAACAACAATTGCTATAGTACCAGCGACACGCATCACGTACTACGGTACGGCTGCATCGCCCATGATCTTTGGTGCGTCCTTACCTCCTGAATGAACCCCGTGGGAAGTTTCCACACACCGTCCAACACCCAGCCGCGGTACTTCTCTTGCACCACTAGGACCTGTCAAGTTGGAAGAATTGTAGGGAGAGATATGTGAGAGGAATTGCATGATGTATTGCTCAATGGAAATTAAAACAGACAAAACTTGAACCTGCTGGTTGGTGGAATTAATCGTACAACCTCATATTGATTTTCAATACAAGTCTGTTTGCATCGAACTCTTCCGGTAAATCTAAAGGCGCCCCAAATAGCGACCCGAACTAACTTGCATTGTGTTTAATTCTTTGAGATTGATCGGACATGGGACCTAGATCAGTCGCAACAACACACATCTCTCACAACCCAAGCTCAAGAATGGGACGAATAATTGGATTAGTACTAATAATCGGATATAAGTTTGGAAGTTGGGATAGAAAGAGATTTGGGGTGAGAAATTAGCAAAGCATCATGGGAACGTACAAGGAGCAGGTGATGAGGATTGGATCAGCGACGAGAAGATGAAGATGGTTCACTAATTGAATCGCCGGTCTCCTTCTGTGCTCCCTCTATTGCATATATATGTAGCCCATGTTGTGTAACCTTGCCTTTAATGACCAGTGCATCTCAAACGTACAAGGAGCAGGTATTGTTCTCTTCACTACACGTATTGTTCTCTTGCACCACTAGGACCTGTGAGGTTATTTCAATGAACTATAGATATCTTGTCACCAGGTTCAGACAAACTGATTTCAGAGTCCATGGAGGAGGAGTGGTGTGCGGGGGAGAGTGGCTAGGGTTCGCTGCACGGGGGAGAGAGAGGAGCTCGCGGTGGGTGGGTGAGAGGGTGAGAGGGTGAGGGGGTGTGGTCCGTTGGATCTGGAAGTATCCGACGATCTCTGATGCTTGATCCGCGTGACATGTCCATAGACCAATCAGAATGAAGTACAAGCTATGATGACGTTATGACCATCTAAATTGGTCATAATCGATTAACAATATGCGCTACCAGTCAGCGAGATGATTTTGTCTAGAAATCATCCACCTAGTAGCTGCCTGATCTGCGCAATGGTGATCGTTTGATCACACCAATATGTCATGACAGCACCGAGCGTGAAAAAGCTTCAACGAAGCACCGATGACATCGCCATGAACCTCCGTTGCAGCTCTCAATGGCACGCCAAGAGCTCCAACGCAGCACCACGCCGCCCGACAAAGCTCCATTCATGTGGGCTCCAACGCAACACCAAGTCATTTTTCTACAATATTAGACCATATTTAATGTACAATTAATCAAATGGTTGGGTGTCAAAAGTTTTTTATCCAACTCTCTTGAAAAAGACAAATTTCCGCTGATTCGTTTGGAAGCGGGTCAAATTTGAACTCTGGCTGCCTTATAGATTGCTCTTTATTTTTTCAAAAGTCATTTCTAGGTACATAAGTACCTATTTAATTAGAGAAATACCAAAAGTTTTCCAAGATTAAACCACTAGCTAGGAACGGTCAAGCCCCTCAGTTTTGACCGCATTTTGAAATGGGCACGAAAAATTCAATAATAATTCAAAAAATTAGAAAACCTTTGCATTGTCTCATTATATTTACCCAAAATGAAGTTGCCTGAGGAAGTTTTCATTTTCTTTGGACGGAAAATTCATTTTCCATTTTTCGAGTACCCAAAATGAGGTTTTTTTGTGAAGGACCTACCATATATTTATTGGAAAATTGGAGCAAACCAATTTTCTAAAATACTAGGCCACATTTAATGTACAATTCACCAAATGATTGGGTGTCAAAAAACTATGATCCACCTCTCGTGAAAAAGACAATTTTTTGTCGAATCAGGCGGAAGCGGGTCAAATTTGAACTGCAGCTTCCTCATAGTTTGCTCTTTATTTTTTCCAAAAATGATTTTTAGGTACACAAGTATCTATTTAATCAGATAAACATCAAATGTTTTCCAAGATTCTACCACTAGGTAGGAACGGTCATACCTGTCGTTTTGACCACATTTTGAAATGGCCATGAAAATTTCAAAAAAAATCAAAAAATGGAAAACCTTTGCATTGTGTCATTATATATGAAAAAGTTATCAGGAAAAATAACAAACTTATAATACGGTAATTATTTTTAAAAAGTGTTCTTAGAAATGAGCTATCATGTGTGAAGATTCATGGTTTTTAAGCCAAACGATCAATCTCATGGCCACATTCATGTCATAGTTTGTTCAAATGATATCATATTTTGCACAATGGTGCATGTTGGAATGACAAACAATTTTGCCAAATGGAGTTTTCATTTTCCTTTTTCCGAGTGCCCAAAATGACTTTTTAGTGAAGGGCCTACTATATATTTGTTTCAAAATTGTACCAAATTATTTTTATAGAAAACTAGGCCATATTTAATGTACAATTCACTAAATGGTTTGGTGTTGAAAGCTTTGATCCACCTCTTGTGAAAAAGACAAATTTTCGTTGAATCAGTTGGAAGCGGGTCAAATTTGAACTGCACCTGCCTCATAGTTTGCTATTTATTTTTCCAAAAATGGTTTTTAGGTACAAAAATATCTATTTAATCAGAGAAACACCAAAAGATTTCCTAGATTCAACCACTAGGTAGGAACGGTCATACCCGCCGTTTTGACCACATTTTGAAATGGCCATGAAATATTCAAAAACAATCAAAAAAATGGAAAACCTTTGCATTGTGTCATTATATGTGACAAATTTACCAGGAAAAATAATAAACCTGTAATAAGGCAATTATTTTTAAAAAGTGTTCTTAGAAATGAGTTATCATGTGTGAAGATTCTTGGCTTTCGAGCCAAATGATCAATCTCATGGCCAGATTCATGGCATAGTTTGTTGAAACGATATAATATTATGCACAAGGGTGCATGATGTAATGGCAAACAATGTTGATTAAGGAAGTTTTCATTTTCCTTGTATGAAAAATTCATTTTTCATTTTTCAAGTGCCCAAAATGAGTTTTTTTGTGAAGGACCTACCATATATTTGTTTCAAAATTGTACCAAATCATTTTTCTAAAAAAAATAGGTCATATTTAATGTACAATTGACAAAATGGTTTGGTGTTAAAAGCTTTTATCCACCTCTAGTGAAAAAGACAAATTGCCGCCGATTCAGGAGGAAGCGGGTCAAATTTGAACTAGAGGTGCCTCATAGTTTTCTCATGATTTTTTCTAAAGTCATTTTTAGGTAAAGAAGTATATATTTAATCAGAGATCCAACAAAATTTTGGCAAGATTCAACACCTAGCTATGAACGGTCATGCCCGTCGTTTCGACCGCATTTTGAAACGGGCATAACAAATTAAAAAAATCAAAAAATGCAAAACCTTCGCGTTGTGTCATAATATGTGACCAAGTTACCAGGAAAAATAATAAACTTGTAATACGATGATTATTTTAAAAAAATGTTTTCAGAAATGGGCTATCATGTGTGAAGATTCATGGCTTTCAAGCCAAATGATCAATCTTATGGCCACATTCATGGCATAGTTTGTTGAAACGATCTAATATTATGCACAAGGGTGCATATTGGAATGTAATACAATGTTTATTAAGGAAGTTTTCATTTTCCTTGTATGAAAAATTCGTTTTCCATTTTTCAAGTGCCCGAAATGAGTTTTTTTGTGAAGGGCCTACCATATATTTGTTTCAAAATTGTACCAAATCATTTTTCTAAAATACTACGACATATTTAATGTACAATTGACAAAATGGTTCGGTGTTAAAAGATTTTATCCACCTCTAGTGAAAAAGACAAATTGTCGCCGATTCAGGAGGAAGCGGGTCAAATTTGAACTACAGCTGCATTATAATTTGCTATTTATTTTTCACGAAAATCATTTATAGGTACATAAGAATATATTTAATAAGAATTACATGGTGTGGTGACTTGACACCGAGGTTTAGATGGTGGTCGAGGGGTCCAACTCCAGAGGGCGTGAACTTGCATGCGAGTCGTGTGGTCACCGCGTTACCGTTGCGTTGCCACGCATTCTGGGTGGAATAGGCATGTCTGGTGGGTTAGACACTCCCTCGGTAGGTGTCAGGAAGAAGAATACAATAGAATAAATCTCACGAGGAGGCCGAACTAAGCTCAAACATGAATTAGCAGCCAAGTGTTTGATTAGCGGTGCGGGTAATGCACATACACAATGGGCCTAAATTTTGGCTGACGGTTATCATCTACTAAGGAGACTCTCTTGCCAAAAATTTAGCTCAAATGGATGAACGTAGGTGACACTTGCTTTGCAAAGTACCACACTGTGCAGAAATATGGATGTTGAAGCTGGGATCAAACGAATCAATGGATTGAACTGAAATTTGGTGTATGATGTTAATTAGGGCATATGAAGACACTGTAAAAAAATTATACCATTTGGACATGTCAAAGTGACACTTCCTTCACAAAGTACTATTTTGAACAGAATAGGAAAATGAATATTTCTGAATTATTTTCGAACTATGGAAGGAAGGGTTTTCACATATTTGAGGAATATATGATCCAAAGTATTTATGAGAATTTTTCGAGAATTTTTGGAATGACAGAATAGTAGGTTGCTTCACATACTAGACAAAAAATAACACATGGACATGACACGTAGGCAAAACTGATGATGTGGCACCTAGTCATAGCTATGACCATCTATATTGGTCGTAATTAGCTACAAATTAGGCAGCGAAACAGGGCTATTTGCTTTACGACCTTTTCCAGTAAGGAAGTTACGACCTTTCTGATGAAAAATGTCGTTAGTTTTTGGGGTTAGGACCCCTCCGGACAGCTTACGACCAATTGGTCTCAAATGGTCGTAGATTTACGACAAATTCTGCGAGTGTCACTGAGAGAAGGTCGTTAGTTGACATATTTCTTGTAGTGGTTAAATACGCATGCATGTCCATTGGCTAGGATCTGGGAAACCCGATTAAGGGGGGAGATTTGCAGTAATTGGTTGCATGCCAGACAGGGAGAGGTGGGCGTGCGCATGCCCATTGGCTAGGACTTGGAAAGCCGAGGCAAATTTAATACGAGAGGTTGCCAATGAGATGGATTAACAGGGGAAGATCTGGAAAGGATTGCTTGGAAACAGGAAGGCGCAGAGTAATACAGAAAAAGTTATGCGAACACTAAATAGAATCGGAGAGAGTATCTTTTGAGCTTAGTAGTTCCTCAAGTACATCACTTATACCTTTTTGAGCACGGTGGCGTGTAGATTTTATAGAAATATTATACTCTATTCTTCACTTATATTTGTGTGAGAGTTAAATAAATATTGACGGTAATTCTCATGGGTTATAAGACTAGATAAAAAATAATAGGTTTGCAACGAACGATAATTAAAACCATCATATAGCACATATAGAGAAATTATGGATTAATGATATTGATGTGGTGATATGAAAAAGGTGTGAGTGCATTATTATTAATTCAGAGAGGTGATGATATTAATAGATATTAAGCTTCTTGTTCATCTAAAAATTAAAATGGCATGGTGATGATTTGTGAACATTTCTATTCCTCATTGAAATCCTAGTGTTGTTGTGAGTGAGAGTCGCACGATGGTTAATTCCTACACACCCTCTCCCTCGGGGCATGCGAGTAGTACTTTTATTTGTGATAAAACTAATAAAAAATTGCAATAAGTACATGAGTTCTTTATGACTAATATGACACCATGGACATACGCAATCTCACATCCTCATATTTGCTAGCCTCTTCGGTATCGTGCCTCGCCCGTTCTCACCTCAAGGATCGGTGCAATTTTCGCCAGTGCATCCAAACCCCGTGACATGACACGCTCTGTTGGACATAAGCCTTCTTATATCCTCCTCAAAACATACCTACCTATCATGGCATTTCCATATAGCCATTCCAAGATGTACTACCATCCAAATTACACCGTCAGTTCACATGACTAGTTCGTTCATCATCGTAATACTTTGCATGTTCATATAGAGCTGACATAGTATTTGTGGCAAAGCCACCGTTCATCATATTTTTGACACATGTCACGCTAGAGCTTTGCACATCCAATTGACACATGTCACGCTAGAGCTTTGCACATCATATTTTCATCATAGCGTGGCAAAGTTGATTCATATTGAGAAAGTACGTTCCAATTGCCTCACTTGGACGCCCGTGGTGCTTGACATTTGTATTAATGTTCTGCATATGGAGCCATGCCTTGCTAATATAATAAGATGATTGTGGTAAAACAATCTTTGAGGATCGTATACTTTGAAAGATTAATGATTTTGCTGCATATAACTATAAGTATTTATAAGGTAATTCTTGTTAATTCATCATTTCTCAGTAAGCATACATGCATAAGGTTACATCATGGGTAGCATGTCACATAAAAAATTCCGTTTTTATCATTTACCTACTCGAGGACGAGCACGAATTAAGCTTGGGGATGCTTGATACGTCTCCAATGTATCTATAATTTTTTATTGTTTCATGCTGATATATTATCATTCTAGAATACTTTTGGGTATTTATTTACTAATTTATAGTATATTTTAGCACTAACCTATTAACCCAGTAATCAGTGACAGTTGTTGTTCTCTCCATGTTTTTCACTTTCCAGGTTCACCATACCAAATGAAGTCCAATTGATCTGAAACGTTGTGGAGATTTTTTTTCTAGACCAAAATAAGACCACCAAGCACCGGAAGAAGGCTAGGGGCCACACAAGGGCCCCATAAGACGACCATGTGTGTCCTGGGGGTGTCCTATTGGCTCGTGAGTCCCTTGAGGCCCTCCCGACTCCATTCTTTGGCTTATTAATTCTCATATAACCTTGAAACCCCACGGGAAGTCCCGAAACACTTTTTACGCTGTTGCGAGTTTATTTTTTGATGGGAGGCCATCTAGACCTCCGTTCAAACACCCTGCCGGAGGTGGGGATCGATCTTGAAGCGCCTCTTCATCAACCTTGTTGCCCTCATGATGACGTGTGAGTAGTTCACCACGGACGTACGGGTCCATAGCTAGTACCTAGATGGAAATATCTCTATCTCTCTCTCTTACTCTTCAATACAATTATCATCGCATCTTCACTTTGATCCACAAGATGTAATTCCTTTTGTGCAGTGCGTTTGTTGGATCCAATGAATTGTGGGTTTACGTTCAGACTATTCATGATAAATATTTGAGTCTCTCGGAATGCTACATTGTAGAAAAGAAGACACCCCTCAGTAGGCTTTCCTTTTGACATTGCCTTGTGGAACTCATCAGTAATGAACTTGGACCAGTTTAGATATTTAACTCTATCAATGTTTTGCTGAAAAACAAGGAATAAAATGAACAAAAAAAATGTTAAAAAGTTGCAGTTACCATATAAGCATGAAGCAAGTTTCACCCACAAAAAGATAAAGTTACCACCATACAAAATGAGCAATTATGGAGATACTTACCAACACACCATACCACCTAGGACTGATCTTGTTGGATCTAGTACGCACGATGAAAGTATTCTCGACAAGCATAAGCCACATCTAGTTGAATTTCCCATCATAATTGATAGAAATTGTTATAAGATCAACACATATGTCATCTTCGGCGTATGTACAAGCCCACCAAACATCTCAATCCCTAACTCAATGTCAGCTAATGTAAGGAGATTGTAAGGGACAACCTCCCACGAGGCACACACATCACACGATGAACAAAATCTTCATTAACATGGATTCTACCACGCCTTGGAACAACCAATTCACGAGATTCTGGATCGTATAACCCGGCATGCCATTCACTACAAAAACTGAACATGTGGTCGCACTTGATCTCCCTAAGGCTTTTGAAGTCCATTCGATCGATAACATTTTTCCTACCATCACACAAATCTTCATAGTCAGGCAAAAGTGAGTTAGGGGAAGCCATGTTCCAAGGTGAAGGGTGCTTCGGCTTATTTGAAGGAACTCCCTCATGGCCATCTGTAGGGAAACGTCGCATGGGAAACAAAAATTTTCCTACGCGCACGAAGACCTATCATGGTGATGTCCATCTACGAGAGGGGATGAGTGATCTACGTACCCTTGTAGATCGTACAGCAGAAGCGTTAGAGAACGCGGTTGATGTAGTGGAACGTCCTCACGTCCCTCGATCCGCCCCGGGAACAATCCCGCGATTAGTCCCACGATCTAGTACCGAACGGACGGCACCTCCGCGTTCAGCACACGTACAGCTCGACGATGATCTCGGCCTTCTTGATCTAGCAAGAGAGACGGAGAGGTAGAAGAGTTCTCCGGCAGCGTGACGGCTCCGGAGGTTGGTGATGATCTCGTCTCAGCAGGGCTCCGCCCGAGCTCCGCAGAAACGCGATCTAGAGGAAAAACTATGGAGGTATGTGGTCGGGCAGCCGTGAGAAAGTCGTCTCAGATCTGCCCTAAAAGCCCCATATATATAGGAGGAGGGAGGGGGACCTTGCCTTGGGGTCCAAGGGATCCCCAAGGGGTTGGCCGAGCCAAGGGGGGGAGGACTCCCCCCCCAAACCGAGTTGGACTTGGTTTGGTGGGAGGAGTCCCCCTCCGTTCCCACTTCTTCCCTCTTTTTTTTTCTTTTCCTTTGATTTTCTTCTCTTGGCGCATAGGCCCCTTTGGGGCTGTCCCACCAGCCCACTAAGGGCTGGTATGTCCCCAAAAAGCCTATGGGCTTCCCCGGAGTGGGTTTCCCCCCTCCGGTGAACTCCCAGAACCCATTCGTCATTCCCGGTACATTCCCGGTAACTCCGAAAACCTTCCGGTAATCAAATGAGGTCATCCTATATATCAATCTTCGTTTCTGGACCATTCCGGAAACCCTCGTGACGTCCGTGATCTTATCCGGGACTCCGAACAACATTCGGTAACCAACCATATAACTCAAATACGCATAAAACAACGTCGAACCTTAAGTGTGCAGACCCTGCGGGTTCGAGAACTATGTAGACATGACCCGAGAGACTCCTCGGTCAATATCCAATAGCGGGACCTGGATGCCCATATTGGATCGTACATATTCTACGAAGATCTTTATCGTTTGAACCTCAGTGCCAAGGATTCGTATAATCCCGTATGTCATTCCCTTTGTCCTTCGGTATGTTACTTGCCCGAGATTCGATCGTCAGTATCCGTATACCTATTTCAATCTCGTTTACCGGCAAGTCTCTTTACTCGTTCCGTAATACAAGATCCCGCAACTTACACTAAGTTACATTGCTTGCAAGGCTTGTGTGTGATGTTGTATTACCGAGTGGGCCCCGAGATACCTCTCCGTCACACGGAGTGACAAATCCCAGTCTCGATCCATACTAACTCAACTAACACCTTCGGAGATACCTGTAGAGCATATTTATAGTCACCCAGTTACGTTGCGACGTTTGATACACACAAAGCATTCCTCCGGTGTCAGTGAGTTATATGATCTCATGGTCATAGGAATAAATACTTGACACGCAGAAAACAGTAGCAACAAAATGACACGATCAACATGCTACGTCTATTAGTTTGGGTCTAGTCCATCACGTGATTCTCCTAATGACGTGATCCAGTTATCAAGCAACAACACCTTGTTCATAATCAGAAGACACTGACTATCATCGATCAACTGGCTAGCCAACTAGAGGCATGCTAGGGACGGTGTTTTGTCTATGTATCCACACATGTAAATGAGTCTTCATTCAATACAATTATAGCATGGATAATAAACTATTATCTTGACACAGGAATTATAATAATAACTATACATTTATTATTGCCTCTAGGGCATAATTCCAACAGTCTCCCACTTGCACTAGAGTCAATAATCTAGCCCTCACATCACCATGTGAATTACATTGTAATAAATCTAACACCCATACAGTTCTGGTGACGATCATGTTTTGGCCGTGGAAGAGGTTTAGTCAGCGGGTCTGCTACATTCAGATCCGTGTGCACTTTGCATATATTTACGTCCTCCTCCTCGACGTAGTCGCGGATGAGGTTGAAGCGTCGTTTGATGTGTCTGGTCTTCTTGTGAAACCTTGGTTCCTTTGCTAAGGCAATGGCACCAGTGTTGTCACAGAACAAGGTTATTGGATCCAGTGCACTTGGCACCACTCTAAGATCCGTCATGAACTGCTTCATCCAGACACCCTCCCTAGCCGCCTCCGAGGCAGCCATGTACTCCGCTTCACATGTAGAATCTGCTACGACGCTTTGCTTGGAACTGCACCAGCTTACTGCACCCCCATTAAGAATAAATACGTATCCGGTTTGCGACTTAGAGTCGTCCGGATCTGTGTCAAAGCTTGCATCAACGTAACCCTTTACGGCGAGCTCTTCGTCACCTCCATACACGAGAAACATCTCCTTAGTCCTTTTCAGGTACTTCAGGATATTCTTGACCGCTCTCCAGTGATCCACTCCTGGATTACTCTGGAACCTGCCTGCCATACTTATGGCCAGGCTAACATCCGGTCTAGTGCACAGCATTGCATACATGATAGAACCTATGGCTGAAGCACAGGGGACGGAGCGCATATGCTCTCTATCTTCATCAGTTGATGGGCACTGAGTCTTACTCAATCTCGTACCTTGTAACACTGGCAAGAACCCTTTCTTGGACTGTTCCATTTTGAACCTTTTCAAAACTTTATCAAGGTATGTGCTTTGTGAAAGTCCTATCAGGCGTTTTGATCTATCCCTATAGATCTTAATGCCTAGAATGTAAGCAGCTTCTCCTAGGTCCTTCATAGAGAAACTTTTATTCAAGTAACCTTTTATGCTCTCTAAAAGCTCTACGTTGTTTCCAATCAGTAATATGTCATCCACATATAATATTAGAAACGCCACAGAGCTCCCACTCACTTTCTTGTAAATACAAGATTCTCCAACCACTTGTATAAACCCAAATGCTTTGATCACCTCATCAAAGCGCTTGTTCCAACTCCGAGATGCTTGCACCAGTCCATAAATGGATCGCTGGAGCTTGCACACCTTGTCAGCATTTTTAGGATCGACAAAACCTTCGGGTTGCATCATATACAACTCTTCCTTAAGGAAACCATTAAGGAATGCCGTTTTGACATCCATCTGCCAGATTTCATAATCGAAAAATGCAGCTATTGCTAACATGATTCTGACGGACTTAAGCATCGCTACGGGTGAGAAGGTCTCATCATAGTCAACTCCTGGAACTTGTGAAAAACCCTTTGCCACAAGTCGAGCTTTATAAACGGTCACATTACCGTCAGCGTCCGTCTTCTTCTTAAAAATCCATTTGTTCTTAATAGCCTTGCGGCCTTCAGGTAGTATCTCCAAAGTCCACACTTTGTTCTCATACATGGATCCTATCTCGGATTTCATGGCTTCTAGCCATTTGTTGGAATCTGGGCCCACCATTGCTTCTTCATATTTTGCAGGTTCATTGTTGTCTAACAACATGATTGACAAGACGGGATTACCGTACCACTCTAGAGCAGCGCGTGATCTCGTCGACCTGCGTGGTTCAACAGAAACTTGAACTGGAGTTTCATGATCATCATCATTAACTTCCTCCTCAACCGGCGTCGCAACGACAGAGGTTTCCCCTTGCCCTGTGCCACCATCCAGAGGGTTGAGAGGTTCGACAACCTCGTCAAGTTCTATCTTCCTCCCACTCAATTCTCTCGAGAGAAACTCCTTCTCGAGAAAAGTTCCGTTTTTAGCAACAAACACTTTGCCCTCGGATTTGAGATAGAAGGTGTACCCAACTGTCTCCTTTGGGTAACCTATGAAGACGCACTTTTCCGCTTTGGGTTCCAGCTTTTCAGGCTGAAGCTTTTTGACATAAGCATCACATCCCCAAACTTTAAGAAACGACAACTTTGGTCTTTTGCCATACCACAGTTCGTATGGTGTCGTCTCAACGGATTTTGATGGTGCCCTATTTAAAGTGAATGCAGCTGTTTCTAATGCATAACCCCAAAATGATAACGTCAAATCAGTAAAAGACATCATAGATCGCACCATCTCTAACAAAGTACGATTACGACGTTCGGACACACCATTACGCTGTGGTGTTCCAGGCGGTGTTAACTGCGAAACAATTCCACATTGTCTTAAGTGAGTACCAAACTCGAAACTCAGATATTCACCCCCACGATCAGACCGTAGGAACTTGATCTTCTTGTTACGATGATTTTCTACTTCACTCTGAAATTGCTTGAACTTTTCAAATGTTTCAGACTTGTGCTTCATCAAGTAGACATAACCATATCTACTTAAATCGTCAGTGAAGGTGAGAAAATAATGATATCCGCCGCGTGCCTCCACGCTCATCGGGCCACACACATCGGTATGTATGATTTCCAACAAGTCATTTGCACGCTCCATTGTTCTGGAGAACGGAGTTTTAGTCATCTTGCCCATGAGGCATGGTTCGCACGTGTCAAGTGAATCAAAATCAAGTGACTCCGAAAGTCCATCAGCATGGAGTTTCTTCATGCGCTTTACACCAATATGACCCAAGCGGCAATGCCACAAAAATATGGCGCTATCATTGTTTACTCTAACTCTTTTGGTCTCAATGTTATGTATATGCGTATCGCTATCGAGATTCAATATGAACAATCCTCTCACATTCGGTGCATGACCATAAAAGATGTTACTCATAGAAATAGAACAACCATTATTCTCAGACTTAAAAGAGTAACCGTCTCGCAATAAACAAGATCCAGATATAATGTTCATGCTCAACGCAGGCACTAAATAACAATGATTTAAGTTCATCACTAATCCCGAAGGTAGTTGAAGTGACACGGTGCCGACGGCGATTGCATCAACCTTGGAACCGTTTCCTACGCGCATCGTCACTTCGTCTTTCGCCAGCCTTCGTCTATTCCGCAGTTCCTGTTTCGAGTTGCAAATGTGAGCAACAGAACCGGTATCGAATACCCAGGCACTACTGCGAGAGCCGGTTAAGTACACATCAATAACATGTATATCAAATATACCTGATTTTTCTTTGCCCGCCTTCTTATCTGCCAGATACTTGGGGCAATTGCGCTTCCAGTGACCCATACCCTTGCAATAGAAGCACTCTGTTTCAGGCTTAGGTCCAGCCTTGGGTTTCTTCGGCGGATTGGCAACAGGCTTGGCGCTCTTCTTCGAAATGCCCTTCTTGCCTTTGCCGTTTCTCTTGAAACTAGTGGTCTTGCTCACCATCAACACTTGATGCTCTTTACGGAGTTCAGACTCTGCGACTTTCAGCATCGCAAACAACTCGCCGGGAGACTTGTTCATCCCTTGCATGTTGTAGTTCAACACAAAGCCTTTATAGCTTGGCGGCAGTGATTGAAGGATTCTGTCAGTGATAGCTTCTTGCGGGAGTTCAATCCCCAGTTCAGCTAGACGGTTTGAGTACCCAGACATTTTGAGCACATGTTCACTGACAGACGAGTTTTCCTCCATCTTGCAAGCATAGAATTTATCGGAGGTCTCATACCTCTCTATCCGGGCGTTCTTCTGAAAGATAAACTTCAACTCCTGGAACATCTCAAATGCTCCATGACGCTCAAAGCGACGTTGAAGTCCCGGTTCTAAGCCATACAAGACTGCACATTGAACTATTGAGTAGTCCTCCTTACGCGCTAACCAAGCATTCTTAACATCCTGATCAGCCGTAGCGGGTGGTTCATCTCCTAGCGCAGCATTAAGGACATAATCCTTCTTTCCAGCTTGTAAGATTAGCTTAAGATTACGAGCCCAGTCTACAAAGTTGCTTCCATAATCTTTCAACTTAGCTTTCTCTATGAACGTATTAAAATTCAGGATGACACTTGCGTGAGCCATGATCTACAACACAAATATATTCAAAGTGGACTTTAGACTATGTTCAAGATAATTAGAGTTCAACTTAATCAAATTATATGCTAAACTCCCACTCAAAAAGTACATCTCTCTAGTCATTTGAGTGGTTCATGATCCACTTACACTACCATGATCATCCATCAACGTGTTGCCATCGGGGTTGTCGTGCTACTTATGCTATTACTATTAAAGCTACATCCTAGCAAAATAGTAAACGCATCTGCAAGCACAAATATGTTAGTATAAAGACAACCCTATGGCTCCTGCCGGTTGCCATACCATCGACGTGCAAGTCGATATTTCTATTACAACATGATCATCTCATACATCCAATATATCACATCACATCATTGGCCATATCACATCACAATCATACCCTGCAAAAACAAGTTAGACGTCCTCTAATTTTGTTGTTGCAAGTTTTACGTGGTGACCAAGGGTATCTAGTAGGATCGCATCTTACTTACGCAAACACCACAACGGAGATATATGAGTTGCTATTTAACCTCATCCAAGGACATCCTCGGTCAAATCCGATTCAACTAAAGTTGGAGAAACCGTCACTTGCCAGTCATCTTTGAGCAAAGGGGGTTACTCGTAACGATGAAACCAGTCTCTCGTAAGCGTACGAGTAATGTCGGTCCAAGCCGCTTCAATCCAACAATACCGCGGAATCAAGAAAAGACTAAGGAGGGCAGCAAAACGCACATCACCGCCCACAAAACCTTTTGTGTTCTACTCGAGAATACATCTACGCATGAACCTAGCTCATGATGCCACTGCAGGGAAACGTCGCATGGGAAGCAAAAATTTTCCTACGCGCACGAAGACCTATCATGGTGATGTCCATCTACGAGAGGGGATGAGTGATCTACGTACCCTTGTAGATCGTACAACAGAAGCGTTAGAGAACGCGGTTGATGTAGTGGAACGTCCTCACGTCCCTCGATCCGCCCCGCGAACAATCCCGCGATCAGTCCCACGATCTAGTACCGAACGGACGGCACCTCCGCGTTCAGCACACGTACAGCTCGACGATGATCTCGGCCTTCTTGATCCAGCAAGAGAGACGGAGAGGTAGAAGAGTTCTCCGGCAGCGTGACGGCGCTCCGGAGGTTGGTGATGATCTCGTCTCAGCAGGGCTCCGCCCGAACTCCGTAGAAACGCGATCTAGAGGAAAAACTATGGAGGTATGTGGTCGGGCAGCCGTGAGAAAGTCATCTCAAATCTGCCCTAAAAGCCCCATATATATAGGAGGAGGGAGGGGGACCTTGCCTTGGGGTCCAAGGGATCCCCAAGGGGTCGGCCGAGCCCAGGGGGGAGGACTCCCCCCCCAAACCGAGTTGGACTTGGTTTGGTGGGAGGAGTCCCCCTCCCTTCCCACTTCTTCCCTCTTTTTTTTTTCTTTTCCTTTGATTTTCTTCTCTTGGCGCATAGGCCCCTTTGGGGCTGTCCCACCAGCCCACTAAGGGCTGGTGTGTCCCCCAAAAGCCTATGGGCTTCCCCGGAGTGGGTTGCCCCCCTCCGGTGAACTCCAGGAACCCATTCGTCATTCCCGGTACATTCCCGGTAACTCCGAAAACCTTCCGGTAATCAAATGAGGTCATCCTATATATCAATCTTCGTTTCCGGACCATTCCGGAATCCCTCGTGACGTCCGTGATCTTATCCGAGACTCCGAACAACATTCGGTAACCAACCATATAACTCAAATACGCATAAAACAATGTCGAACCTTAAGTGTGCAGACCCTGCGGGTTCGAGAACTATGTAGACATGACCCGAGAGACTCCTCGGTCAATATCCAATAGCGGGACCTGGATGCCCATATTGGATCCTACATATTGTACGAAGATCTTTATCGTTTGAACCTCAGTGCCAAGGATTCGTATAATCCCGTATGTCATTCCCTTTGTCCTTCGGTATGTTACTTGCCCGAGATTCGATCGTCAGTATCCGTATACCTATTTCAATCTCGTTTACCGGCAAGTCTCTTTACTCGTTCCGTAATACAAGATCCCGCAACTTACACTAAGTTACATTGCTTGCAAGGCTTGTGTGTGATGTTGTATTACCGAGTGGGCCCCGAGATACCTCTCCGTCACACGGAGTGACAAATCCCAGTCTTGATCCATACTAACTCAACTAACACCTTCGGAGATACCTGTAGAGCATCTTTATAGTCACCCAGTTACGTTGCGACATTTGATACACACAAAGCATTCCTCCGGTGTCAGTGAGTTATATGATCTCATGGTCATAGGAATAAATACTTGACACGCAGAAAACAGTAGCAACAAAATGACACGATCAACATGCTACGTCTATTAGTTTGGGTCTAGTCCATCACGTGATTCTCCTAATGACGTGATCCAGTTATCAAGCAACAACACCTTGTTCATAATCAGAAGACACTGACTATCATCGATCAACTGGCTAGCCAACTAGAGGCATGCTAGGGACGGTGTTTTGTCTATGTATCCACACATGTAAATGAGTCTTCATTCAATACAATTATAGCATGGATAATAAACTATTATCTTGACACAGGAATTATAATAATAACTATACATTTATTATTGCCTCTAGGGCATAATTCCAACACCATCACCATATCCTGTGCGCTTCTTTGGCATCATGCCCCTTCCAAGTACAAAGAAACAAAACAATGAAGGACTAACAATTAAAGAGTTGCGAAAGTTAACTGAAATACACATCAACCAAATCAAGTGGTAACTTGTATGCATGAGACTGGTAATCAAAACTTATCAGCCATGATAACTTTCTTAATCAACAATAACTATAGTTACTATAACCACCGGGACTTTGAAAACATGAGAGGAATTGCATGGTACAACTAGCAAATCCAGGGGTAACTTGTATGCATGAGCCTGATAATCAAAACTTATGAGCCATTATAACTTTCTTAACGGACAGTAACTATTGTTACTATTACCTCTGGTATTTTGAAAACACGAGAGGAATTTCAAGGTAACAACTAACAAATCCAATGGTAATCTGAAACAATAAGCCATGGCAAAATTTAAGCATTATGCTAGATATGAAACAACTCGACTATAGTGGGGTTTCAAGGTAACCACTAACAAATACAATGATATTGACAAGAAAAAGAACATAGTAAGAAACATTAAGCATTTTGCTGGATTTGAAGCATGTGCCCTAGCAGGCAATTTCATGGTGACACATAGCAAATACAGTGGTAATTTTAATCAAAGGGTCCTGGTAGATATGCATCATCATAGTTTATTATCGCAATACGAATTTACACTAGAACCTTGTGCAATACATCAGGAAGGGGATTGACTATAGAGTTCATTGCCACATTCAAAACTTCACCAAAACGAGATGGAACGCGAGGGAAATCAGACGCGTATGACCACCTCAACCAAATTGATCTTGAACCACAGGTTTCGCACAAACCTACGCCTAAACTACATCACCACAACTGCGTCCAACGTAATTGGAACGAACCCAAAAACACACCCCAACTCCTTTCTGCACACTAATTTCAAGTACGAAAACTAACACACCAACGAAACGGCTCGCTACACCAGAAAAAACACGTCTACACGCTCCACATATCGCCCGCGAAACCCCGGGTTCACCTCACGGCGCAAACACAAGGGGGCGAAGGAAATCTCACCGGAACAAATTGATCGCCGACTGCCACAGAAGCAACCAGCAGCCTCCCGCCTTAATTCGCTCAGGAAGAAGGGGAAATGACCTCGATTCCGCCTTGGTTCACTGGGAAGAAGCGGAAGAGGGAAGTAATGGCAGAGTGCGGAGGAGTGGGGTGGAGTGGGGCAACCTACGCATGAGGAGAGGGAGTCGTGCACGAGGAATCCGGCGATTGTTTAAGGAAACGACATGGAGCCCACTTGCCATAGAGAGAGACGAGGGAAACAACTATGAACACACGCACGGGATGTACATGAGGGGGATGTACATCTTGTCCGAAGGTGTGCATAGTGCCTTTGACAAGGAGCTGGCTAGGTTCTTCTGGCAGGCACGGGATGGTTGACCTAAATACCATATGGTGAAGTGGGCTGACATCTGCCTGCCGAAGGACCGAGGGGGGTTGGACATCCCTGTGTCTCGCCGTATGAACGTTGCCCTCATGCTATATTGGGTGTGGCGGATCCTGCGGGGAGATGGGGATTTGTGGCTACAGCTGATTGAGTCCAAGTACCTGCAGGGTAAGCCCCTCTTGGCCTGCTCGCACTCGGCTGGGTCCCAGTTCTGGAAATCTATCCAGGCCATCAAGGATGATATTAGGTTGGGTTTGCGGTTCTCGGTGTGCAATGGGTCTGGGACCCAATTTTGGTTGGACCCCTGGCTTGCTGGAGATCCTCTGCGCTTGCGGTTTCCGAGGCTCTTTGCTATTTGTGACGACCCGACTATCCTTGTATTTGCGGCTGCTTTGGAGGACAGATGGCATTTTGCGTTCCGCCGCTCCTTTGGACCAGCCGAGGTACAGGAATGGAATGTCTTGAAGGAAGTAGTCCCTCTTCCGGTTTCTTCGGCCAATGACACTATTTCTTGGAGTCTCTTTCCTTCGGGAGAATTCTCCGTTAGTTTGGCTTATCATGCGCTCTCCGAGTTGCCAGTTCTTCCGTGGCTATCCCCTCTTTGGAAAGCCCCGATGCCCCTGAAGATCAAGATTTTCGTTTGACAGCTTCTCTCAGACCGTTTGCCTTCGGGGACCGAGGTATTGAAACGCCATGGTCCGGGCAACGACATCTGTCCCCTGTGTCGCATACCGGAAACGGGAACACACATTTTGTTCTCTTGCGTAGCTGCGCAGGCACTTTGGTGCTTTGTGCGTGAGGCTCTGGAACCGGAGTGGGAGGCTCATGATCTTGCAGAGTTTCTGCAGGTAAGGGCCACTCAGGTTGGCTGTAAGCGCCGATTGTTCTGGTTTGTCTTCGCAGCTATGATGTGGACTCTTTGGACTACTCGCAATAAAATGATGATTGAGCACGTGTTTCAGCGGCGTGTCTCTGACTCGTTCTTCAAATTTCTTGCCTTCTTGCAGCTCTGGCATCCGCTCGTTAGGCCCCGAGACCGTGACCGGCTTCAGCTGTATTTGGACGCGTTGCTGACGTCCGCCCGACGGCTCTCCGTCCGTTCGCCTGCTTCTTAGCTTGCCCCTATGGTGGCCTTTTATGTTTCCTCTCCTTTCACTTGGGCGTGATTGTGTTCTGGCCCCAACAATTTTCTTTTTCTTCACTATGTTGGGTTGTGGTTGTTTGGATGTTGGAGTATTTGCTTTATCTATAAAGCGGGGCGAAAGCCTGTTTCAAAAGAACACGCGCACGGATGATTCGAGCAGTTATCGCACGAGCCTGTCATGCGTCCTATTCAGACCCCATGGTATTGGTTGCGTTGGGACGTGAAAACAAACCAAAAACGTTTAGAAAATATAAAATTCGCTTATTTATTGACATGAATTACATATAGTAATCATGTGACAGAATCATGTGTCAGAACCTTAAAAAGACATATATTTTATATTTAGGATCGGAGAAAGTAGTGAAGTACGAATCAACATCGCCGTTAGAAGTTCATCACGGCACCAAATACTGACGTGTGCACGGACCGGCCAGCCGGTACCGCATCTGTGTGCCAAGCAAGCAAGCACACATGATGTGACAGGATGTTGGCTTGACTCAAAACCTAGTTTTCTTGTAACGTTTCTTTTGACAGATTCTGTCGAGGCTTTTGCTGAATAAATCCATTCAAAAAAAGTAATCTAAATACTTTTGGAGCGAGTATTTAGCAACGGAGGAAGTACGAATCAACACCGCCGCTAGAAGTTCGTCACGGCACCAAACACTGACGTGCCGGCCAGCCGGCAGCGCAGTACTCGTACCATTTATTGGGCGCTCGGACGTGTGCCGCACCGCAAGCGGACACGTGTAACTCATCCAGAGACGCACACCTTCGTCCCGCCATGGCCCATGGCCACGCCACGTGCATGCGAGCGCCTCCGTGTCCACGACCTAATCCACGACCGCCACCGTCCCGATTCGATTCGCCGACGCCCGGCCGGTCGAGCCGAGTCATGGCGCAGAACCACGAAACCAAAACCAACACGAAGGAGGGGAGAGAGTCGACCCTTCTCATGTCCATGATGATGGTCGAGCGAGAGATCCAAGAAAAGCCGTGGACTGCACGGGCCCTCCCGGCGCGTCCACGCCATTGACCCCGCCCCCTTTCCCGCGCCGCCACGTGCCCCCGCACGGCACCGCCCGTCGGGCTCCTCCCCCCGCCACCGCACGCGCCCCCGCCCCCCTTTTAGGCGCACGAGCTCCTTGAGCTTCCGCCTCCGGTTTCTCCTCCAGCTTCCCTATTTACGACCGCGAGAGGCTCCCGGGACCATTGGTTCTTCTTCTTCCCTCGTCGCCGCCCGCCATCACCGGCCGTGTTGCGCTTGCGCGTTGAAGAGGAATCCGGCCGGCCGTTGTCATCCTCCGCCGATAGATGGGGCACCGCGGGGACACCAGGCCTGTCAGTGGCGGCGGGTTCAGGTATACCATCTGACGTGATCTCGCCATTTCTTCTCGTTCGTGCACCTTTGCCGTTCTTCTTGGTGAACCGCCGCTGTTGTCCCTGTCCGCGTTCGGTTTCTAACTTTTGGTGCATCATCATCATCATCATCATCATGCATGCGGGAAATGGCAAATTTGTTATTGTTGTATATATACTAGCATCATGTTATGGCATTCTAATGACGATGGCGAGTTAATTCTGAAATGCATCTAAAGGATTTTAGCTCGGATCATTGTTCCGTGTGGATGGTATTAATTTGTTCTTTATCGTGGCAGTGAGAATGGTAAGTTTAGCTATGGTTATGCGAGCTGCCTAGGGAAAAGATCTTCCATGGAGGACTTCCACGAGACAAGAATCGATGGCGTCGATGGAGAGACCGTCGGGCTGTTCGGTGTTTTCGACGGTAAGATAATATGGGGTTTGGAGTTTTGTCAGCGAACTACCTTAGGCAGCAGAGATGGCTGATTACTGATCCGTTACTGCAGGCCATGGTGGAGCTCGAGCGGCGGAGTTCGTCAAGCAGAACCTTTTCAGCAACTTAATCAAGCACCCAAAGTTCTTCACCGATACCAAGTCTGCTATTGGTACTGTTATATATGTTTCCCTGAATTCGACATAGCATTCTGTTGATCAGAACACATTGCAGAACGTACTATTGCTTAATTGGGCACTGATATTTCGTCACTGAAATATAATATTCCTCTGCAGCTGAAACTTTCACCCATACGGATTCAGAGCTCCTGAAAGCCGATACCGCCCACAACCGAGATGCAGGGTCGACGGCCTCCACGGCCATTCTTGTTGGTGATCGCCTGGTGGTGGCAAACGTTGGGGATTCCAGGGCCGTCATTTGTAGAGGTGGTGATGGTAAGCGCCGATCGACATCGTTTTCGGATCATGTTTCCAGCAATTTGGAACGGCGTGCCTCACCTGTGGCTATTAATCAGGTTGTGCATGTCTCTGTTGTATGAATGGATCATGATCCTGACCATCTTGATGGTGCGTGCAGCTATAGCGGTGTCAAGGGACCATAAGCCTGACCAGACAGACGAGAGGCAGAGGATAGAGGATGCCGGAGGCTTCGTCATGTGGGCAGGTGTGTACATATTGACATGTTCTGAGAGTGGTAGCTTCCAGTTTGGTATTTGAATCTTTCGGCTCATTGTTCAGTGGCAATGTAATCTGTAGGTACATGGCGTGTAGGCGGCGTGCTTGCCGTTTCTCGAGCGTTTGGTGACAAACTGTTGAAGCAGTACGTGGTTGCCGATCCAGAGATCAAGGTCAGTATCTATCTTCAGAGTTCTGCAACCATGTGTCACCAAGACAGAAACATTGTTCCCTGACATGAGATTTTGGAACACAACAGGAGGAGGTGGTCGACAGCTCTCTGGAGTTCCTCATCCTGGCGAGCGACGGACTGTGGGACGTCGTGACCAACGAGGTAAAAAACATCACTCATCCTTGTACGAGCTGAACTGAACTCGCAGCTAGCAAGAAGCAGAATTCTGAGATGACTGCTCTGTTTACCAGGAAGCGGTGGCCATGGTGAAGCCGATCGTGGACTCGCAGCAGGCGGCCAAGAAGCTCCTCGTCGAGGCGACCCGGAGGGGAAGCGCCGACAACATCACCTGCGTCGTCGTCCGTTTTCTCGACCAGCAGCCCCCGGCGGCCACCAACGAACGTCCAACCCCTGTCGTGCTGGGCAAGTGAACATTCCTCATCTCCAACCCATGTCGTGCGGTCGTGCCGGGCAACTGAACATTCCTCTTGGAAGCGCGTAGGTTCACAGGGCAATGCGTTGTGCAAGCAGTGTGTCTGATGGTGTAGCCCTTTGCGTGCGTGTTTATTTGCTTCACTCCAGTTTACCATTGCCTGTACTGATCATGTATGTTCTCAGCTGTTCTCACTTCAAATTTCAAGTCTTGTAAATGTGCGTCTCCGACCGGCGATCTGTTTGCACAGCACAATGCTAATTCAGCCGAGAAAACCGTTCGATAGAAATAAAAATATGAAACAGATGCTAACGCCAAAAGATATCATCTTATAACATGCTAACGCAAAAAAAAAAAAAAAAAAAAAAAAAAAAAGATGACATGATAAAAAGAATAGCATTGAGGATGAAAGAACTGCTCTGGTTCACAGGGCACTTAACAAGACCACTTGCTCCGTCTTCTAGCTCTGATTTTCTTTTCCCTCTAGTGCTTTGGTACCCTGATTTTTATGAGCTCAGGTTGAGAAGTTGGATCTTCTGAATTGTTGATGGATTCTTTTGCCTTTGCCTCGGGCCTTAGAGTCAACTATAGCAAGTTAAACATCTACTCCATCAACATCCTTTGATGATGGCATGAACTTCCTCATGCTTGTAAAAATGGCACAATGTCATTCTGTACCAGATTAAACAGGACTGCTTATTTTCTTGGAACTATTGAAAGACTGCAATCTGTTATGTTGAATTATCTGCTCTGCCCATTTTCTGGTCATCGGCCGGTACTTGTGAATTCAAATGCACAAAAAAAGGCATAGCATCACCTTGTGCTGGTCAAAGAACAACAGTAGATGGTATTCATGCATACAGTATTTGCAACGAGTAGAAGTTATGATGAAGGGTGCTGGTAGTGAAAGAGATGACACATTACAAGCCATTGCTAAAAATGGTGTGTACTCAAGGGGCTCGATTAGTTAATTAAAGCAACCTATCCCTTACCTTAGGGGATTTTCCTAGACTTCAATTAAAGTTGCCAAAATCATTAAATCACTACCCTCAAGAAGTTTTTTATCAGCCGGCAAAAAGCGTGGTAATAATCCATTTCATCGGAGAAGGATCGAACAGGAAGAATCACATCGTTTTCTTAAAATCATCAAACTCCACAAAGGAGTAATCAAAGAGTTTGATAGATATAGAGGGCACTGTCTTTCAGTGAGAAGGAGGATCTTTGTTCCTTTTGATAGAGGAACTGCTTGAAATTATTTAACGCCTACAAATAAATTGCCACTCCATGTTTGGGTCTGGGTGATTCAATCTTCTGCAATTAACAATCCAATATCAGCTAGACATATCCTAACTACCAATAATCTGGAAGATTGTTTTCGCCGGCCTTTGTCTGAAGAGGTCTATTTACAATTTAAGTAGTTACAACAAAACAGAGTGATTAACATGGCCGCAATCGGAAGGATTGACTACCAAATGGTTATGGTCCTCATGCTGTCAGCCTAAACATAAATTGTTCTTCCGCTGCTTACGATTAACGGACTAAATAATAAGGAATTCCCTCAAACAAATTACTTCTTCATTGAGGAATACACTCGTGTGATGTGTGCTAGGTGCGCTGAGACCATAGACCATCTCTTCCCCAATGGAATCCTGCTCTTGGGAGTTGGTCAGTTTCATAATGTCATTGTTCATTTAAGAGACCTGTCAAATCTACCTTTCCTGGAGATCGTTATCACCCTTTGTTAAGGCATATTTTTATCCTAATGATTTTGGTGATTGATAACAATGCAATTACGTACTAATCGTGTGCACGAAGCCTGTATTTCAACATATGGCACAAGACAATTCCTGCCCCTCAGTGTATTAAAGTGAAGACGGTTTTATTTCATACGTTCCACTGTCGGTGGACTTGAGTCGTAGGAAAATTTGTATTATTAAAAGGGGGTCCGCGTTGAAAAGATTTGGATGGAATCATCACATACACATTTTATCGCACCCTTGTTCCTTTCCCGCCACGATGGAGCCTCTAACCGTGCCCTTGTTCTGCCTAAAAAGACCCAAGCGGCAGTACTACCTCTTATCCGTGGTAGTATCGCCCTGGTCAGCGGTAGTACCGCTCTCGGGCGGTAGTGCCCCGGCCACTACAATTTGCTTGTGCCGCTGCCTCGGGATCTCGACACTTTTCATGTAGAACTGAGCGATTTCTATAGCAGTAGTTCTGGGCGGTAGTACCACTCAGAGAGAGGTAGTACCACTTATTACTACCGCGCCGGCTTCGCTTGGGTTTTCTTAGGTTGGGTCTCAACAGATCTTGAACGGATGTGGGTGGCGGTACTACCCATTATGGGCGGTAGTACCGCTCCTGGCAGCGGTAGTACCGCCTCGGTAGTAATACACCCCTCTGTCTCCCTTCTTAATCTGCTGCTCTACACCCGCAGCGGTAGTATCACTCCCAGCAGCGGTACTACCTCTAATGGGTGGAGGTACCGCTCATGTGTGGGCTATGTGAGTGGGTAACGATTGGAATTGTCCCGACACTATATAAAGGGGGTCTTCTTCCCCAAGAAGCTCACCTTTCCCAACCCTAAGCTCCATTGTTGCGTCAAGATCCATTTTCGCCAGATCTCTCTCCCTAGCCAACAGAACTTGTTAATACTCTAGGGTTTCCTTGAAAGGACCTTGATCTACACTTCCACCCAGAGAAATTTGATTCCCCCAATAATCCCTTGCAGATCTTGTTACTCTTGGATGTTTGAGCACCCTAGACGGTTGACGTCACCTTGAAGCCAAATTCCATTTTTGTGAAGCTTCGTTGTTTCGTTGGGAGGCTCGAATTAAGTTGTGGAGATTGCTCCAACCTTGTTTGTAAAGGTTCGGTCGCTGCCTCCAAGGGCATTGTTAGTGGAATCACGGCATCTCGCATTGTGTGAGGGCGTGATGTGAATACGGTGGCCTTAGTGGCATCTTGGGAAGCATTGTGCCTCCATACCACTGCAACGAAGACGTACTTCCTCTCAAAGGGAAGTAACTTTGGTAACACATCCTCATCTTCATCAGTTCCATTTCTGGTTACTTCTTACCTTTACTTTGTATTTGTTACTTTCTTGTTGTTGTTGTTGTTAGCATAATATAGGTTGCTCACCTAGTTTCTGTTGGAATTATGCCCTAGAGGCAATAATAAATATAGTTATTATTATAATTCCTGTATCAAGATAATAGTTTATTATCCATGCTATAATTGTATTGAATGAAGACTCACCGTCCCTAGCATGCCTCTAGTTGGCTAGCCAGTTGATCGATGATAGTCAGTGTCTTCTGATTATGAACAAGGTGTTGTTGCTTGATAACTGGATCACGTCATTGGGAGAATCACGTGATGGACTAGACCCAAACTAATAGACGTAGCATGTTGATCGTGTCATTTTGTTGCTACTGTTTTCTGCATGTCAAGTATTTATTCCTATGACCATGAGATCATATAACTCACTGACACCGGAGGAATGCTTTGTGTGTATCAAACGTTGCAACGTAACTGGGTGACTATAAAGATGCTCTACACGTATCTCCGAAGGTGTTAGTTGAGTTAGTATGGATCAAGACTGGGATTTGTCACTCCGTGTGACGGAGAGGTATCTCGGGGCCCACTTGGTAATACAACATCACACACAAGCCTTGCAAGCAATGTAACTTAGTGTAAGTTGCGGGATCTTGTATGACGAAACGAGTAAAGAGACTTGCCGGTAAACGAGATTGAAATAGGTATGCGGATACTGACGATCGAATCTCGGGCAAGTAACATACCGAAGGACAAAGGGAATGACATACGGGATTATACGAATCCTTGGCACTGAGGTTCAAACAATAAGATCTTCGTAGAATATGTAGGATCCAATATGGGCATCCAGGTCCCGCTATTGGATATTGACCGAGGAGTCTCTCGGGTCATGTCTACATAGTTCTCGAACCCGCAGGGTCTGCACACTTAAGGTTTGACGTTGTTTTACGCGTATTTGAGTTATATGGTTGGTTACCGAATGTTGTTCGGAGTCCCGGATGAGATCACGGACGTCACGAGGGTTTCCGGAATGGTCCGGAAACGAAGATTGATATATAGGATGACCTCATTTGATTACCGGAAGGTTTTCGGAGTTACCGGGAATGTACCGGGAATGACGAATGGGTTCCGGGAGTTCACCGGGGGGGGGGGGGGGGGCAATCCACCCCGGGGAAGCCCATAGGCCTTGGGGAAGACACACCAGCCCTTAGTGGGCTGGTGGGACAGCCCACAAGTGCCCTATGCGCCAAGGAGAAGAAAATCAAGAGAGAAAGAAAAAAAGGGAGGAGGTGGGAAGGAAGGGGGACTCCCTCACACCAAACCTAGTCCAACTCGGTTTGAGGGGGGAGAGTCCTCCCCCTTGGACTCGGCCAACCCCCTTGGGGCTCCTTGAGCCCCAAGGCAAGGCCCCCTCCCTCCCACCTATATATACGGAGGTTTTAGGGCTGATTTGAGACGACTTTTCCACGGCAGCCCGACCACATACCTCCACGGTTTTTCCTCTAGATCGCGTTTCTGCGGAGCTCGGGCGGAGCCCTGCTGAGACAAGGTCATCACCAACCTCCGGAGCGCCGTCACGCTGCCGGAGAACTCTTCTACCTCTCCGTCTCTCTTGCTGGATCAAGAAGGCCGAGATCATCGTCGAGCTGTACGTGTGCTGAACTCGGAGGTGCCGTCCGTTCGGTACTAGATCGTGGGACTGATCGCGGGATTGTTCGCGGGGCGGATCGAGGGACGTGAGGACGTTCCACTACATCAACCGCGTTCTCTAACGCTTCTGCTGTACGGTCTACAAGGGTACGTAGATCACTCATCCCCTCTCGTAGATGGACATCACCATGATAGGTCTTCGTGCGCGTAGGAAAATTTTTGTTTCCCATGCGACGTTCCCCAACAGTGGTATCAGAACTAGGTTCATGCGTAGATGTCTTCTCGAGTAGAACACAAAAGTTTTTGTGGGCGGTGATGTGCGTTTTGCTGCCCTCCTTAGTCTTTTCTTGATTCCGCGGTATTGTTGGATTGAAGCGGCTTGGACCGACATTACTCGTACGCTTACGAGAGACTGGTTTCATCGTTACGAGTAACCCCCTTTGCTCAAAGATGACTGGCAAGTGACGGTTTCTCCAACTTTAGTTGAATCGGATTTGACCGAGGAGGTCCTTGGATGAGGTTAAACAGCAACTCATATATCTTCGTTGTGGTGTTTGCGTAAGTAAGATGCGATCCTACTAGATGCCCTTGGTCACCACATAAAACATGCAACAACAAAATTAGAGAACGTCTAACTTGTTTTTGCAGGGTATGCTTGTGATGTGATATGGCCAACGATGTGATGTGATATATTGGATGTATGAGATGATCATGTTGTAATAGAAATATCGACTTGCACGTCGATGGTACGGCAACCGGCAGGAGCCATAGGGTTGTCTTTATACTAACGTTTGTGCTTGCAGATGCGTTTACTATTTTGCTAGGATGTAGCTTTGGTAGTAATAGCATGAGTAGCACGACAACCCCGATGGCAACACGTTGATGGATGATCATGGTGTGGCGCCGGTGACAAGAAGATCGTGCCGGTGCTTTGGTGATGGAGATCAAGAAGCACGTGATGATGGCCATATCATGTCACTTATGAATTGCATGTGATGTTAATCCTTTTATGCACCTTATTTTGCTTAGAACGACGGTAGAATTATGAGGTGATCTCTCACTAAAATTTCAAGACGAAATTGTGTTCTCCCCGACTGTGCACCGTTGCTACAGTTCGTCGTTTCGAGACACCACGTGATGATCGGGTGTGATAGACTCAACGTTCACATACAACGGGTGCAAAACAGTTGCGCACGCGGAACACTCGGGTTAAGCTTGACGAGCCTAGCATGTGCAGACATGGCCTCGGAACACATGAGACCGAAAGGTCGATCATGAATCATATAGTTGATATGATTAGCATAGGGATGCTTACCACTGAAACTATACTCAACTCACGTGATGATCGGACTTGGGATAGTGTAAGTGGATCATGAACCACTGAAATGACCAGAGAGATGTACTTTTTGAGTGGGAGTTTAGCCTATAATTTGATTAAGTTGAACTCTAATTATCTTGAACATAGTCTAAGTCCACTTTGAATATATTTGTGTTGTAGATCATGGCTCACGCGACAGTCATCCTGAATATTTATACGTTCCTAGAGAAAGCTAAGTTGAAAGATGATGGAAGCAACTTTGTAGACTGGGCTCGTAATCTTAAGCTAATCTTACAAGCTGGGAAGAAGGATTATGTCCTTAATGCTGCGCTAGGAGATGAACCACCCGCTACGGCTGATCAGGATGTTAAGAACGCTTGGTTAGCACGTAAGGAGGACTACTCAATAGTTCAATGTGCAGTCTTGTATGGCTTAGAACCGGGACTTCAACGTCGCTTTGAGCGTCATGGAGCATTTGAGATGTTCCAGGAGTTGGAGTTTATCTTTCAGAAGAACGCCCGGATCGAGAGGTATGAGACCTCCGATAAATTCTATGCTTGCAAGATGGAGGAAAACTCGTGTGTCAGTGAACATGTGCTCAAAATGTCTTGGTACTCAAACCGTCTAGCTGAGCTGGGGATTGAACTCCCGCAAGAAGCTATCACTGACAGAATCCTTCAATCACTGCCGCCAAGCTACAAAGGCTTTGTGTTGAACTACAACATGCAAGGGATGAACAAGTCTCCCGGCGAGTTGTTTGCGATGTTGAAAGTCGCAGAGTCTGAACTCCGTAAAGAGCATCAAGTGTTGATGGTGAATAAGACCACTAGTTTCAAGAGAAACGGCAAAGGCAAGAAGGGCAATTCGAAGAAGAGCGGCAAGCCTGTTGCCAATCCGCCGAAGAAACCCAAGGCTGGACCTAAGCCTGAAACGGAGTGCTACTATTGCAAGGGTATGGGTCACTGGAAGCGCAATTGCCCCAAGTATCTGGCAGATAAGAAGGCGGGCAAAGAAAAATCAGGTATATTTGATATACATGTTATTGATGTGTACTTAACCGGCTCTCGTAGTAGTGCCTGGGTGTTCGATACCGGTTCTGTTGCTCATATTTGCAACTCGAAACAGGAACTGCGGAATAGACGAAGGCTGGCGAAAGATGAAGTGACGATGCGCGTAGGAAATGGTTCCTAGGTTGATGCAATCGCCGTCGGCACAGTGTCACTTCAGCTACCGTCGGGATTAGTGATGAACTTAAAACATTGTTATTTAGTGCCTGCGTTGAGCATGAACATTATATCTGGATCTTGTTTATTGCGAGACGGTTACTCTTTTAAGTCAGAGAATAATGGTTGTTCTATTTCTATGAGTAACATCTTTTATGGTCATGCACCGAATGTGAGAGGATTGTTCATATTGAATCTTCATAGCGATACGCATATACATAACATTGAGACCAAAAGAGTTAGAGTAAACAATGATAGCGCCATATTTTTGTGGCACTGCCGCTTGGGTCATATTGGTGTAAAACGCATGAAGAAACTCCATGCTGATGGACTTTTGGAGTCACTTGACTTTGATTCACTTGACACGTGCGAACCATGCCTCATGGGCAAGATGACTAAGACTCCGTTCTCCGGAACAATGGAGCGTGCAAGTGACTTATTGGAAATCATACATACCGATGTGTGTGGTCCAATGAGCGTGGAGGCACGCGGCGGATATCATTATTTTCTCACCTTCACTGACGATTTGAGTAGGTATGGTTATGTCTACTTGATGAAGCACAAGTCTGAAACATTTGAAAAGTTCAAGCAATTTCAGAGTGAAGTGGAAAATCATCGTAACAAGAAGATCAAGTTCCTACGGTCTGATCGTGGGGGTGAATATCTGAGTTTCGAGTTTGGTGATCACTTAAGAAAATGTGGAATTGTTTCACAGTTGACACCGCCTGGAAGACCACAGCGTAATGGTGTGTCCGAACGTCGTAATCGTACTTTGTTAGAGATGGTGCGATCTATGATGTCTCTTACTGATTTGCCGTTATCATTTTGGGGTTATGCATTAGAAACAGCTGCATTCACTTTAAATAGGGCACCATCAAAATCCGTTGAGACGACACCATACGAACTGTGGTATGGCAAAAGGCCAAAGTTGTCGTTTCTTAAAGTTTGGGGATGTGATGCTTATGTCAAAAAGCTTCAGCCTGAAAAGCTGGAACCCAAAGCGGAAAAGTGCGTCTTCATAGGTTACCCAAAAGAGACAGTTGGGTACACCTTCTATCTCAAATCCGAGGGCAGAGTGTTTGTTGCTAAGAACGGAGCTTTTCTCGAGAAGGAGTTTCTCTCGAGAGAATTGAGTGGGAGGAAGATAGAACTTGACGAGGTTGTCGAACCTCTCATCCCTCTGGATGGTGGCGTAGGGCAAGGGGAAACCTCTGTCGTTGCGACGCCGGTTGAGGAGGAAGTTAATGATGATGATCATGAAACTCGGTTCAAGTTTCTGTTGAACCACACAGGTCGACGAGATCACGCGCTGCTCCAGAGTGGTACGGTAATCCCGTCTTATCAATCATGTTGTTAGACAACAATGAACCTGCAAATTATGAAGAAGCAATGGTGGGCCCAGATTCCAACAAATGGCTAGAAGCCATGAAGTCCGAGATAGGATCCATGTATGAGAACAAAGTGTGGACTTTGGAGATACTACCTGAGGGCCGCAAGGCTATTCAGAACAAATGGATCTTTAAGAAGAAGACGGACGCTGACGGTAATGTGACCGTTTATAAAGCTCGACTTGTGGCAAAGGGTTTTTCACAAGTTCCAGGAGTTGACTACGATGAGACTTTCTCACCCGTAGCGATGCTTAAGTCCGTCAGAATCATGTTAGCAATAGCTGCATTTTTCGATTATGAAATCTGGCAGATGGATGTCAAAATGGCGTTCCTTAACGGTTTCCTTAAGGAAGAGTTGTATATGATGCAACCCGAAGGTTTTGTCGATCCTAAGAATGCTAACAAGGTGTGCAAGCTCCAACGATCCATTTATGGACTGGTGCAAGCATCTCGGAGTTGGAACAAACGCTTTGATGAGGTGATCAAAGCATTTGGGTTTATACAAGTGGTTGGAGAATCTTGTATTTACAAGAAAGTGAGTGGGAGCTCTGTGGCGTTTCTAATATTATATGTGGATGACATATTACTGATTGGAAACAACGTAGAGCTTTTGGAGAGCATAAAAGGTTACTTGAATAAAAGTTTCTCTATGAAGGACCTAGGAGAAGCTGCTTACATTCTAGGCATTAAGATCTATAGGGATAGATCAAAACGCCTGATAGGACTTTCACAAAGCACATACCTTGATAAAGTTTTGAAAAGGTTCAAATTGGAACAGTCCAAGAAAGGGTTCTTGCCAGTTTTACAAGGTACAAGATTGAGTAAGACTCAGTGCCCAGCAACTGATGAAGATAGAGAGCATATGCGCTCCGTCCCCTATGCTTCAGCCATAGGTTCTATCATGTATGCGATGCTGTGCACTAGACCGGATGTTAGCCTGGCCATAAGTATGGCAGGTAGGTTCCAGAGTAATCCAGGAGTGGATCACTGGACAGCGGTCAAGAATATCCTGAAGTACCTGAAAAGGACTAAGGAGATGTTTCTCGTGTATGGAGGTGACGAAGAGCTCGCCGTAAAAGGTTACGTCGATGCAAGCTTTGACACAGATCCGGACGACTCTAAGTTGCAAACCGGATACGTATTTATTCTTAATGGGGGTGCAGTAAGTTGGTGCAGTTCCAAGCAAAGCGTCGTAGCACATTCTACATGTGAAGCGGAGTACATGGCTGCCTCGGAGGCGGCTAAGGAGGGTGTCTGGATGAAGCAGTTCATGACGGATCTTGGAGTGGTGCCAAGCGCACAGAATCCAATAACCTTGTTCTGTGACAACACTGGTGCCATTGCCTTAGCAAAGGAACCACGGTTTCACAAGAAGACCAGACACATCAAACGATGCTTCAACCTCATCCGCGACTACGTCGAGGAAGAGGACGTAAATATATGCAAAGTGCACACGGATCTGAATGTAGCAGACCCGCTGACTAAACCTCTTCCACGGCCAAAACATGATCGACACCAGAACTGTATGGGTGTTAGATTTATTACAATGTAATTCACATGGTGATGTGAGGGCTAGATTATTGACTCTAGTGCAAGTGGGAGACTGTTGGAATTATGCCCTAGAGGCAATAATAAATATAGTTATTATTATAATTCCTGTATCAAGATAATAGTTTATTATCCATGCTATAATTGTATTGAATGAAGACTCATTTACATGTGTGGATACATAGACAAAACACCGTCCCTAGCATGCCTCTAGTTGGCTAGCCAGTTGATCGATGATAGTCAGTGTCTTCTGATTATGAACAAGGTGTTGTTGCTTGATAACTGGATCACGTCATTGGGAGAATCATGTGATGGACTAGACCCAAACTAATAGACGTAGCATGTTGATCGTGTCATTTTGTTGCTACTGTTTTCTGCATGTCAAGTATTTATTCCTATGACCATGAGATCATATAACTCACTGACACCGGAGGAATGCTTTGTGTGTATCAAACGTCGCAACGTAGCTGGGTGACTATAAAGATGCTCTACAGGTATCTCCGAAGGTGTTAGTTGAGTTAGTATGGATCAAGACTGGGATTTGTCACTCCGTGTGACGGAGAGGTATCTCGGGGCCCACTTGGTAATACAACATCACACACAAGCCTTGCAAGCAATGTAACTTAGTGTAAGTTGCGGGATCTTGTATTACGGAACGAGTAAAGAGACTTGCCGGTAAACGAGATTGAAATAGGTATGCGGAAACTGACGATCGAATCTCGAGCAAGTAACATACCGAAGGACAAAGGGAATGACATACGGGATTATACGAATCCTTGGCACTGAGGTTCAAACGATAAGATCTTCGTAGAATATGTAGGATCCAATATGGGCATCCAGGTCCCGCTATTGCATATTGACCGAGGAGTCTCTCGGGTCATGTCTACATAGTTCTAGAACCCGCAGGGTCTGCACACTTAAGGTTGGACGTTGTTTTATGCGTATTTGAGTTATATGGTTGGTTACCAAATGTTGTTCGGAGTCCCGGATGAGATCACGGACGTCACGAGGGTTTCCGGAATGGTCCGGAAACGAAGATTGATATATAGGATCACCTCATTTGATTACCGGAAGGTTTTCGGAGTTACCGGGAATGTACCGGGAATGACGAATGGGTTCCGGGAGTTCACCTGGGGGGGGGGGAACCCACCCCGGGGAAGCCCATAGGCCTTGGGGGAGACACACCAGCCCTTAGTGGGCTGGTGGGACAGCCCACAAGTGCCCTATGCGCCAAGGAGAAGAAAATCAAGAGAGAAAGAAAAAAAAGGGAGGAGGTGGGAAGGAAGGGGGACTCCCTCCCACCAAACCTAGTCCAACTCGGTTTGGGGGGGGGGGAGAGTCCTCCCCCTTGGACTCGGCCGACCCCCTTGGGGCTCCTTGAGCCCCAAGGCAAGGCCCCCTCCCTCCCACCTATATATACGGAGGTTTTAGGGCTGATTTGAGACGACTTTTCCACGGCAGCCCGACCACATACCTCCACGGTTTTTCCTCTAGATCGCGTTTCTGCGGAGCTCGGGCGGAGCCCTGCTGAGACAAGGTCATCACCAACCTCCGGAGCGCCGTCACGCTGCCGGAGAACTCTTCTACCTCTCCGTCTCTCTTGCTGGATCAAGAAGGCCGAGATCATCGTCGAGCTGTACGTGTGCTGAACGCGGAGGTGCCGTCCGTTCGGTACTAGATCGTGGGACTGATCGCGGGATTGTTTGCAGGGCGGATCGAGGGACGTGAGGACGTTCCACTACATCAACCGCGTTCTCTAACGCTTCTGCTGTACGGTCTACAAGGGTACGTAGATCACTCATCCCCTCTCGTAGATGGACATCACCATGATAGGTCTTCGTGCGCGTAGGAAAATTTTTGTTTCCCATGCGACGTTCCCCAACAGTTTCATATCTAGACAACCTATTTGTTGCTAAACTTAATTTGCCGAAGAAAAACTAAAAATTGGTAGTTTCCTATTCACCCTCCTTCTAGTCAACCATATCGATCCTTTAAATTGGTATCAGAGCTACGTCTCTTTGTTAAGGGTTTCACCACCTAAAGAGTATGGTTAAGGATGGGGATAGGATTGTGTATTTACCCGAGGCCATGGGTGTGAGCACGGTCTCCCTAGAGGATTTAAATGAGGTGTTTTCCTCACTTAAATCCTTTATGGTGATCGAGGTCAAATCCATGTTTAAAGATTTTTATTGACGGGCTCAAACTCTCTACCAATCCATTACTAGTGGTTAACCCCACTACTTCGGACTCGGATGATAACATCGATAAGGAGAGGGTTAGTCATGATAAGAACAAGTTGCCTGAAGGAACGAGCGGGACGGATACCTATGCCTCGGCCCCCCTCCCATGGTCTATGGAGGACCGGTTCACCCACTGCATATTATTAACCTTGGTCCTCCTCCCAAACCTATTAAGAATGATTTTGCTAATTGGGTTTTTCGTATCAAGTCTCATTTGAATCACAGCTCAACACAACGTTGGAGAATCATTGAGCAAGGGTACTATCCACATGATCCAAGCAACCTCACTCCAAGAGAAGAGGTTGACAATCAACTCAATCACTCCGCCTTGTTCATTCTTCAAGCGGTTGTCACCGTTGAAGATCTTGATCACTTGCGACCTTTCACTCGTGCTAAGGATTATTGGGCACACATTGTTTCCATCTACAAGGGCAGCTCAAGTATTCAACGGTCCAACTTAGAGGTGGTCCTTGATGAGGCCGACGAATTTGTGATGCTTGATGATGAGGACCCTCGTGAGCTCTACCGGAGAGTGACAACTCTTTTTGTTGCTCTTCAAGATCATTGAAGCAAGGATGTGTATGACAATTGGATCAAGTGGAAGTTTCTCAAGTCCATCATACCATTCAACAAGGCCAATTCCTCCGCCATCCGTCAAAGGCTGGACTTTCACTCTTTGTCTTCAAGTGACGTGTTGGATGAATTAATTGCCATGAACATATGGAACAAGACCGACGACAATGCCCTAGCTCATGTCCAACGGTAAAGAAAAGGCTCTCCCAACCTAGCTTTGAAGGCCAAGCCTGTTTCAGAGGAAGAAGAAGAAGAATAAGAAGAAGAGGAAGGTTGTACCGAAGACACCAAATACGCTTTCCACGAGCACATGGCTCTTGAGTCAAGGCAATTTTGGGGCAACAAGAGAAACTCAAGACCCAACTTCTCCAAGAACAACTCAAGTGGGTCCAAGGGCAAGCAACACATGATGACTTGTTACAATTGTGCCAATGTGAGTCACTTTGTGCAGATTATGCATATGAGAAGAGGGAATACAATGGTGGCAAGCTCATTCACAAAGACAAGGCCAAGTCCTTCCCGAACAAGAACAACTTCTCCAAGAAGATGCCCCAAAAGATGTTGGTGGCTCAAGAAGATTACCTCTCCGATGAGGATGAGGATGATGATGCAAGTCGTGAAGTAATGGCAATGGCCACGATGGCCATTGCATCCTCTTCTCCAAGCAAGGTATCCCTCTTCGACTCCCCCAACAAGAGCCGCATTGCCAAGTGCCTTATGGACAAGGAATCCTACAAGGTAACCTCCAACATCAAAACTGCCATTTCCACTACGCCTCCTCTTATGGATAGTGGAGATGAAAAAGAGGAGGTAAAAGTTGAGAAATTACCTTTGATAAATTCATGAGAAAAATCAAGGGTGAGACCAAGAAGCACTTTGTTTCCCTCTTGGAACAACTAGGTGAGGCTAGTGATCTCATTCAGACTCATGAGGAAACCATCTCTCAGTTAGAGAGGCATAGTCATGACTATGTCGATGAGATAGAGGATCTTTGCATTGCTCTTGAGGAACAATGAGGTCTTAATTTGACTCTTGAGGAGTCGCACAACGATGACCTTTCTATATTACAAAAAGATCATGATCATGCTCTTGTTCTTACTCGTGTGCTCCAATCCGAAAAGGTTGCACTTGGGGTTGACCATGATAGACTCAAGGAAGAGTTTGTCACACTTGACAAGGCTCACAAAGCTTTGAAGAGTGCTCATGCTTCTCTAAAAGATTCTCATGTTCAACTCCAAGTAAAACTCACTAAGGAAATAGCCACATGCCCTCCTTCCGTATTAATTGATAATGCCCGTGCTAGTAACCCTTGCTGTGAGCATCTGCATCTTGTGGAGGAGAATGCCAAGTCAAAAGAGCAACTTGACACTACGAGGAAAAACCTTATACATAGGATCTTAGAAGTAGCGCTGGAAAATAAGGGGTGCTACTGCTAATTAGTAGCAGCGCGCGTAACAAGCGGCGCTACTGCTACAGAATTAGCAGTAGCGCGTCTCGCTAGAACAACGCTACTAGTAAAGTTTCCCGACCGTTCCCGTCAAGCGAGGTTTAGCAGTAGTGCACCCGCAATAACCGTGCTAGTGCTACTATAATAGCAGTAGCGCTCATTTTTCGTAGGGCGCTACTGCTAATTTTGAACCTGGCCACATGACGGGCCCCGCTTAGTAGTAGCGCGTCTGCCAAAAACATGCTATTGTTACCTTATTAGCAGCAATGTGTTTTACACCTAGCGCTACTGCTAAACCGCAGCCACCACCTTTTTCCTCCCCCCTCCCACTCCCCCATCCTCTCTTCCTTCACTTTCTCCTAGCTCCCACCTCCTCTCTCCCTCACTTTGCTTCTTCCTCACTACTTCTCCCACCCCATTACTCTCCTTCTTCTACCTATCTTTCTCTCTCTTTATTACTCCTAGCTAACTACACCACCTCCATTAATGCATCTCCTTTCTCTTTTTTCCTTCCCCCTACACTAGTTGAACTTGTCTCCTCCCAAACTAGCTAGCTAGGTAGATCTAGCATTTAGTGAAGTGACCTATGTACCTCCCTAATTAGATTTAGCCTTGTCAAGAAGAGCTTTGTACACTTCTGATCATTTCATACTTGTGTGTGGCGATACCTATCGACATCATCATCACTGTGCTCGATCTCGGGCGATATGACATAATCGGACGGTTGATGGAAATTGTGTGTGTGGCATGAGTTGCCGCCGATTTGTGGAGTTGCCTATGTTTTGCCGAAATGTCGATTTATTTCTGTTTTGGCAAATTCCGGGCAAACTCTATATGTCCTATTTTTAGGGAAGGTCATGCCGAATTTTTGTATGACTTTCATGCATGCATGCATTTTTATAATCAATTTGTTTATTATTACCGTGCATGCGTTCATGATGGTCAGTGGAACAATGGTGGACAGGTGGTTGCGGTCGGCGGTGCAGGACATGAAAGAAAATAACCGGACAAAGATTTTATGTCTGTGTCGAAGATGCAAAGGAGGAGTTTGGCTCGACCCCTATGATGATGGTAGTGTGATGGCACACCTCCTCATGACTGGTTTCATGGATGGCTATACTCGGTGGATAATTGAAGATGAGAATGATGATGAGGAGGACGCCGATGGGGCAGGCGATGACGATACATGGCAAGAGAAGAGATGACCGATAATAGTAGCGGAGAAGAGGTCGGACATGGCGGCGGGGAAGGGGCCGGACCTGGCGGTGAAGAAGGGGCCGGACATGGTGGCGGAGAAAACATGGACTCCATGCCACAGACTTCCCCGGTAGTAAGTTCAATCATGCGGGACCCTCATATTCAAGCATTGCTTCACAAGGAGATGAGTACTGACAGAGTTGCTTCTAGAGAGGAGGCCAAGCTACAAGAACTGGTGGTAGACTCAAACACTCCATTGTATGATGGTTGCAATCCCGAGGTGACCCGCTTGAGTTTCACGCTCGAACTCCTAAAAACGAAGGCTAAAAACAAATGGACCGACAGTAGCCTCAATGAGCTTCTCAAGTACCTAAAGGATATTCTTCCTGCGGGGAATCTATATCCTACTAGTGTGGATGAGGCCAAGAAGATCGTGTGCCCTCTTGATCTGCCGCATGTTATATACCATGCATGCATCAACAATTGCATAATTTATCGGAAGGAGCACGCGGAAAAAACCAGTTGTTCGGTGTGCAATGCTTCTCGATACAAGAAGGCCGGGAAGAAATCTCCCCAAAAACTTGTATGGTACTTACCGATTACTCCCCATCTGCAACGTTATTTCGTAGATCCCAAGGAAGCAAATCTCACGCGTTGGCACACGGAGAGGACAAAGCCCGACGATGGACATGATCCAAAGTTGAGGCACCTCGTGGATGGAAGCCAGTGGAAAGCGTTCAACGGCGAATATCGGTATTTTGCATGTGATGAAAGGAACATCATGCTCGGCGCGTGTACCGATGGCATGAATCCGTTTGGCAATCAGAACACCAACCATGGCACATGGCCCGTGTTTGTATGGATGTACAACCTCCCCCTGGTTTTGCATGAAGTCGAAGTACATACACATGAGCATGCTGATTCAAGGGCCGAAACAACCGGTAAATAATATTAATCTGTATCTGGGGCTACTTCAAGAGGAGTTAGACACGTTATGGAAAACACCGGCCAAGACATAGGACGCCAGCAAAGGCGAGTACTTATATATGAGAGTCGCGCTGATCACGATGATGTATGACTATCTCGGTTACGGATATGTCGCATGCCAGGTCTGCCATGGATATTACGGATGCATGCGGTGCATGGATGATACGACGTCTCAGCACCTAACGTCAATGAAAGATGGCGGGTCTGGGAGTATCGTGTACATGGGGCATCAAAGATGGCTCGAGAAGGACGACCTGTGGAGAAACCATGGAGATCTATTCCATAGTGAGGCTGAGCATCGAGGACCTCCACATAAGCGGAGCGGCGCCGAAATCGATGAGCTATTAAAAAATTAGGAACAGTGCCCCGTGCTGGGAAAGACGATGAAAAAGGCGCCGGAGCTGCTGCTAAAGGTATGGAAAACGACGTATGTTTTCTTGGACTTGGAGTACTGGCACAAACTCGACATGCCTCATTGCCTTGATCGAAGGCATATCTGTAAGAATGTCCTTGAGAGCTTGCTTGCAACACTGATGAACATGCCGGATAAGACCAAGGATGGGCCAAAGGCAAGAAAAGACTTGCAAGATTTGAAAATGAGGGCAGATCTCCACATGTCGCCCCGTAAAAAGTCAAGGGAGACAGAGACTGTGACGCCCTCTATTTGATCATACGCTAATCATACACGTAAATGCGTACGACCAAGCTCAAGGACTCACGTGAAGATATCACAACACAACTCTAGACACAAAATAAATATACAAGATTCATATTACAAGCCAGGGGCCTCGAGGGCTAGAATACATGAGTTCGGTAAACACACGAGTCAGCGGAAGCAACAAATATCTGAGTACAAACATTAAACATGAGGTGCCTTAAATAAGGCTAGCACAAAAGATACAATGATCGAACGAGGCGAGGCCTCTTGTCTGGGAGCCTCCTAACTACTCCTGGTCTTCAGCGGCCTCCACATAGCAGCAGGCACCGTCGGGGTAGCAGTCGTCGTCGACAGGATACTCCATCTCCTGGGCTGCATCATCTGGTCGCAGCAATGGATCAAGGGGACAAAGGGGCAGCAAAGCAACAGTGAGTACTCATCCAAAGTACTCACAAGACTGACATCAGAACTATGCTAAGTATGCATCAGTATCAAAGGAAGGGGGTTATATGTGGACTGACTGCAGCAATGCAAGAAAGAGAGGGAAAGCCTAGTCCTATCGAAGACTAGCATCTTCACGGGTCTTGCAGCAATAGACGAGAGTATAACAGGTAACACAAAAGTCATATTGTTGCAGCAATAATTAATATGAGGTCACGCCCAGAGATTCTCCCTCGACTCCTAGCAAGGAAGCAATCGCGGAGCAATAATCCAGCTAAGTAACACTGGTAGTTGTATAAGATCAGGGCACAGCTCTAAGTCGTCCTGTAACTGCGGACATGGTTATTCGAATATATAAGTCCTTCCCTGCAGGAGTGCACAACATATTCCCCGTCACGCTCAATAACACTCTGGCCGGACACACTTTTTTGGGTCATGCCCGGCCTCGGAATATCGACACGTCGTAGCCCCACCTAGACTCAACACAGAGGCTAGCCCGCCGGTCTAAATCCTAAGCGCGCAGGGGTCATGGGCCCATAACCCTTTGCACTCGTGCACGATGCATGGGCGGCCGAGGTCAGTCCTAGCACCCCTTGTTACAAGCGCGATGCATATCCGGACCACTCGTAGGCGAGCAGCGGCGGGCGCGGGACAGACGCACGGGGCGATGCATGGCGTAGCTAGGCACGCTAAGTGCCGCCGGGGCCGTGGCCACGACATGGTGGTCGTGGGCATGGGAGTGACGGGGACAAAGGCGATGAAAATGACGTTCGACGTGGGGAGGAGGAGAAATAAGGGAGAGGTGGATGGAGGCCTCACATGCGTTGAAGGGTAGGGGGTCCGACGAGGGTGAGATGGCCTACGGGGGTGCCGACGTCGTGGTGGTCCGGCGAGGACGCTGGTCGGCGCGGGGTCGGATCCGGTCATGGTGGAGAGGGCAGCCGCCAGGGGACAGCCCGTTTAGGGTGAGGAGGCTGGGGGGAGACGGCGATGGCTGGCGAGGGAGGCGCCAGCGGAGGCCAATGTGGGGCCGGTGTCGCCGGAGGGCGGGGAGAGGCCCCGATCCGATCTGGATTGGGAGCAGGGGAAGAGAGGTGGGGGGCTCGAGGGGTGAGGGAGAGAACATGGGGAGGAGGTGTCGGTGGGGAGGGGTGTTGATGGGGGTTAGTTGGGCGCAGGGGGGGCTCGGTGGGGTTGGTGACCTAGGGTGGGCCGCCCGGGGAAAGGTGGTAATGGGTCGCCATGTAGCACCAGGCCTAAGTGCGGAGGGCATTTTCCCCTTTTCTTTGTTTTAATCTCCTTTACCTTTTCCTTTATTTATTCAACTTTGTTTTGTAATTATTGGGAATAGAAATTCATTTTATTAAAATATAGAATCCCGCCCAATATTATTATTGTAATATTAGAGAGAGCCACAAAAAGTTTGGGATTTAAAGAAAGTGGGTTGAAACTTTTAATAATTTGAAAGGCACTTAAGTTATTAATTTGGCTTCTACTTTGATTGATTTGGGCATTAAAACCCTTTCCAAAAATGTTGGTTTCTCCACCATAATTATTTGTGGATTATTTGCAACCCAAGCATGATTTTTATTTTGAAGTTTGCAAAACTTTTAATTCCACTTTTCAAATGAATTTGAATTGCAAGAAAATAGGATTGGAGCTTGATTCCAACGGTGATCAACACTTGAATTAGCAAAATGGATTACCTTAATCTTGGCCATCACTATAGCTTAATTACAATGATTACTGTAGCATAATCCGAGGATGTCACAGAGACAGAGGAGCATGAGAAGAAGGGTAAAAAGTAAAGGAAGAGGATTATTACCCCCTTCTTGCTTCACCTTAAGGCCGGCTGAGATCAATCAATTCTTCAAGTGCCTTACCGGAATCAAAGTTAGTTCCGCTTACTGTGGGAAGATAAGCAGATTTCTAGACACGAAGAAGAAAAGGTTTAGTGGGATGAAGTCCCATGACTCTCATGTGATAATGACGCAGATACTACGTGTTGCCCTTAGAGGGATAATGGAAAAGCACGTCTGTGACACGCTTATTGGTCTCTGCAACTTTTTCGACGTCATCTCTCGAAAGTCGATCAGTGTGAAGTAGCTCCGAAGGCTACAGGAAGAGATCGCTGTGATACTAAATGAGCATGAGATGTAATTCCCGCCCACGTTCTTTGACGTCATGGTGCATCTTTGTGTCCATATTGTGGACGACATAATTGACCTGGGGCCTTTATTCCTGCACAACATGATGTCGTTCGAGAGAATGAATGGGGTCATCAAAGGATTCGTTCGTAACATGTCCCATCCGGATGGAAGCATCGTCCTGGGCTATCTGACACAAGAGTGCATCTCTTTCCGTGAGAATTTTCTATATGACGCAGACCGGTCGCTGATACGTCCATTTTGCATCATGTTTTCATGTTGTTATTTATCGCTTCTTTGGCTGTTATTTCACTTCACGGTACAATTCTTATGCCTTTTCTCTCTTATTTTGCAAGGTTTACATGAAGAGGGAGAATGCCGGCAACTGGAATTCTGGCCTGAAAGTGGAGCAAAGTTGAGATACCTATTCTGCGCAACTCCAAACGCCGTGAAAATCAACGGGGAATTTTTCCCAATTTATCAAAAATACTGGGCCGAAGAAGTGCCAGAGGGGCACCAGGGGGTGCCCACAAGCCTACACAGCGCGGCCACCCCCCAGGCCGTCCCATGGGGGCTTGTGTGCAACCCACTGGCCCACTGGCCCCCCTCTTTTGCTATATGGAGGGTTTTGTCCAGAAAAAAAATCAAGGAGGAGCTTTTTCGTGGATTCGCCGCCGCCACGAGGCGGAACTTGAGCAGAACCAATCTAGAGCTCCGGCAGGACGATCCTGCCGGGGAAACTTCCCTCCCGGAGGGGGAAATAGTCGCCATCGTCATCACTGATACGTCTCAAACGTATCTATAATTTTTGATGGTTTCACGCTGTTATCTTGTCAACTTTGGATGTTTTGTTTACCTTTTATATCTTTTTTGGGACTAACTTATTAACTCAGTGCCAAGCGCCAGTTCCTGTTTTTCTGCGTTTTTGACTCTTTTCATATCTGATTTTGGAACGGAGTCCAAACGGAATAATTCTTTCGCGATCATTTTTTATGGAAAATATCGAAAATACCGGAAGAAAAAGATACCGGAGGGGGGTCACGAGGGCGCCACAAGCCCTGTCGCCGCCCCCCTAGGTCGCACCAACCAAGCTTGTGGGCCCCTCAGGGGTCCACTTGATGCAACTCCACCGCCATATGGTCCTATAAATTCAGAAACCTCTAGAAAGATACAAAAATTGGGAGTTCCGCCGCCGCAAGTTCCTGTTTCCGCGAGATCTCATCTGGAGAGCCTTCCCGGTGCCCTGCCGGAGGGGACTTTGGAGTTGGAGGGCTTCTTCATTATCATCATCGCCCCTCCAATGACTCGTGAGTAGTTCACTTCAGACCTACGGGTCCGTAGTTAGTAGCTAGATGGCTTCTTCTCTCCCTTGGATCTTCAATACAAAGTTATCCATGATGTTCATGGAGATCTATCCGATGTTATCTTCTTTGGCGGTGTGTTTGTCGAGATCCGATGAATTGTGGATTTGTGATCAGATTATCTATGATATATATTTGAGTCTTTGCTAATTTCTAATATGCATGATTTGATATCCTTGTAAGTCTCTCCGAGTCTTGGGTTTTGTTTGGCCAACTAGATCTATGATTCTTGCAATGGGAGAAGTGCTTGGTTTTGGGTTCTTACCGTGTGGTGACCTTTCCCAGTGACAGTAGGGGCAGCAAGGCACACATTGTGTAGTTTCCATCAAGGGTAACAAGATGGGCTCTGTCGTAGATATGAGATTTTCCATCTACATCATGTCATCTTGCTTAAGGCGTTACTCTGTTCTTTTGGACTTAATACACTAGACGCATGCTGGATAGCGGTCGACGTGTGGAGTAATAGTAGTAGATGCAGAAAGTATCAGTCTACTTGTTTTGGACGTGATGCCTATAGATATAATCATTGCCATAGATATCGTCACGACTTTGCGCAGTTCTATCAATTGCTCGACAGTAATTTGTTCACCCACCGTCTATTTGCTTTCATGAGAGAAGCCACTAGTGAATACTACGGCCCCCGGGTGTATTCACACCTATCGTTTACACCTCCGCTTTTACTTTGCTTTGTTACTTTTTTGCTTTTAGTTCTCACTTGGCAAACAATCTATAAGGGATTGACAACCCCTTCATAGCGTTGGGAGCAAGCTCTTTGTGTTTGTGCAGGCAATTGTGATACTCCTTCACTGGATCGATACCTTGGTTCTCAAAACTGAGGGAAATACTTACCGCCGATGTGCTACATCACCCTTTCTGCTTCGAGGGAACACCAACGCAAGGCTCCAAGTCCACGGGGGAATCCTTTGCATATTTACCTAGGAAGTCCCTAAGGCGTAGCCGCTGCTGCAGGATTCCTGGCACCGTACCAGGGAAGGTCTGTTGTCGCAGTAGCAAGAAGAATTTCGGGCGCCGTTGCTGGGGAAGGAGAGATCTATCCAAGTAGGTCTCACAAACTCATATCTTGCATTTACCTTTTTGCCAGTTGCCTCTCGTTTTCTTCTCCCCCACTTCACATTTGCCGTTTTCATTTGCCTTTCTCGTTTACGTTTTTTGATTGCCTTTTTCGTTCACCCTTTTCTCTCGCTTGCTTTTTGTTCGCTTGTGTGCCATGTGCCTTCAATATGCTTGCATCTTCGCTTGCTGAAAATCTAGTGATATGGATCCTCATCCACTTGCTAATCTCTTTAAGAGATCCACTTATGTGGAACCAATTGCTAGTGAATTGAGTGCACTTGACTATTTTTATGGAGTTTTGCTTGAGATGCGTGAATCTGAAAATCGTGATGAAGAAACTTATGAAGTGATTCATGAGGGCTCCTTGAATGAAAAGCATGATTGCAATGGTTTCACTATAAATCCTATTAGTGACAATCATGCTAAAAATATGCAAAACCCTAAGCTTGGGGATGCTAGTTTTGCTATGACCACTACTTATTGCAATAATCATGATTGGGGTGATGATCTTGAAAATTTGTTTAAACCTCATGATGAATATGATATTTGTAATACTATTGGAAGTTGGTTTGGAGAAGTCATGACTTTAGTTGATGATAATCCCAATATTTTTGAAGAGCGTCAACTTTGCATGCATGTGGATCATGAAAAGAATATCCTATGTGATAGTTAGATTGTTGAATTCGAATATGATCCCACATGTAATTGCTATGAGAGAGGAAAATATTTTGGTAGAAACTTTCATGTTACCAAATTACCTCTCGTTATGTGGAGATTGCTATTGTCTCTTTCTTCTTCCTTGCATATGGCAACTATTGGTTGTCTTGACAATCTGTTTTCCTATAAAATGCCTATGCAAAGTATGTTAGACTTAGATGTGATTTTCACACGCTTTATGATGCTCTCGTTGTGCTTCTACTCTTGTCTTTTGTGTGAGCATCATTGATGCCTAGCTAAGGGCGTTAAACAATAGCGCTTGTTGGGAGGCAACCGAACGAATCTATCCTTTTTCTTTCTGTTTTGTGTTTTCCACACTTTCATAATTCTGTTATGATTGTGTTTTTTGTGTTTCTTTTTGCGTTTGTGCCAAGCAAAACTGTTATGATTAGTCTTGGGGATGATCGTTTGGTCATGGTTGAAAAGACATAAACTTTATGCTCACAAAAAGAATTTTCATTTTTTTCTGTAAGATCTTTTGAGTTGATTATTTTTTCTGCTGATTTCTACACAAAGTCTTGATACTGTCGTAAATTTTCGGAATTTTTGAAGTACCAGGAGTATACGAAGTATACAGATTGCTACAGACTGGTCTGCTGTTAACAGATTCTGTTTTTGTTGTGTTGGTTGCTTATTTTGATGAAACTATGGGTAATATCGAGGGGTATTAGCCATGGAAGATTGAAAATACGTAACCCAACATCAGCATAAGTAGAGTTTAAGTTTTCTATAGTACCCAAGGAAGTGGTGGTTTGCTTTCTTATACTAATGTTATCACGAGTTTCTGTTTAAGTTTCGTGTTGTGAAGTTTTCAAGTTTTGGGTGAAGTTCTTATGGACAAAAAGATAAAGAGTGGCAAGAGCTCAAGCTTGGGGATGCCCAAGGCACCCCAAGAGATTCAAGGATGCCGTAAAAGCCTAAGCTTGGGGATGCCCCGGGAAGGCATCCCCTCTCTCATCTTCAATCCATCGGTAACGTTACTTGGGGCTATATTTTTATTCACCACATGTTATGTGTTTTTGCTTGGAGCGTCTTGTATCGTAGGAGTCTTTTATTTTTGTTGTGTCACAATCATCCTTGCTGCACACCTAGAGAGAGAGACATGCACTCACCGTGATTTTGTCGAGCTTCACCTATATCCTTTGGTAGACAATTCAGCTCACATGTGCTTCACGTATATCTTTTGAGCTAGTTGATTTTGCTCTATGTGCTTCACTTATATCTTTTAGAGCACGGCGGTGCGTGGCTTGGTAGTTGATCTATTCTTTAAAGTAGTCTCAATAGGGGTAGTTATCCAAAGGGATACGAAAACTTCCACCTTCATGTGCATTGAATAGATAGAGAAGTTTGATTCATCTCAACTAGTTTTGAGTTGTGTTTATGGTAATATTGATGTTATGCTAGTAAGGTGTTGTGGATCTAGATATACTTGTGTTAAAGTTAGTGATTCCCGTAGCATGCACGTATGGTGAACCGCTATGTGATGAAGTCTGAGCATGATTAGTCTATTGATTGTCATCCTTTGTGTGGCGGTCGGGATCGCGCGATGGTTTATACCTACCAACCCTTCCCCTAGGAGTATGCGTTGAATGCTTTGTTTCGATTACTAATAAAACTTTTGCAACAAGTATATGAGTTCTTCATGACTAATGTTGAGTCCATGGTTTATATGCACTTTCACCTTCCACCATCACTATCTTCTTTAGTGTCGTGCAACTTTCGCGGGTGCACAAAACCCACCATTAGCCTCCCTCAAAAGAGCCATCATACCTACCTACTATGGCTTTTTCAAAGTCATTCCGAGATATATTGCCATGCAACTACCACCATGACATGTGCCACCACGTCCACATTTCCATTGCATGATCATAATTAGCTAGCATGATGTTTCCATTTATGTCTATGCCATGCTAGATCATTGTCACGGTACACTACCGAAGGCATTCCATATAGAGTCACCGTTGCTCTAAGTTTTGAGTTGAAAGTGTGATGATCATCATTGATGGAGCATTGTCCCATGTGAGGAAATAAAAGAGGCTAAAGATGCCCACCAAAAAAAAGAGGCCAAAGAGCCCATCCAAAAAAATGAGAGAAAAAGAGAGAAGGGACAATGCTACCACTTTTCCACACTTGTGCATATTAAGCACCATGATCTTCATGATTGAGAGTCTCTCGTTTTGTCACCACCATATAGCTAGTGGGAAATTTTCATTATATAACTTGGCTTGTATATTCCAATGATAGGCTTCCTCAAATTTTCCTTAGGTCTTCGTGAGCAAGCAAGTTGGATGCACACCCACTAGTTTTCTTTAAGAGCTTTCACATACTCTTAGCTCTAGTGCATCATTTGTATGGCAATCCCTACTCATTCACATTGATATCTATTGATTAGCATCTCCACAGCTCATTGATACGCCTAGTTAATGTGACAATCTTCTCCTTGTTTGTCTTGCAACCTCCACCACACTTCACGCCACTTATAGTGCTAAAACCATGGCTCACGCTCATGTATTGCGTGAGAGTTGAAAAAGTTTGAGAAAGTAAAGGTGTGAAAACAATTACTTGGCCAATACCGGGGTTGTGCATGATTTAAATAAGTTGCGCAATGATGATAGAGCATAGCCAGACTATATGATTTTGTAGGGATAACTTTCTTTTGGCCATGTTGTTTCGAAAGTTCATGATTACCTTGCTAGTTTGCATGAAGTATTATTGTTTCCACGTCAATAGCAAACTATTGTTTTGAATCTAATGGATCTGAACATTGACGTCACATAAGAGGAGTTACAAAGGACATCTATGCTAGGTAGCATGAAAGCATCAAAAATTCATTCTTTATCACTTCCCTACTCAAGGACGAGCAGGAGTTAAGCTTGGGGATGCTTGATACGTCTCAAATGTATCTATAATTTTTGATGGTTTCACGCTGTTATCTTGTCAACTTTGGATGTTTTGTTTACCTTTTATATCTTTTTTGGGACTAACTTATTAACTCAGTGCCAAGCGCCAGTTCCTATTTTTTCTGCGTTTTTGACTCTTTTCAGATCTGATTTTGGAACGAAGTCCAAACAGAATAATTCTTTCGCGATGATTTTTTATGGAAAATGTGAAAAATACCGGAAGAAAAAGATATCGGAGGGGGGTCACGAGGGCGCCACAAGCCCTGTCGCCCCCCCCCCCAGGTCGCGCCAACCAAGCTTGTGGGCCCCTCGGGGGCCCACTTGATGCAACTCCACCGTCATATGGTCCTATAAATTCAGAAACCTCCAGAAAGAAACAAAGATCGGGAGTTCCGCCGCCGCAAGTTCCTGTTTCTGCAAGATCTCATCTGGAGACACTTCCCGGTGCCCTGCCGGAGGGGACTTTGGAGTTGGAGGGCTTCTTCATCATCATCATCTCCCCTCCAATGACTCTTGAGTAGTTCACTTCAGACCTACGAGTCCGTATTTAGTAGCTAGATGGCTTCTTCTCTCCCTTGGATCTTCAATACAAAGTTCTCCATGATCTTCATGGAGACCTATCCGATGTAATCTTCTTTGGCGGTGTGTTTGTCGAGATCCGATGAATTGTGGATTTGTGATCAGATTATCTATGATATATATTTGAGTTTTTGCTGATTTCTAATATGCATGATTTGATATCCTTGTAAGTCTCTCCGAGTCTTGGGTTTTGTTTGTCCAACTAGATCTATGATTCTTGCAATGGGAGAAGTGCTAGGTTTTCGGTTCTTACCATGTGGTGACCTTTCCCAGTGACAGTAGGGGCAGTAAGGCACACATTGTGTAGTTGCCATCAAGGGTAACAAGATGGGCTCTATCGTAGATATGAGATTATCCATCTACATCATGTGATCTTGCTTAAGGCGTTACTCTGTTCTTTTGGACTTAATACACTAGATGCATGTTCGATAGCGGTCGACGTGTGGAGTAATAGTAGTAGATGCAGAAAGTATCGGTCTACTTGTTTTGGACGTGATGCCTATAGATATAATCATTGCCATAGATATCGTCACGACTTTGCGCAGTTCTATCAATTGCTCGACAGTAATTTGTTCACCCACCGTCTATTTGCTTTCATGAGAGAAGCTACTAGTGAATACTACGGCCCCCGGGTCTATTCACACCTATCGTTTACACCTCCGCTTTTACTTTGCTTTGTTACTTTGTTGCTTTCAGTTCTCACTTGGCAAACAATCTATAAGGGATTGACAACCCCTTCATAGCGTTGGGAGGAAGCTCTTTGTGTTTGTGCAGGCACTTGTGATACTCCTTCACTAGATCGATACCTTGGTTCTCAAAACTGAGGGAAATACTTACCGCCGCTGTGCTACATCACCTTTTCCGCTTCGAGGGAACACCAACGCAAGGCTCCAAGGCCACGGGGGAATCCTTTGCATATATGCCTAGGAAGTCCCTAAGGCATAGCCGCTGCAGCAGGATTCCTGGCGCCGTACCAGGGAAGGTCTGTTGTCGCAGTAGCAATCACCAACACTCCTCTCATCGGAGGGGACTCGTCACCATCAAGATCTTCATCAGCACCATCTCATCTCCTAACCCTAGTTCATCACTTGTTACCAATCTCCATCTCGCGACTCCGATTGGTACTTGTAAGGTTGCTAGTAGTGTTGATTACTCTTTGTAGTTGATGCTAGTTGGATTACTTGGTGGAAGAGTTTATGTTCTGATCCTTGATGCTACTCATTACCTTTCTGGTCATGAATATGATTATGCTTTATGAGTAGTTACTTTTGTTCCTGAGGACATGGGATAAGTCATGCTAATAGTAGTCATGTGAATTTGGTATTCGTTCGGTAATTTGATATGTTGTATGTTGTTTTTCCTCTAGTGGTGTTATGTGAACATCGACTACATAACACTTCACCATTATTTGAGCCTAGAGGAAGGCATTGGGAAGTAGTAAGTAGATGATGGGTTGCTAGAGTGACAGAAGCTTAAACCCTAGTTTATGCGTTACTTCGTAAGGGGCTGATTTGGATCCACTAGTTTAATGCTATGGTTATACTTTGTCTTAATTCTTCTTTCGTAGTTGCAGATGCTTGCGAGAGGGGTTAATCATAAGATGCTTGTCCAAGTAAGGGCAGTACCCAAGCGCTGGTCCACCCACATATCAAACTATCAAAGTAAAGAACGCGAATCATATGAACATGATGAAACTAGCATGACAGAAATTCCCGTGTGTCCTCGGGAGCGTTTTTCCTCCTATAAGACTTTGTCCAGGCTTGTCCCTTGCTACAAAAGGGATTGGGCCACTTTTCTGCACCGTTGCTACTTTTGTTACTTGTTGCTTGCTACGAATCATCTCACCACACAATCACTTGTTACCGACAATTTTAGTGCTTGCAGATATTTCTTTGCTAAAAACCACTTGTCAGATCCTTCTGCTCCTCGTTGGGTTCGACACTCTTACTTATCGAAAGGACTACAATTCATCCCCTATAGTTGTGGGTCATCAGTCACCTGCTGTTGGTTTGCCCGTTAACAAGCACGTTGGGAGGCTCGAAGGAGAAGGTCACTCCAACGGTCATAGGGAACTCCATGTGGCCTACTCACATTGACGCAACGACTTTGACATAACAAACTTGGTAGTGCTACAACACCTAGATCAGGTAGATCCTTTCATGACACTGCACAAAGAAACTATCGCAAAGAAGTATCGTGGCCGATGGGTATGCAGGACGGACGCCGAAGTTACTAGAGAGCACAACTCTACTTTCCTGCATTGGTTCAAAGAGCATATTCTTGCTAATACCCCGGAAGAGGGATTTAAGGACGGATTGCTCATATACGCCTTAGCACATGGCCCCTCGCTCAACCTCGCCACCTATCAGGCATACGATATCAACGGATACACGTTCAACACGGAGGCCAAAGATATGAACAGTGATTTTCAGAACTCAGGGGTGACGATGGAATGCATGACCTGCAGCGACAACGACACAGCTGATAGATTTTATGGAAGGGTCGAGGAGATCTGGGAGCTTCACTACTCTGGACTGCACAGCGCGATGATGTTCCGTGTCAGATGGGCTAAGAATGTCGAAAGATAAAACCGGTATTTTACTACCATGACTATACCCGACGCCAAGAGCGCTACTATGAACGCCATCGCAAAAAACGAGCCATGGGTACATGGTAAGAAGGTGACACAATGCTTCTTCATAACCGACATGATCAATTCCAGCCGTGTTGTCGCGAGGAGAGGCAAAAGGAACATCATTGGAATGGATGAAGACGCCAACGAGGAAGACTACGACCAGTACGGCAACCCAATGAGGGAAGATGATGATGACTATGAAGTATACTTTAAAAGAAGAATCAATACTACATTACTTAAGAAATATCATACTCCATGGAAAAGGAAAAGTCACAATGAGGGGCTCAATTATTCATCAACGAACAAGAAGGGAAAGAAGCTCACTTAAAAACGAAAACGTCAAAGCTGAGAAATCGTTATAGATCATATGATGTAATATATATATGTTCCTATTTTGTATGCACACATAACCGTTATGGGTAAAATGATGTAATATATATGTTCCTATTTTGTATAGCACAATTAACCATTATGGGTCAAATGATGCAATATATATCGCTTTAGTTACATACATTGTATCAGCTTCCCTTCGTTCCGTCTCTAGGGAAAAAAGGAAAAGGAGAAAAGAAAATGAAAAGAAGAAAAGAAAAGAAAAGGGAAAGAAAAGAATAGAAAGAAGAAAAAAGAAAAATAAAATAAAAGAAGAAAAACAAGAAAGAAAGAAAAACAATAGCAGAAGCGCCTGTTTCAAAAAGCGCTATAGCTACTTGTGTTAGCAGTATTGCGTTTTCCCAGAAAGCGCTACTGCTACCGTAGCTATAGCGTCTTTTTCGAAAACGTGTGTTTTAGGTTCTTAGGTTGCAAATTTTTCTTCAAGTACCATATAGGCTATTTACAGAAGAAAAAAACGAATTGATTAACACTAGTTCCAAATATTGCGAAGAAAAAATACTTCTTTCAATTTGCTTCAAGTTCTATATTTGTCTTCCTCTTATATGAAAATTTAAAGTGGAGATGTGATTTGTACATGTGATATTTGAAATTTGGACATGTGATATTCGGAATTGGGACATGTCATATTTTGGACATGTGATATCTAGAAAATGATGGTTATGTTGGGGAACGTCGCATGGGAAACAAAAATTTTCCTACGCGCACGAAGACCTATCATGGTGATGTCCATCTACGAGAGGGGATGAGTGATCTACGTACCCTTGTAGATCGTATAGCAGAAGCGTTAGAGAACGCGGTTGATGTAGTGGAACGTCCTCACGTCCCTCGATCCGCCCCGCGAACAATCCCGCGATCAGTCCCACGATCTAGTACCGAACGGACGGCACCTCCGCGTTCAGCACACGTACAGCTCGACGATGATCTCGGCCTTCTTGATCCAGCAAGAGAGACGGAGAGGTAGAAGAGTTCTCCGGCAGCATGACGGCGCTCCGGAGGTTGGTGATGACCTTGTCTCAGCAGGGCTCCGCCCGAGCTCCGCAGAAACGCGATCTAGAGGAAAAACCGTGGAGGTATGTGGTCGGGCTGCCGTGGAAAAGTCGTCTCAAATCAGCCCTAAAACCTCCGTATATATAGGTGGGAGGGAGGGGGCCTTGCCTTGGGGCTCAAGGAGCCCCAAGGGGGTCGGCCGAGTCCAAGGGGGAGGACTCTCCCCCCCCCCCCAAACCGAGTTGGACTAGGTTTGGTGGGAGGGAGTCCCCCTTCCTTCCCACCTCCTCCTCTCTTTTTTTCTTTCTCTCTTGATTTTCTTCTCCTTGGCGCATAGGGCACTTGTGGGCTGTCCAACCAGCCCACTAAGGGCTGGTGTGTCTCCCCCAAGGCCTATGGGCTTCCCCGGGGTGGGTTGCCCCCCCCCCCCCCGATGAACTCCCGGAACCCATTCGTCATTCCCGGTACATTCCCGGTAACTCCGAAAACCTTCTGATAACTCCGAGAACCTTAAGTGTGCAGACCCTGCGGGTTCGAGAACTATGTAGACATGACCCGAGAGACTCCTCGGTCAATATCCAATAGCGGGACCTGGATGCCCATATTGGATCCTACATATTCTACGAAGATCTTATCGTTTGAACCTCAGTGCCAAGGATTCATATAATCCCGTATGTCATTCCCTTTGTCCTTCGGTATGTTACTTGCCCGAGATTCGATCGTCAGTATCCGCATACCTATTTCAATCTCGTTTACCGGCAAGTCTCTTTACTCGTTTCGTAATACAAGATCCCGCAACTTACACTAAGTCACATTGCTTGCAAGGCTTGTGTGTGATGTTGTATTACCGAGTGGGCCCCGAGATACCTCTCCGTCATATGGAGTGACAAATCCCAGTCTTGATCCATACTAACTCAACTAACACCTTCGGAGATACCTGTAGAGCACCTTTATAGTCACCCAGTTACGTTGCGACGTTTGATACACACAAAGTATTCCTCCGGTATCCGTGAGTTATATGATCTCATGGTCATAGGAACAAATACTTGATACGCAGAAAACAGTAGCAACAAAATGACACGATCAACATGCTACGTCTATTAGTTTGGGTCTAGTCCATCACATGATTCTCCTAATGATGTGATCCCGTTATCAAGTAACAACACTTGCCTATGGCCAGGAAACCTTGACCATCTTTGATCAACGAGCTAGTCAACTAGAGGCTTACTAGGGACAGTGTTTTGTCTATGTATCCACACAAGTATTGTGTTTCCAATCAATACAATTATAGCATGGATAATAAACGATTATCATGAACTAAGAAATATAATAATAACTAATTTATTATTGCCTCTAGGGCATATTTCCAACAGTCTCCCACTTGCACTAGAGTCAATAATCTAGTTCACATCACCATGTGATTCCAACGAATCCAACACCCATATAGTTATGGGGTCTGATCACGTCTTGCTCGTGAGAGAGCTTTTAGTCAACGGTTCTGAAACTTTCAGATCCGTGCGTTCTTTACAAATCTTTATGTCATCTTATAGATGTTGCTACTACGTGCTATTCGGAAATGCTCCAAATATCTATTCTACTATATGAATCCGTTTCACTACTCATAGTTATTCGGATTAGTGTCAAAGCTTGCATCGACGTAACCCTTTACGACGAACTCTTTAACCACCTCCATAATCGAGAAAAATTCCTTAGTCCATTTGTTACTAAGGATAAATTTTTACCGCTGCTAGTGATTCAATCATGGATCATTCTCTGTACCTCTCAACAGACTTTGAGTCAAGGCACACATCAGGTGCGGTACACAGCATGGCATACTTTAGATTCTACGGCTAAGGCATAGAAGACGACCTTCGTCTATTCTCTTTATTCTGCCGTGGTCGGGTTTTGAGTCTTACTCAAATTCACACCTTACAACGCAACCAAGAACTCCTTCTTTACTGATCTATTTTGAACTCCTTCAAAAACTTGTCAAGGCATGCATCTTGTTGAAACTTCTATTAAGCGCTTTCGATCTATCTCCATAGATCTTTGATGCTTAACGTTCAAGTAGCGCAATCTAGGTATTCCTTTGAAAAACTCCTTTCAAACAACCTTGTATGCTTTACAGAAATTCTACATTACTTCTGATCCACAATATGTCAACCACATATACTTATCAGAAATTCTATAGTGCTCCCACTCACTTCTTTGGAAATACAAGTTTCTCATAAACCTTGTACAAACCCAAAATCTTTGATCATCTCATCAAAGTATATATATTCCAACTCCGAGATGCTTGCACCAGTCCATTGAAGGATCGCTGGAGCTTGCATACTTGCTAGTATCTTTAGGATCGACAAAACCTCCTGGTTGTATCACATACAATGTTTGCTCAAGGAAACCGTCGAGGAAACAATGTTTTGACATCCTACGTGCAATATTTCATAAATAATGCATCAACAACTAACATAATTCTAACAGACCTTTAGCATCGCTACGAGTGAGAGTCTCATCATAGTCAACTGTTTGATCTTGTCGAAAACATCTTTGTGACAAGTCGAGCTTTTCTTAATAGTGATTTATCACCATCATCGTCTGTTTTCCTTTAAAGATCCATCTTTACTCAATAGTCCTATGACCATCAAGTAATTCTTCCGAAGTCTACACTTTGTTTTCATCCATGGATCCTCTCTCGGATTTCATGGCTTCTAGCCATTTGTCGGAATCTGGGCCCACCATTGCTTTCTCCATAACTCGTAGGTTCACTGTTGCTCAACAACATGACCTTCAAGACAGGGTTACCGTACTACTCTGCAGCAGTACGCGACCTTGTCGACCTACGAGGTTTGTAGTAACTTGATTCGAAGCTCAATGATCACTATCATCAGCTTCCACTTCAATTGGTGTAGGCACCACAGGAACAACTTTCCTGCGCCCTGCTACACACTGGTTGAAGTGATGGTTCAATAACCTGATCAAGTTCTACTACCCTCCCACTCAATTCTTTCGAGAGAAACCTTTCCTCGAGAAAGGTTCTGTTTCTAGAAACAAACACTTTGCTTTCGGATCTGAGATAGGAGATGTACCCAACTGTTTTGGATATCCTATGAAGATGCATTTATCCGCTTTGGGTTCGAGCTTATCAGACTGAAACTTTTCACATAAGTGTTGAAGCCCCAAACTTTCAAGAAACGACAGTTTAGATTTCTCTAAACCTCAGTCTATACTGTGTCATCTCAACGGAAATACGCGGTGCCCTATTTAAAGTGAGTGCGGTTGTCTCTAATGCATAACCCATAAACGATAGTGGTAATTCGATAAGAGACATCATAGTATGCACCATACCATATAGTGCGTGGCTATGACTTTCAGACACATCATCACACTATGATGTTCCAGGTGGCATGAACTGCGAAACAATTTCCACATTGTCTTAACTGCGTACCAAAACTCGTAACTCAGATACTCATTTCCGTGATCAGATCGTAGGAACTTGATCTTCTTGTTACGATGATTTTCCACTTCACTCTGAAATTGCTTGAACTTTTCAAATGTTTCAGACTTGTGATTCATTAAGTAAATACTCCTGTATCTACTCAAATCGTCAGTGAACTAAGAACATAATGATATCCACTCCGTGCCTCAGCACCCATTGGACTGCATACATCAAAATGTATCACTTCCAACAAGTTACTATCTTTATTTCATCTCAATGAAAACAAGGCCTTGCTCATGTGGTATGATTTGCATGTCACTAGTGATTCGAAATCAGGTGAGTACAAAGATCCATCAGCATGGAGCCTCTTCATGCAATCTATACTAACATGACTCAAGCGGCAGTGCCACAAGTAAGTGGTACTATCATCATTAACTCGTATCTTTTGGCACCAATACCATGAACATGTGTAACACTATGATCGAGATTCGATAAACCATTGAAGGTGAATATTCAAGAAAATAGAGTAACCATTATTCTCTTTAAATGAATAATCGTATTGCAATAAACACGATCCAATCATGTTCATGCTTAACGCAAGCACCAAATAACAATTATTTAGGTTTAACACCAATCCCGATGGTAGAGGGAGCGTGCGACGTTTGATCATATCAACCTTGAAAACACTTCCAACATGTATCGTCACTTCGCCTTTAGCTAGTCTCCGTTTATGCCGTAGCTTTCATTTCGTGTTACTAATCACTTAGCAACCGAACCGGTATCCAATACCCTCATGCTACTAGGAGTACTAGTAAAGTACACATCAACATCATGTATATCAAATACACTTCTTTCGACTTTTGCCAGCCTTCTTATCTACCAAGTATCTAGAGTTGCTCCGCCTCAGTGACTGCTCCCCTCATTACAGAAGCACTTAGTCTCGGGTTTGGGTTTAATCTTGGGTCTCTTCATTAGTGCAGCAACTGTTTTGCCGTTTCATGAAGTATCCCTTCTGGCCCTTGCCTTTCTTGAAACTTAGTGGTTTTACAAACCATCAACTATTGATGCTCCTTCTTGATTTCTAATTTCGCAGTGTCAAACATCGTGAATCGCTCAAGGATCATTGTATCTATCCTTTATATGTTATAGTTCATCACGAAGCTCTCACAGCTTGGTGGCAGTGACTTTGGAGAACCATCACTATCTCATCTGGAAGATTAACTCCCACTTGATTCAAGTGATTGTCGTGCTCAGACAATCTGAGCACACACTCAACGATTGAGCTTTTCTCCTTTACTTTGTGGACAAAGAATCTTGTTGGAGGTCTCGTACCTCTTAACAAGGGCACAAGCATGAAATCACAATTTCATCTCTTTAGAACATCACTTATGTTCCGTGACGTTTTACAACGTTTTCGGCGCCTTGCTTCTAAGCCATTAAGTATTTTGCACTGAACTATCGTGTAGTCATCAGAAACGTGTATGTCGGATGTTCATAGCATCCACAGACGACGCTCGAGGTGCAGCACACCGAGTGGTGCATTAAGGACATAAGCCTTCTGCGTAGCAACGAGGACAATCCTCGGTTTTACAGACTCAGTCTGCAAAGTTTTGCTACTATCAATTTTCAACTAAATTTTCTCTAGGAACATATAAAAACAGTAGAGCTATAGCGCAAGCTACATCGTAATTCGCAAAGACCATTAGACTATGTTCATGACAATTAGTTCAATTAATCATATTACTTAAGAACTCCCACTCAAAAAGTACATCTCTCTAGTCATTTGAGTGGTACATGATCCAAATCCACTATCTCAAGTCCGATCATCACGTGAGTCGAGAATAGTTTCAGTCGTAAGCATCTCTATGCTAATCATATCAACTATACGATTCATGCTCGACCTTTCGGTCTCATGTGTTCCGAGGCCATGTCTGCACATGCTAGGCTCGTCAAGCTTAACCCGAGTGTTCCGCGTGAGCAACTGTTTTGCACCCGTTGTATGTGAACGTTGAGTCTATCACACCCGATCATCACGTGGTGTCTCGAAACGACGAACTGTAGCAACGGTGCACAGTCGGAGAGAACACAATTTCGTCTTGAAATTTTAGTGAGAGATCACCTCATAATGCTACCGTCGTTCTAAGCAAAACAAGGTGCATAAAAGGATTAACATCACATGCAATTCATAAGTGACATGATATGGCCATCATCACGTGCTTCTTGATCTCCATCACCAAAGCACCGGCACGATCTTCTTGTCACCGGCGCCACGCCATGATCTCCATCAACGTGTTGCCATCGGGGTTGTCGTGCTACTCATGCTATTACTACTAAAACTACATCCTAGCAAAATAGTAAACGCATCTGCAAGCACAAATGTTAGTATAAAGACAACCCTATGGCTCCTGCCGGTTGCCGTACCATCGACGTGCAAGTCGATATTTCTATTACAACATGATCATCTCATACATCCAATATATCACATCACATCGTTGGCCATATCACATCACAAGCATACCCTGCAAAAACAAGTTAGACGTCCTCTAATTTTGTTGTTGCATCTTTTACGTGGTGACCAAGGGCATCTAGTAGGATCGCATCTTACTTACGCAAACACCACAACGGAGATATATGAGTTGCTATTTAACCTCATCCAAGGACCTCCTCGGTCAAATCCGATTCAACTAAAGTTGGAGAAACCGTCACTTGCCAGTCATCTTTGAGCAAAGGGGGTTACTCGTAACGATGAAACCAGTCTCTCGTAAGCGTACGAGTAATGTCGGTCCAAGCCGCTTCAATCCAACAATACCGCGGAATCAAGAAAAGACTAAGGAGGGCATCAAAACGCACATCACCGCCCACAAAAACTTTTGTGTTCTACTCAAGAAGACATCTACGCATGAACCTAGCTCATGATGCCACTGATGGGGAACGTCGCATGGGAAACAAAAAATTTCCTACGCGCACGAAGACCTATCATGGTGATGTCCATCTACGAGAGGGGATGAGTGATCTACGTACCCTTGTAGATCGTACAGCAGAAGCGTTAGAGAACGCGGTTGATGTAGTGGAACGTCCTCACGTCCCTCGATCCGCCCCGCGAACAATCCCGCGATCAGTCCCACGATCTAGTACCGAACGGACGGCACTTCCGCGTTCAGCACACGTACAGCTCGGCGATGATCTCGGCCTTCTTGATCCAGCAAGAGAGACGGAGAGGTAGAAGAGTTCTCCGGCAGCGTGACGGCGCTCCGGAGGTTGGTGATGACCTTGTCTCAGCAGGGCTCCGCCCGAGCTCCGCAGAAACGCGATCTAGAGGAAAAACCGTGGAGGTATGTGGTCGGGCTGCCGTGGAAAAGTCATCTCAAATCAGCCCTAAAACCTCCGTATATATAGGTGGGAGGGAGGGGGCCTTGCCTTGGGGCTCAAGGAGCCCCAAGGGGGTCGGCCGAGTCCAAGGGGGAGGACTCCCCCCCCCAAACCGAGTTGGACTAGGTTTGGTGGGAGGGAGTCCCCCTTCCTTCCCACCTCCTCCTCTTTTTTTTTCTTTCTCTCTTGATTTTCTTCTCCTTGGCGCATAGGGCACTTGTGGGCTGTCCCACCAGCCCACTAAGGGCTGGTGTGTCTCCCCCAAGGCCTATGGGCTTCCCCGGGGTGGGTTGCCCCCCCCCCCCCCCGGTGAACTCCCGGAACCCATTCGTCATTCCCGGTAACTCCGAAAACCTTCCGGTAATCAAATGAGGTCATCCTATATATCAATCATCGTTTCCGGACCATTCCGGAAACCCGCGTGACGTCCGTGATCTCATCCGGGACTCCGAACAACATTCGGTAACCAACCATATAACTCAAATACGCATTAAAAACAACGTCGAACCTTAAGTGTGCAGACCCTGCGGGTTCGAGAACTATGTAGACATGACCCGAGAGACTCCTCGGTCAATATCCAATAGCGGGACCTGGATGCCCATATTGGATCCTACATATTCTACGAAGATCTTATTGTTTGAACCTCAGTGCCAAGGATTCATATAATCCCGTATGTCATTCCCTTTGTCCTTCGGTATGTTACTTGCCCGAGATTCGATCGTCAGTATCCGCATACCTATTTCAATCTCGTTTACCGGCAAGTCTCTTTACTCGTTCCGTAATACAAGATCCCGCAACTTACACTAAGTCACATTGCTTGCAAGGCTTGTGTGTGATGTTGTATTACCGAGTGGGCCCCGAGATACCTCTCCGTCATACGGAGTGACAAATCCCAGTCTTGATCCATACTAACTCAACTAACACCTTCGGAGATACCTGTAGAGCACCTTTATAGTCACCCAGTTACGTTGCGACGTTTGATACACACAAAGTATTCCTCCGGTGTCTGTGAGTTATATGATCTCATGGTCATAGGAACAAATACTTGACACGCAGAAAACAGTAGCAACAAAATGACACGATCAACATGCTACGTCTATTAGTTTGGGTCTAGTACATCACATGATTCTCCTAATGATGTGATCCCGTTATCAAGTAACAACACTTGCCTATGACCAGGAAACCTTGACCATCTTTGATCAACGAGCTAGTCAACTAGAGGCTTACTAGGGACAGTGTTTTGTCTATGTATCCACACAAGTATTGTGTTTCCAATCAATACAATTATAGCATGGATAATAAATGATTATCCTGAACTAAGAAATATAATAATAACTAATTTATTATTGCCTCTAGGGCATATTTCCAACAGGTTATGTGCAGGGTAAATGATCCCAGTGGCCTATGTTTTACCGGAATGTTGGTTCATTTTCGTTCCGGAAAATTTCACGCGCTCGATATGTCCACTTTTTTGCAAAGATCATGCCGAACCCGTGAATTTTGGTATGACTTGTGCTAGAAAGTAGGCATATCGAGTGTCGGGATTTGGTGCGACGGGAATGAAATGGCATTCCGGCAAACCATAGACCTTTTTAGGTCATTTCTCATTTTATTATAGTTTTAGAATTAAATGAGGTGACTTAATCATAGGAAACATGTCGAACAACAAAGAAACCGGGCCTTCTGACCATGATGCAAACGAGATGGATTATGAGGGTGAACAGCAGTACCTCGAATTTTTTTGTGCTAAGCACAGTCAAGGTTTGCACAGCGTCCTCAATGATGGTACTGACATCGACACCGACACCGACGGCGCCGGCACCGATGGCGGCACCGAGACCGCGGGGAAGGTATCAGCGGGGAAGGTACTGGCGCCGAAGCTCCTACCGAAAAGAAGAAGCAGAAGAAGCAGAGGAGACGAAAACCTAACGAACTGTGCATCGGACGACTAGTGATCACAAAGATGGCCCCTCACAAGTTTGAGACATTAGAGGCGGAAGAACCCCGCAAGTGCTATAGGCACCAAGTAGGATGCATCCAACGGGTATGTGTGAGCATCAATGATGATGATTTAAGGAGTAAAGAACATTTGAGGCAGTTGCTCCTGACAAAGTTGCACAAGAGATTCAAGTTCTCCGATCAGAATGATAGCGTAGAACAACGTGGGATGATCCGAAGATGAAAAAGATTAACAATCAAGCTATGGGCATGTTCAGCAATGATTTGTCCTCTCGGAAAGGGGGGTGAAACGATCTATTGAGGCCGAGGAACCCCTGTCCAAGATTCTCGAGGAAAATCCGACACTTACGGAAGATGAGTTCCAAAAGTTCAAAGAAAGTTGCACTATCGAGGCAGCCAAGGCTAAGGCTGCGAAATTCAAGAGCTTTTAGCAAAGGAACACGGGGAACCAACACCTCGTAAGCCGTGGCTACCTTGGCAAAAGACCCATATGGGATAACGAGGACGCGGAACGTGAAGAAGCGGGTCTCCCAGACCCCTTTGCGAAGTTCACCAACCCATTGGAGCGTGACTTTATCAGGGCCCGCTACAAGTGAGACAAGGAAAAGAAGGTTTTTTACACGGACCCGATCACAAGGAAATTGATTAGAATACTAGTAATTATTCTTTTGCCACCTTACATTTAGCTTCTGATCAAGTGGACTACACATTCGTAAACGGTTCAAGTTCCTTCTGCAGGAGAAGCAACACCAGCTTGCAGCCGAACGCCAGTCTTCGTCGATGAGGCCCAAGTGGGACACCCCTATAAACCGGGCCTTGAACAAACCTAAACGATGGCCTGGAGGTCAAGAAGCAGAAAAAGAAGTTTAGTCATGCAGACATCGTCGACGAGAAGGTGAAGCTTGCATTCGAGAAAAAAGCAGTTGAGGCCGCAAAAAAAGCAGTCGAAGAGAAAAATGAGTTGCTACAGCACGCAGTCGCTGCAACTGTAGATGCCTGTAGAAATGATTTCACAACTAACTTCATCCCATCTATCATCAATAGACGAAGGAAAATCCAAACAAGACGGTACATGATTTCCCCATGCCCAGTTTCGTCGGGAGCAACTCGGTGAACAACACCATCGCACCATCACCTGCTTATGCAACCGCGCCTGCTCCGGCACCCGCACCCACACCTGCTCATAGCAGCCCGTCCTCAATCTCTGGCGCTTGATACGTCTCCATCGTATCAACTTTTCCAAACTCTTTTTCCCTTGTTTTGGAATCTAATTTGCATGATTCGAATGGAACTAACCTGGACTAACGTTATTTTCAGCAGAATTGCCATGGTGTTGTTTTGCGCAGAAATAAAAGTTCTCGCAATGACCTGGAAATTTACGGGGATTTTTTGTGGAATATATAAAAATATTGGCGCAAGAATCAACCGGAGGGATGGAGCTGAGATCCCACAAGCCCACCAGGCGCGGCCCCCCTGGCCGCGCCTAGCACGCTTGTGGGGCCCATGAAGCTCCACCGCCTCCAATCTCAGCTCTATTTAGTCCCTTTCGTCCGAAAAAAAAATCAAGGAGAAGAGTTCATCGCGTTTTACGATACGGAGGCGCTGCCACATCATGTTCTTCCTCTGGAGGGCAGATCTGGAGTCCGTTCTGGGCTCCGGAGAGGAGAGACCGTCGCCATCGTCATCACCAACCTTCCTTCATCCCCAATTCCATGATGCTCTTCACCGTCCGTGAGTAATCTCATCGTAGGCTTGCTGGAGGGTGATGGGTTGGATGAGATCTATCATGTAATCGAGTTAGTTTTGACGGGGATTGATCCCTAGTATCCACTATGTTCTGAGATTGATGTTGCTATTACTTTGCCATGCTTAATGCTTGTCACTAGGGCCCGAGTGCCATGATTTCACATCTAAACCTATTATGTTGTCACCAATATATGTGTGTTCTTGATCCTATCTTGCAAGTTGTAGTCACCTACTATGTGTTATGACCCGGCAACCCCGGAGTGACAATAGCCGGAACCACTACCGGAGATGACCATAGTATGAGGAGTTCATGTATTAACCAAGTGTTAATGCGTTGGTCCGGTTCTTTATTAAAAGGAGAACCTTAATATCCCGTAGTTTCCATTAGGACCCCGCTGCCACGGGAGGGATGGACAATAGATGTCATGCAAGTTCTTTTCCCTAAGCACGTATGACTACATACGGAATACATGCCTACATTACATTGACGAACTGGAGCTAGTTACATATCCCTCCATGTTATAACTGTTGGATGATGAATACCATCCGGCATAATCATCCGTCACCCATCCAATGCCTACGAGTTTTTCCTATTGGTCCTTGCTACGTTACTTTGCCTCTACTTCTGTCACTGCTGCTACTGTTACTCTATTGCTACTAATGTTACTTTGCTGCTACTGTTGTCACTTTGCTGCTACTGGTTACTGTTGCTACTGCTGCTATCATACTACCTTGCTACTGATACTTTGCTGCAGATACTAAATCTTTCAGGTGTGGTTGAATTGACAACTCAACTGCTAATACTTGAGAATATTCTTTGGCTTCCCCTTGTGTCGAAACAATAAATTTGGGTTGAATACTCTACCATCGAAAACTGTTGCGATCCCCTATACTTGTGGGTGATCAAGACCTTTTTCTGGCGCTGTTGCTGGGGAATCCAAGTCAAGAATATTCTCCCGTCAACGTGCCTTTTTCTGGCGCTATTGCCGGGGAAGCATAGCTATATTCTGTGAGTCACTTGGGATTTACGTCAGCTGATCACTATGAGGAATCTGAAAGATCCAAAAACCAAAGTCTTGCCCTCAACTACGAGGACAGGTAAGGAACTGCCATCTAGCTCTGCACTTGATTCACCTTTAGTTATGAGTAAGTTTGCGACACCACCTCCTGCTAGAAATCTTGATATATCGCGTGTGCTTGATGATGCTACTTCTGTTGCCCATGATGCTATGCTTGATACTGCTTTGCCACTAGGTGCATTCCTTGATGCACAAATTGCTAGAGTTGCTGCTAGATGTGATGATACTTCTGAAACTGCTGATAGTATTGAAGTAGAACCTGCTATTAGATCTCCAAGATATGAATTGCCTGATATGCCTGAGGGTTATGTTATGGAGGGAGAGATAGCTGAGGACTTTCTTGCTTGTAAGGATAGCTATGATGTTGAGAAATTACTACGCAAGTGGAAATAAAAATCTTTGAACGCTAGGATGAAATACGACCCGAAGTTTGCTACTTCACCTATCTTTGTGACCGATAAGGATTATGAATTCTCTATCGACCCTGAGTTAATCACTCTGGTCGAATCTGATCCTTTTCACGGTTATGAGTCTGAAACGGTTGTAGCCCATCTTACCAAACTGCACGATATAGCCACCCTATTCAATAGTCAGAAAAAGATCCGCCACTACTATATCCTCAAGTTGTTTCCTTTCTCGATAAAGGATGATGCTAAGACCTGGTTCACTTCTCTTGCTCCTGGTTGTGTGCGTAGCCCCCAGGATATGATCTACTACTTCTCTGAAAAATATTTCCGTGCCCATAAGAAGCAAGCTGCCTTGTAGGAAATATACAACTTTGCGCAAGTTGAAGAAGAGAGTCTCCCACAAGCTTGGGGGAGGCTTGTCCAACTACTAAATGCTTCGCCCGGTCACCCTCTTGAGAAGAATGAAATACTTGATATCTTCTATAATGGACTAACCGATGCTTCTAGAGACCGCCTAGATAGTTGTGTTGGTTGTGTTCTTAGGGAATGAACTGTAGAACAAGCTGAGATCCTATTGAATAATATCTTGTGCAATGAGAATGCTTGGACTCTTCCTGAACCACCTCCTAAGCCAACTCCAAAGAAAAGAGGTATTCTATTCCTCAGTCCTGAAGATATGCAAGAAGCTAGGAAATCTGTGAAAGAGAAAGGCATTAAATCTGAAGATGTCAAAAATCTACCACCTATCGAAGAGATCCATGGTCTTGATAACCCGATACAGGTAGTAGAAGTAAATTCTCTTCATAGATTCAATGAGAGTGATATTCCTTTTGATAAACCTGCTAGTTTATGCTTGGATGAATTTGATAACTTTGTTGTCGAACAACAAAGTTTCAATGATTATGTTAGCAGACAATTGAAACAGAATGCTCGTATGCTTAGTCATTTAAGTGCTTGTGTTGACAGAAACGTCAATGATCTTAAGCTCTTGAGTAAACATGCCTCTATGGTTACCACTCAAGTAGAACAGGTACTTAAGGCTCAGAATGACTTGCTCAACGAGTTGAATGACAATTCTGTCAGAGTCGTCAGTAGAGGCGGAAGAATGACTCAGGACCTTTGTATCCTGAGAGTCATCCTAAGAGAATTGAACAAGATTCTCAAGGAGTTGGCACTGATGCACCTAGTCATCCTAGAAAGAAGAAGAAAGATGATAGGAACTTGCACGCTAGCAACCCTGATGTTGTTACACCTGAGAGTCCAGACGATGTCTCTGCCTCTGATGCCGAAACACAATCTGGTGAAGAACATGAGCCTAACGATAATATCAATAGTGATGCTCATGAAGATGCTCAACCTAGCAATGATAAGGATGTGGAGATTGAACCTGTTGATCTTGATAACCCACAGCCTAAGACTAGGAGATATGATAAGAGTGACTTCACTGCCAGGAAACATGGTAAAGAACGGGAACCATGGGTTCAAAAACCCATGCCCTTTCCTCCCAAATCATCCAAGAAAAAGGATGATGAGGATTTTGAGCGATTTGTTGAAATGATTAGACATGTCTTTCTACAAATGTGTCTGACAGATATGCTCAAGATGTCTCCGTATGCTAAGTACATGAAGGATATTGTGACTAATAAGAGGAGGATACCTGAGGTTGAGATTTCCACCATGCTTGCTAATTGCACCTTCAAGGGTGGAACTCCTAAGAAACTAGGTGATCCCGGAGTGCGCACTATACCTTGCTCCATTAAAGGCAACTACGTTAGAACTGCTTTATGCGACCTTGGAGCCGGTGTTAGTGTTATGCCTCTCTCTCTTTATCGTAGACTTGAACTGGATAAGTTGACACCCATTGAAATTTCTCTGCAAATGGCCGACAAATCAACTGCTTTCCCTATCGGCATTTGCGAGGATGTGCCTGTGGTGGTTGCTAATGTCACTATCTTAATAGACTTTGTTATTCTGGATATTCCTGAGGATGATGACATGGCGATCATCCTTGGAAGACCCTTTTTAAACACTGCAGGGGCTGTTATTGATTGCAACAAAGGCAATGTCACTTTCCATGTCAATGGTAATGAGCATACGGTGCACTTTCCGAAGAAACAATATCAAGTACATTGCACCAATGCTATCGAAAAAACTTCATCGATTCTTATTGGGAGCTTTGAATGCCCTATACCTCCTGTCAAGATGGAGTATGATATGATTGTTGGGGATATGCACATCCCCATTGAGTTAACCTAGTGGCTATTCAGAAATTCTCCATTTCCTTTTGCGATTTGAAAAAGTTTGTCAAGGAGACTTGATCAACCTCATTGATGGAATTTTTTTCGATGACCATGGGATGGATGAATCGAGGAGCCACAAACCTCTGTTCCAAGCTTTCACCTTCGGTTGCTTAGAAGAAAAATGATAGATTTAGTTTAGTTTTCCCTCTTTTCTGCTTTTAGCGTCCCGTAGAAAAGTACCCCGAAAATAAAAGTTCTCCGAATGTCGTGAAAATCAACTATGGTTTCTTCTGGAATTTTTGAAAAATACTGAGACGGAGAGCTAGTTAGGGGGCTGCATGAGTGGGCCACAAGCCCTGGAGGCGCGGGCACCCCCCTGGTCGCACCTACCAGGCTTGTGGGGCCCACGTGCACCCCCTCCACTTATTCTAGCTCCCACCTGCTTCTCCTACCTGCAGGAAAAATCGTTTCGCAGCTCAAACCCGTGTTCTTGCTCTTCTTGCTGGGATTTTCGTTCTCCCTGTGCAAAGCACCATTCACCAAGCTGTTTTGGGGAAATAGCTCCTTGGTATGTGACTCCTCCATTGGTCCAATTAGTTTTTGCTCTAGTGCCTTATACATCACGTATTTTTGCTGCCTTGGTGACCCTCTTCTTGAGCTTTGCATGCTAATTTTAGCTGGTCCCAAGTAGTTTTGATGCGTAATATGGCGTCTAGGCACTTGTGGGAGTAGTTCTTACGAGTTTAGTTGAGCCTTGTTCACTTTTCCTTAGAGTCACTAAAAATTTCAGAAATTTTCAGAGATAGAAAAAGGAAAATATGAGGAGGTTCTTAAGAGGCTCTTCAAGCCGTGGCCCCAAGGATGATGGAAATGAGAAGAAGAAACCCAAGTATCCGATCCCCCGAGTTGCAGAAGTTCGAGCGTGCGAGTGGCCAAGCGATATGTTCTTACGCGCCGCCGGACTTTATGAGGACTTTTATTACTTGGTCGAGAACGCAGGCCTTACCGCCTTCGCTGAAGATAAGTGTCTGCAATACCTCCTCCTCACCAATATTTTCCTGCAAAGCTTTAATTTCTATCCAAGGAAGAATCCTCCTATGGTTGAGTTCAAGTTATATGATATCCCCCAGTGCATGTCACTCCAGGATTTTTGCAATGTTTGCAAATTACCTTATGTTGGGGATATTCATGAACCTCGTCCACGAGACTTGGAGGCTTTCATAGATATTATTGTTGTAGGAGAGGAGAGAGGAGTGTCTTGCGCTAGAGCTGCTAGCATACATTTTCCCGTGCTTCGGTACTTCTCATTATTCGTGGGAAAATGTTTGATTGGCCGTGGGAAAGTTGGGTCCCTTAGCTCCCCAGATCTTGCGGTCTTGCGCGAAGCCCTTTATAATGATAAAACTTATAGCTTGGGCGCTATAGTAGCTCAACGGTTGAACCCGAACTGTTCTAAAGGCGTTGTCTATGGAGGTATCTATGCTACTCGTCTTGCTAGACATTTTGAGATACCTATTAGACTCGACGAGGAAGAAGAGATTCTTCTTCCTGAGAGATATCTAGATTATGATAGCATGGTTCACCATGACTTTCTTGATAGAGATATAAATAGAAAGATGATTTATAACCTGGTATTTGGTCAGGGTACTCGTGAGACTATTACTTTGCCTGCTCCTTCTTTGTTCAATCTTCATACAGGCAGGTACATTATTATTCCCTCGGACATCTACGCATATTGGGGTATAGCCCAACCACAGGTGCCCGTGCCCGAGCTATCAGTCGAGTACCAGACGCCAGTTTATCAGTGGGAGCCAGAGGAGCGCACATAGCAGTGGCACCCTCAGTACACTCCGGAGTACCCTGGAGCCGGTTATTTCCCTCCTTGGGAGTAGTCCAACTTAGGCCAAAAGCCTAAGCTTGGGGGAGTACGTGTTTCTCACCGACTTTATATTCATGCTTACACTTTCACTTTGATAGTCGGTGTTCACACTTTGCCACTGTATCATCCATGCTAGTTTATTTCTTTTTCTCGTTTTCTTCTCGTGTGTTTGTCTAGTTTGAGAAAACCCAAAAAGATTTTCCATTCTTGTTTTGCTTGTTGGGAGCTTTCCCGTGTAAATAGTTTTCTTTTTCTTTGGGTCAAGGTAGAAAACCATGGTTACAATGTTTAGTGGTTCTCGCATGCATATCTGTTTATCTGTCAAAGAGCCATATTACTTTGTCTTCCCCTTTGTGTTTGCTTGCAGATTCCAGCTTAGTCCAATGCACGAGCACTCTTATTATTGTTCACATCATTCGTTCGTGCAAGTGAAAGGCAATAATGACGATATATGATGAAGTGACTGAGCCTGGAAAAGCTGGTATGAACTCGATCTATTTTGTTTTTGTAAATATGACTAGCTCATCGTTCCTGATTCAGCTTTGTTGTGAGAGAAACATGTTTGCAATGACAACTTAGAGATCATAGTTTTTGATGCCATGCTTAATTAGCTAGGAGCTTACAATGGTTTGCCTTGGATGCCAACATGAATTTTGATATGACTATGATGTAGTATGATAGGATGGTATCCTCCTTTGAATGATTCAAGTGGCTTGACTTGGCGCATGTTCATGCATGTAGTTGAAACAAAATCAACATAGCCTCTATGATATTTATGTTTATGGTGATTTATGTCCTACTCATGCTTGCACTCAATGTTGGTTAATCTCAATGCATTTTGATGACTGTTGTTGCTCTCTAGTTGGTCGCTTCCCAGTCTTTTGCTAGCCTTCACTTGTACTAAGCGGGAATACTGCTTGTGCATCCACTTCCATAAACCCAAAGTTGTTCCATATGAGTCCACCATACCTACCTATATGCGGTATCTACCTGCCGTTCCAAGTAAAATTGCATGTGCCACTCTCTAAACCTTCAAGAAATAATCTGTTTTGCATGCACGAACCGCTCATGTGGTGACAGGGGGCTATCAGTATCTTCCATGCTAGGCGTGTTATCCTCGATATGTGTTTATTCACTATCATTCACGAGAAAGGGGCCAGTAATTGGAATGCCCAGTTACATGCTCAAATTGAAAAGATAATTGCAAACAAAACTCCCCCTGGATTGTTGTTGGTATGGACGGCACCCGAGTATTCGGCTAGTCGTGGAGTGTGATTGATCGGTGGTGGAGGAGTCAAAACTTTACTTTTCTGTTTGGGAACCGCCTATAGCATGTGTAGCGTGGAAGATGGCGAAAAAACTCTTGGTCATTGCGTTGACAATGAAAGCATGCCACCCAAAATTATTATCTCTGTCTTCAAAGCTTGAGCTCTGGCACCTGTGCAAATCAATTCTTCCCTCTGCGAAGGGCCTATCTATTTATGTTCCTCTTGAGTCATCCTCTTCTTATAAAAGCACCAATGAGATAGCACCTCTGTCATTTTTATGCTTTGCTTTTGACTGATATTGAGTATGACTGTGACTGGATCTTCTTTGCCATGAATTACAATGTTTAGTCGTCCCTTGGTCTTTGAAGGTGCTTTGCATTTATGTTTTGCGGTCTTAGAAAGAGCTAGCGAGATACCATCTGTTCGTACTGCTTCATGATTGTTTTGATTGAAGTGTTGACGTTTGAAACTTATTATTATTTGCTCGCTAGTTGATTATGCTATTGATATGAGTTTACCGTGAGACCTAGATGTCATTTGCTTATGTGGTTAGATTGTGATCTTGCTGAAATTCTGGATATGAGTTAGACATAGTTGCAACAACAAGATCAAACAGAGTTCGTAAAAGTTTTTCTTTTGCCTCTTTCAGTTTATCAACTGAATTTCTTGAGGACAAGCAAGGTTTTAAGCTTGGGGGAGTTGATATGTCTCCATCGTATCTACTTTTCCAAACTCTTTTGCCCTTGTTTTGGACTCTAATTTGCATGATTTGAATGGAACTAACCCGGACTAACGATGTTTTCAGCAGAATTGCCATGGTGTTGTTTTTGCACAGAAATAAAAGTTCTCGGAATGACTTGGAAATCTACGGCGATTTTTTGTGGAATATATAAAAAATACTGGCACAAGAATCAACCGGAGGGGTAGGGCTGAGAGCCCACAAGCCCACCAGGCGCCCCCCTGGCCGCGCCTGGCAGGCTTGTGGGGCCCACGAAGCTCCAGCGCCTCCAATCTCAGCTCTATTTAGTCCCTTTCGTCCGGAAAAAAATCAAGGAGAAGAGTTCATCGCGTTTTACGATATGGAGGCGCCGCCACATCCTGTTCTTCCTCTGGAAGGCAGATCTGGAGTACGTTCTGGGCTCCGGAGAGGGGAGATCGTCGCCATCGTCATCACCAACCTTCCTTCATCGCCAATTCCATGATGCTCTTCACCGTTCGTGAGTAATCTCATCGTAGGATTTTTGGACGGTGATGGGTTGGATGAGATCTATCATGTAATCGAGTTAGTTTTGACGGGGATTGATCCCTAGTATCCACTATGTTCTGAGATTGATGTTGCTATTACTTTGCCATGCTTAATGCTTGTCACTAGGGCCCGAGTGCCATGATTTTACATCTGAACCTATTATGTCGTCGCCAATATGTGTGTGTTCTTGATCCTATCTTGCAAGTTGCAGTCACCTACTATGTGTTATGGCCCGGCAACCCCGGAGTGAGAATAGCCGGAACCACTCCCGCAGATGACCATAGTATGAGGAGTTCATGTATTCACCAAGTGTTAATGCGTTGGTCCGGTTCTTTATTAAAAGGAGAACCTTAATATACCGTTGTTTTCATTCGGACCCCGATGCCACGGGAGGGATGGACAATAGATGTCTTGCAAGTTCTTTTCCCTAAGCACGCATGACTACATACGGAATACATGCCTACGTTACATTGACGAACTAGAGTTAGTTACATATCTCTCTGTGTTAAAGTTGTTGCATGATGAATACCATCCAGCATAATCATCCATCACCCATCCAATGCCTACGAGTTTTTCCTACTGGTCCTTGCTATGTTACTTTGCCGCTACTGTTGTCTGTGCTGCTACTGTTACTCTGTTGCTACTAGTGTTACTTTGCTGCTACTGCTGTCACTTTGCTGCTACCGGTTACTGTTGCTACTGCTGCTATCATACTACCTTGCTACTGATACTTTGCTGCAGATACTAAATCTTTCATGTGTGGTTGAATTGACAACTCAACTGCTAATACTTGAGAATATTCTTTGGCTTCCCATTGTGTCGAATCAATAAATTTGGGTTGAATACTCTACCCTCGAAAACTGTTGCGATCCCCTATACTTGTGGGTTATCGGCGCTCTAGGCGGGCCTTCGTGTTTGGCTGAGCTTGACGCCCTCACGTTAATTACATGTTGCACCAACATATATCTAGAAAATTCCATTTTCGTTGCCTTTCGGATGTTTTGCGCCGCAGACATATGTTTGCAGGCCGACGAAACCCCGTGCACCGTACTCTACTTGAGCAAAGGCCAGAAGGTGGACGTGGAAAAGGTGGTAATAACGAAGCCCGTGGAACTCACGTTACACGGCCAGCCGATGCCCGGTGGGCACTTCAGGGTTACCTTGTCGAGTGTGAAATCGGGGCAAGAGGATTCCCCCCCTCCAGTACGGCTAAGGGGAGAGGACGACGAGACCCCACCGCGGCTTGGAAACTACAAGGGTTGGGTCCTACTATGGCCAAAGAATCTTCTTCGTCTGGAGCCGGCCGAGAGCACACCAATAACCATACATCAACAAGCAGGTATGAACACCATCACCCCGCCTACACAATTACCAGCGCGTGTAGTGCCGGGTGAGAGCGGCGAACGACATGATGAAGGGGCGCCAATAGTGGCTGATGAAATCGCCGCCGTAGAACAAAGAATGGATGATGAGATGGACGAGGACCCTCTTCACTTCCTCAATAAAGGCGCCTATGATGGTGACTTAGATATGATGAGTCACCCATATGATGACTCGGGCTATCAGCATGCTGATGAGGATATGGATGATCTGTCCGGGCAGGAACGTCCTAGCAGGGTGTGACATCCTCAGCTTTTGCTACAGTAATGCATGTAATTAAGCGATAGTGATCCCGCGCTAATGATTCCACATCACCGTTAATTATATCAATGATCTCGTGTTAGTTGAAACCGAATCGAATTTCGAAACTTAAAGATAAAGTCGAACGAGAAAAGATTTTGGTTGTTAAAATAAAAATGTGAGGGGAGTTATAAAAATTACCTAACGAATTATAAATGTGAATCGGGCACTTTTGAAATTATTGGTAATCCATATATATTTAAAAGAGAAGCTACAAAGCAAAAAAATAAATGAATAAATAAAAGAAAGTAATTAAAAATAATAATAAAAGAATATAAGAAAAAAAAACAGAACCCCCCCCGGCCCAACTGGCCAAAATTGGCCGAGCCGGCCACCCCTATTCGACCCACCCACCAAGGGTATATAACCCCACAGGGCAGGCAAACCATAAGCCGCTCATCCCACTCTCCCTGTCCGCCGCCACCCATCCTCACGTCGGCCCCGCACCCTCACCTCTCCCGCTCGCCAACCACCCCAGCGCACCCCACGCCCCACCTACCATGCTAAAACCCTCCCCCCCCCCCCCCCCGCTCGCAGCTCCCTCCCCACCGAGGCCCCCTTCCCCTCGATCCCTCCTTGCCTCGCCAGATCCACCACCCCTCCTGTCGCTAGGGCTTCCCCCATGATGCCCCTGGATCCCGTCGCCCACCTCGCACCTCCAGCCCATACCGACCTCCCTCCCATCAACCCGTCGGCGACCTCCCATCCCCGCCAGCGCCCAGATCTCCCCCGTCGCCCGCACTCCAGCGGCTCCCTCCTCCCTCCACGCGTCGGACCCTCCCTCCAGCTCGAGCAGGGAGGTCTCCCTCTCCCCCGTTGGCCGACGCCATGCGCCAACCGGCCGGCCCCGACCCCTCCGGTCACGTCGGCCCCTCCAGCGACGTCCACCGGCCGGCCCTCCTCATCACCAACGTCACCGGAACTACACCACTGCCACCACCTCGTCCTCCTCCACGTCGTCTCCTCCGCCCCTCCCGAGAACTCCGGCTACACCGGGCCCTCTCGTCAACGCAGGTGAGCCCCGGGCCCCGGCCATTCTCTCCTCCTTCCTCTCCCGGTTCCATTCCGGCAATCGGCGCTCCGTTCCGGCGTCGTTAGGATCGTGTAGGTGTAGATGGAGATGTCCCTCTCTCTCTCTGTTGAGATGTCTCTATTGAGACACAGAGGTTGGAGATGAGATGTGAGAAAAAGAAAAATAGAATGATGTATAGATGTATGTATGTATGTATGTATTAGATGCACGTATGTATGTATGTATGAGATGCACGTATGTATTTTGTATGTATAATATGTATGTATGTAATATCATGTATGTATAGAGAGGAATACATTATGTTTAATATATGTAGGTAAATATGTGTATGTGGCTACTGCCACTTAGCGGTGGGGCCAGCCCACCCCGCTGTCTATGACAAGGAGGCCCCACAGCCTCTTTAAAAAATGATTTTTTATTAAATAAAAATTAGATATATTATTTAATTAGTTAGTTAATTAATTAAATGGATAATTAAGTTATTAGGATAATTAGAGAATGACATGTGGGTCCCTCACTAAATTAATCTGATTAATTAATATTAAACCTAATTAAAAACTTGAGTCTATGACGCATGGGACCCACTGGTCAGTTGACCAGTCAACTGTTGATGTCAGCATGACATCATGCTGATGTCATAATTGCTTTTAATCAATTTAATTAAATCTGTTTTTAATTCCTAAATATTGAATAAAACTTTAAAAAATAATATTAATTAAACCGTAAGTCAAATCAAAATATTTTCAACATGAAAGTTGATCAACAGAACGAGAGAACCCGGATACACGGTCATTCGTCTCTCACGCGTCCCTAGCATAGCAAACATGGAACTTTTCCATCGTTTTCCATCTGACCGGTAGTAGCCCGAGACCCGGAAAATATCGTCAGATATTCTTCCGACCCGTCTATGACGGATGTTGTTGCGTTAGCTCATGTCTAGCCTGCATCTTGCCATGTCATGCATTGTGTTGCACCGTTTCTATTATTTATTGTTTCTCCCCCTCTTCTTACCGGAAGACCCCGAGACTGACGCTGCCACCGGGTACTTCTACGACCCAGCCGACCAGCCTTTTGCCGCAGAGCAACAAGGCAAGCAACCCCCCTTGATCATTCCTATATCGCCTAATTCTTTCTCCCTCATGCTTGCATTAGTATTTTGCTACTGTTGTAGATAGCTCCTATATCTGATGCATAGCCTATTTTTGATGAACTGCTACTTTAAGTATTGTACTTTAAATCTGCTTAGTATAGGTGGAGCAGTCATCCCTTCTGACCCCGTAGTCCAGTTGCCCCGCTTTGTTTTCAAATCTCTATCCCTGATCGACGAGCCACACCCGACACATCACATACACCCACCTTAGTTGTACGATACTACAGAGATACTATCGGGTACCGAGGGTGACACCTCGCTAAGTACACCTGATGATATCTCTGTAGTACAGCTAGTCGGTCGTGGTTATCGAGGGTGATTCCTCTTTCACCATTCCCGACGATGCCTCTGTCGTGCAACCCCTCAAGAGTGGGACCCCCGAGGGTGATTCCTCTAAGCCCACCTTGACGGATACAACGTTCGGAATCCAACGAGGGTGATACCTCGGGTTCCCCCCGATGTTACAACCACACAGTTACTCGACCATGTTACTAGGATCATTGGTGATTAGTTGTTAGACGGGTGGATTCCTGCGAGATTGTGTGGTTGGCCTAATTAAAATGATAATGGATTTGGGTATTTGATCTGGGTTGGTTGGAGACCTTTTCGCACTAACCAGCTATGCGGGAAGAATTATGGGTATTCGGTGTCGCGGTATCAGCCGAAGCTTTTCAGATGTCAGCAATGTAGCAGCGCGCGCCCGAGTGGTCCCGAGATGCATCGCGCTTGTGATTAAGGGATGCTAGGACTGACGTGGGCCGCCCACGCATCATGCAGGAGCGCGAAGGGGAAGTGGGCCCATGAACCCTTTGTGCTTAGGGGTTAGACCGGTGGGCTGGTCTCTCTGTTGAGTCTTAGGTGGGGCTGCGACGTGTCGATATTCCGAGGCCGGGCATGACCCAGAAAAGTGTGTCCGGCCAGAGTGTTATCGAGCGTGACAGCAAATGTGGTGCACCCCTGCAGGGATGAAAATTAACAATTCGAATAGCCGTGTCCACGGTTATAGGACGACTTGGAGTTGTGCCCTGATCTTATACAACTACAATTGTTACTTATTTGGAATTAGTTACCCCGGGATTGTTTCCTCGCAGGGAGTCGAGGGAGAATCTCTGGGCGTGACCTCGCTTTAATTTTGCTGCAACAATATGACTATTATTGTGTTACCTTGCTCTACTCTCGTCTATTGCTGCAAGATCCTGAAGATGCTAGTCTTCGATAGGACTAGGCCTTCTCTCTATTCTTGCATTGCTGCAGTCAATCCACATATAAACCCCTTCTTTGATACCGAGTACTTTGTATGAGTACTTGATGACCCACAAGTATAGGGGATCTATCGTAGTCCTTTCGATAAGTAAGAGTGTCGAACCCAACGAGGAGCAGAAGGATCTGACAAGTGGTTTTCAGCAAGGTAATATCTGCAAGCACTGAATTTATCGGTAACAAGTAGTGGTGTGGTGAGATGATTCGCAGCAAGTAGCACGTAACAAAAGTAACAACGGTGCAGCAAAGTGGCCCAATCCCTTTTGTAGCAAGGGACAAGCCTGGACAAATTCTTATAGGAGGTAAAACGCTCCCGAGGACACATGGGAATTTCTGTCAAGCTAGTGTTCATCATGTTCATATGATTCGCGTTCGTTACTTTGATAGTTTGATATGTGGGTGGACCGGCGCTTGGGTACTGCCCTTACTTGGACAAGCATCCCACTTATGATTAACCCCTCTCGCAAGCATCCGCAACTATGAAAGAAGAATTAAGACAAAGTCTAACCATAGCATTAAACTAGTGGATCCAAATCAGCCCCTTACGAAGCAACGCATAAACTAGGGTTTAAGCTGCTGTCACTCTAGCAACCCATCATCTACTTACTACTTCCCAATGCCTTCCTCTAGGCCCAAATTATGGTGAAGTGTTATGTAGTCGACGTTCACATAACACCACTAGAGGAAAAACAACATACAACACATCAAATTATCGAACGAATACCAAATTCACATGACTACTTATAGCATGACTTATCCCATGTCCTCAGGAACAAAAGTAACTACTCACAGAGCATAATCATATTCATGACCAGAGAGGTAATGAGTAGCATCAAATATCTGAACATAAAATCTTCCACGAAGTAATCCAACTAGCATCAACTACAAAGAGTAATTAACACTACTAGCAACCTTACAAGTACCAATCGGAGTCGCGAGACGAAGATTGGTTACAAGAGATGAACTAGGGTTTGGAGATGAGATGGTGCTGATGAAGATGTTGATGGTGATGAGTCCCCTCCGATGAGAGGAGTGTTGGTGATGACGATGGCGACGATTTCCCCCTCCGGGAGGGAAGTTTCCCCGACAGGATCGTCCTGCCGGAGCTCTAGATTGATTCTGCTGAAATTCCGCCTCATGGCGGCGATGAATCCTCCGAAAAGCCTCCTCTTGATTTTTTCTGGAACGAAACCCTTCTTGTAGCAAAAGGGGGGAGCCAGAGGGCCAAGTGGGAGCCCACAAGCCCCCTAGGCGCGGTTAGGGGGGAGGCCGTGCCTAGCAGGCTTGTGGCCTCCTGCTGGCGCCCCTCTGGCACTTCTTCGGCCCAGTATTTTTTATAAATCCCAAAAGAAATCCACGTTGATTTTCACGACTTTTGGAGTTGCGCAGAATAGGTATCTCAAACTTGCTCCTTTTTCAGGCCAGAATTCCAGTTGCCGGCATTCTCCCTCTTCATGTAAACCTTGCAAAATAAGAGAGAAAAGGCATAAGTATTGTACCGTGAAGTATAATAACAGCCCAAAAAGCGATAAATATCAACATGAAAGCATGCTGCAAAATGGACGTATGAACTCCCCCAACCTTAGACCTCGCTTGTCCTCAAGCGAAAGCCAAGATCAATAAATATGCCCACATGTTTAGAGAGAGAGGTGTCGACAAAACAAGATACGAACATGCAGGCATCATGATCATGATCAGAACAGCAATACCATCATATAATCTCTCATGCTAAAGTGATAATTCCTCCACAAAGTAAAGTATGGATCAAGAGCCTTACCGAGAATTAACAACCGATAGCCTTTAGTCATTGAAGCAATTGCAATTTATCACAACATCGGAAAGAGTCAAATAAGAGCTTGTAAAGCAAATCCACATACTCAATCATATTTTCGTTCTCTACAATTGCTACAACTCACGTGGTACTCGTGAGATCAAAGTTTCAGCTGGACACAGAGAAAGATAGGGGCTTATAGTTTCGCCTCCCAACCATTTACCTCAAGGGTAATGTCAACAATAATAATTCATGAATGCTTACCTCCAAGTTGACATATGAATATAGATCTTTCCCTAGCATATGACGTTAGCCAAGACAAAGGAGAATAAGGAATTGGTGTAGATCACCATGACTCTTTCAAGGGCAAAAAGTATAGGTACAAGATAGGCCCTTCGCAGAGGGAAGCAGAGGTTGTCATGCGCTTTTGAGGTTTGGATGTGTGTCCTCTTAGTGTGGAGGAACGTCACTTTATATTGCCTCATGTGATAAAGAACTTTATTATGCAGTCCCTCGCTTTTTATGTCTTCCTCGTCACAGGTTCGTATAAAGCTTATTTTCCACACACTAATAGATCATACAAATTAGGGGAGCAATTTTTATTGCTTGCACCGATGACAACTTACTTGAGGGATCTTATTCAATCCATAGGTAGGTATGGTGGACTCTCATGGCAAAACTGGGTTGAAGGTTTATGGATGCACAAGTAGTATTTCTACTTGGTGCGGGAGTTTTGGCTAATATGAGGTGGAAGCAATCATCACATGCTAAGGGATCTCTAGTCATATACCATTGTTTGGAACCAAGCAAACACAATTCATTATGTTGTCTTCCTTGTCCAACATCTACTTCTAAGCATGTAATAGTGTAGTGAGTGTTCACAATCATAGATGGTGTCAAAGATGATATATTTATATGTGAACCTCTCCTTCTTTATCACTTCCTATTAATTGCAACAGTGACCAAGGTCTACGTTTGTCTACCCTCAACAAGTTTCAGTCATCATTCATTTATTATGTGAAGCCATCACTTCCCATAAGATCATTACATGATCTTTCATGTTTTTGTTATTTTCTCATTCTCTTGATCATGGCATGAGGCAAGGCCCTTAACTAAGACACTCTTTATTATATGGCTCACAAGCTCGAATACATCGGGGGTGACACAAAGCAAAACTCAAGCCTAAAACACTAAGACCTTTAATCTACTAGAGAAAGATAAAACCAAAAAGGAACAAACTAAAACAAAGGTAAAGGCAAAAGATGTGATGGTGATACGATACCGGGGCAACTCCCCCAAGCTTGGCACAAGCCAAGGGGATTGCCCATACCCATGCTTAGTTGTCTTCCTTTGGAGGTGATGGTGGTGGAGTTGTTTTGTCTTTCGATTCCAAGAGGGCCATCAATCTTTGATTTATACCTTCGAGATCTGTGATATGTTTCTCCAGCAAAACAACTTCACGAGTGAGATAAGTATTGCGAGCACGAGTTGTTTGACAAAACCTCAAGAGTTCAATCAAGGATGGAGACAGTAGGTGGAGGTAGGGTCGGAGGAAATTCACTTCTTCAACTTCTTCCTTGTTGAACACAGATTGTACTTCGTCCCACGCCTGATTCTTCTCCTTAGTTTTTCCCTTGGCTTCCGTGACTTCCACTCTTTTCAGATCAGCATCTACTTCTTCATAGACTTGAGGGAAATTGTTCTCCCTGACAGATTCCTAAGACAACATCCTTGCTCTAAATCTGCAGCAGAAAACAGGCTCGAAACAAAAACAGAGGAAATTCGCATGATACGAGGGTCAGGCCTTTCGGGAGAATATATAATGATTTTTTTCCAACCATAAGGAGTACTCCGCAAGAAAACGGAGTCCGGGAGGCACACGAGGTGGCCACAAGCCCCCCAGGCGCGTCCAGGGGGTGGCCCGCGCCTCTCAGGCTTGTCGCCTCCTCGTGCGCTTTCCGGACTACTTTAATTTTTTCTATTTTTTCAAAAATTCCAAAACGGAGAAAAATTCCTACTCGAAAAGTTTTGGAGTATGTTTACTTACCTAAACACATACCTCTTCGCTTTCGGAGTCTGAAACAGGCTGATAAATATCCCTTAGGTATTCCTCCGGAGTTATGTTATTGATAATATTGCTTTCAACATTTATGGGAGTACCTGAGATATAATGCTTGATTCTGTGCCCATTTACCACTCTCGGTCAATTACCTTTCGTGTTGTGGATCTTGATAGCACCGGAACGATATACTTCCTCAACAATATAGGGACCTTCCCATTTAGAGAGAAGCTTGCCTGCAAAAAATCTTAAACGAGAATTATATAGCAAGACATAATCACCTACATTGAACTCACGCTTTTGTATCCTTTTATCATGCCACCTCTTAACCTTTTCTTTGAACAACTTGGCATTCTCATATGCCTGAGTTCTCCATTCATCAAGTGAGCTAATATCAAATAACCTCTTCTCACCAGCAAGTTTGAAATCAAAGTTGAGCTCTTTGATTGCCCAATAAGCTTTATGCTCTAGCTCAAGAGGTAAATGACATGCTTTACCGTACACCATTTTGTACGGGGACATGCCCATGGGATTCTTATAGGCAGTTCTATAAGCCCAAAGTGCATCATCGAGCTTCTTAGACCAATTCTTTCTAGACCTGTTGACAGTCTTTTGCAGAATTAGTTTAATCTCTCTATTTCATAGCTCTACTTGACCACTGGACTAAGGGTGATAGGCGGAAGCAATTCTATGGTTGACATCGTACTTAGCAAGCGTTTTACGGAAAGCACCATGAATGAAATGTGAACCACCGTCAGTCATTAGATATCTAGGGACTCCAGATCTAGGGAAAATAACTTCTTTAAGCATCCTGATAGAGGTGTTGTGATCAGCACTACTAGTGGGGATAGCTTCTACCCACTTAGTGACGTAATCAACAGCAACTAGGATATGAGTATATCCGTTGGATTTTGGAAAAGGTCCCATATAATCAAAGCCCCAAACATCAAATGGTTCAATGACAAGTGAATAATTCATAGGCATTTCCTGACGTTTACCGATATTACCTATTCTTTGACATTCGTCACAAGACAAGACAAACTTATGGGCGTCCTTGAAGAGAGTGGGCCAATAGAAACCTGATTGCAATACCTTGTGTGCAATTCTATATCCCGCATGGTGTCCTCCGTAGGCCTCGGAGTGACACTTCTATAGGATATGTCCCTGTTCATGTTCAGGTACACAACGTCTAATAACACCATCTACTCCTTCCTTATAAAGGTGAGGATCATCCCAAAAGTAATGTCTCAAGTCAAAGAAGAATTTCTTCTTTTGCTCATATGTGAAACTAGGTGGTATATATTTGGCAACTATATAGTTTGCATAATCAGCATACCACGGTGTACTACGGGAAGCATTGATGACATTCAATTGCTCATCAGGAAAGCTATCATCAATAGGTTGTGATTCATCAAGAACATTCTCCAACCTAGACAAGTTATCTACTACTAGGTTATCAGCACCCTTCCTGTCAACAACATGCAAATCAAATTCTTGTAGCAAGAGAACCCATCTGATAAGTCTAGGTTTAGTGTCTTTCTTCTCCATTAGGTACTTAATAGCAGCATGACCAGTGTGAATAGTGACTTTGGAATCAACTATGTAAGATCTGAACTTTTCACATGCAAACACGACTGCTAAAAATTCCTTTTCCGTAGTAGCATAGTTTCTTTGGGCATTGTCTAGAGTTTTACTAGCATAGTGAATAACATTCAAATTCTTATCAACTCTTTGTCCTAGAACAGCATAATAACTAGCATCACACATGATTTCAAAAGGTAAGTTCCAATCAGGTCGTTGAACAATAGGCGCAGTTATCAAGGCATTCTTAAGTATTTCAAAGGCTTCCTCACAATCATCGTCAAAAACAAAAGGAATATCCTTTTGCAAGAGATTGGTAAGAGCCCTAGAAATCTTAGAGAAGTCTTTAATGAACCTTCTATAGAAACCAGCATGACCAAGGAAACTTCTTATACCTTTGATATTTGCGGGGCATGGCATTTTCTCGATTGCATCAACCTTAGCCTTATCGACTTCAATACCTCTTTCAGAAATTGTATGTACGAAGACGATGCCTTCATTAACCATAAAGTGGCACTTCTCCCAATTCAAGACAAGATTGGTATCTTTACATCTCTGCAAGACTCGATCAAGGTTGCTGAGGCAATCATCAAAAGAAGACCCGTAAACGGAGAAATCATCCATGAAAGCCTCAACAATCTTTTCACAAAAGTCAGAGAATATAGCCATCATACATCTTTGAAAGGTGGCAGGTGCATTACATAAGCCAAAAGGCATACGTTTGTAAGCAAAGGTACCGAAAGGGCAGTGAAAGTGGTTTTCTCCTGATCAGATTGTGCAACTGGTATCTGGGAGAAACCAGAATAACCGTCTAGAAAGCAGAAGTGTGTGTGTTTAGACAGTCTTTCTAGCATTTTGTCGATAAAAGGCAAAGGGTAATGATCTTTCCTAGTGGCTTTATTCAATTTCCTAAAATCGATCACCATCCTATAGCCAGTAATAATCCTTTGTGGGATCAATTCATCCTTATCATTAGGAACAACGGTAATACCTCCCTTCTTAGGGACGCAATGCACCGGACTCACCCAATCACTATGAGCAACAGGATAGATAATACCTGCTTCCAGGAGCTTTAGTATTTGTTTTCTTACTACCTCCTTCACCTTAGGATTTAATCTCCGTTGATGATCAGCAACTGGTTTGGAATCAGGATCGGTTTTAATCTTGTGCTGCCATAGAATGGGACTAATGCCCTTAAGATCATCAAGAGTATATCCAATAGCACCACGGTGCTTCCTCAGAGTTTTTAGTAACTTCTTTTCTTCATGATCTGAGAGGCTAGAACTAATAATAACAGGATATGTCTCTTTTTCATCAAGATAAGCATACTTAAGAGTATCGGGCAACTATTTAAGCTCGAACAGAGGATCACCCTTTGGTGGGGGTGGATCTCCAAGCAGTTCAACATGCAAGTTATTCTTAAGGATAGGATATTGTTCTAAGACAACTCTATCTGTCTCATCCCTTTCATCCATATGCATATCATTTTCATGCTCAAGCAAGTATTGCTCTACAGGATAAGTAGGAGGCACGGCAATAGAAGCTAGGGCAATAGTTTCATCCCTACTAGGCAACTCTTTTTGTGAGGTTGTCTACCAAACTTGGAGAAATTAAACTCGTGTGACACACCTTCAAAGCCAACAGTGACAGTTTGCTTCTCACAGTCAATATGAGCATTGCCAGTATTGAGAAAAGGTCTACCAAATATGATGGGACAAAAGCTATATTGTGTGGTAGCAAGAACGAGGAAATCAGCAGGATACTTCATTTTACCACACAAGACTTCAACATCCCTAACAATTCCCACAGGACAGATAGTATCTCTATTGGCAAGCTGAATAGTGACATCAATGGGTTCTATCTCGACAGGTGCAATCTCGTCTTTAATTTCATCATATAAGGATTGAGGTATTGCACTAACACTAGCACCCACGTCATATAAACCATGATAACAATGATCCCCAATCTTAACAGAAACAACAGGCGTGCCAACGCCTGTTCCAGGACGAGCGGGGGCGGCGTCGGTTGCAGGAAGAGGCATGTGACGGTTTGGGAAACAGTAGATTCCCTATTTACATTAGTGTAATTAATCTTAACACCCCCTAATGTACGCTTGACCATGTAGAGTCACTTCACAATTTTTCGGGTAGCGTTATCATCTTGATAGGATTCTCCTTCAAAATTTTCTTCATGAAAACTTGATGAAAACATGAAACATAAACTCACAAAGAGATAGTGCAATGTGATGTCGTTAAACAAGGATATCTCAGGAAGAGACTCCCCCAGATGCCTGCATGTCTCTAAGTCGTCTCATACCAATTCCATGGACATATTTCTGGAATGTTGAGTTTGGTAGAGACTTAGTAAATAAATCAGCAAAGTTGTCACATGATTTGAGTTGCAAGATGCTTATTTTCCCTCTTTTCTGAAGATTATGGGGAAAACTACTTAGGAGAAATATGCTTAGTGATATTACTCTTAATGTAACCTGTTTGTATCTCAGCAACACAAGCCTCATTATCCTCATAGATAATGGTAGGTGATTTTATTGAACCAATTCCACATGAATATTGTATGTAGTTTATCATTCTGCGAAGCCATACACATTCACATGATGCTTCAAATAACGAAATTATTTCAGAATGATTTGTGGATGTTGCCACCAGAGCCTGTTTTGAAGACTTCCATGATATAGCAGTACCACCATGCAGGAACACAAAACTGGTGTCTGGTCTGATATTATGGGGATCAGACAAATAACCAGCATATGCATATCCAATCATATCAGAGTCCCGATTTCTCTGGAATTGGAAAAATAGGCCAAGATCCTTTGTGCCTTGGAGATATCGAAAGATAGTCTTCACTCCAGACCAATGACGTTTGGTGGGAGTTGCGCTGTGTCTAGCAAGTAGATTCAATGCAATATCAGGTCTTGTGCAATTTGCAAGATACATAAGCGCTCCAATGGCACTTAGGTATGTAACTTTAGGTCCCAACACCTTTTCTCCATCATCCCTCGGTCTGAACGGATCTTTCTCTACGTCTAGAGATCGAACCACCATAGGAGTTTTAGATGGATAGGATTTTTCCATATTGAATTTCTCCAATATTTTCTGGATATATGCAGCTTGGTGTACCATGATTCCCGAGGGAGGTGCTCAAGTTGAATACCTAAGAAAATTTTGGTTTTACCCAAATCCTTCATCTCAAATTCCATCTTTAGGTGATTGTGTGCTTCATCAATGTCCGGTGTGCTGGCAATAATGTTGAGATCATCAACATACATAGAAATGATGCAAAGTCTTGTACAGGACTTCTTGACGAAGAAACATGGTCAATCGTCACTACTGGAGTAACCTTTCTGAAGAAGGAACTCACTTAGTCGGTTGTGTCACATCCGTCCCCACTGCCTTAAGCCATATAATGACTTTTTCAGCTTTACACAATACATGTTGCGTTTTGCACTGTTATTCGGGACAAAGATTCCGTCAGGAACCTTCATATATATGTCCAAATCTAGTGACCCGTAAAGATATGCGGTCACGACGCCCATCAACTACATGGATAGACGATTTTGCCCTCCATAGATATAAGATATCAGAAAGTGGTTCCACTCATTACCGGAGAATATCTTTCATTGAAATCAATGCCGGGTTTCTGCGTGAAACCTTGTGCTACGAGCCTTGCTTTATATCTCACCACCTCATTATTCTCATTCCGTTTCGAGAGAAAAACCCATTTGAATCCCACAGGGAAAACATTGGGAGGTGTAGGTATTGCTTCAGTGAATACCTTTCTTTTGTTAAGCGAGGCAATTTCTGCTTGGATTGCATCCTTCCATATAGGCCAGTCTGAGCGCCTTTGGTACTCAATGATAGACCTTGGATAATGATCGGTGAGAAGGGTATTTGCAATCTTTTCAGAAAAATATATGTCGACGATCGTAGTCTTACGGTCAAATGATTCTCCAGAATCAACATAGTTGATGGAAATTTCCTGCGCCCCTAGAGACTCTTCATGATTTCCCAATACGATTGAGTCTGGGTGTTTCGATGTTCTAGCCATTCTATGCACACTGGAGCTGGGTTGTGGAGGTTGCCCTTCCACTGGGTGTATACTACGTGTCCGGTGTTTGTCAACGTTGAGTTGATCTGCATTTACTGACTCCGAGGTTTTTCTCATCGATTTCCTTTCTTGCTTGATAGAACCTTGCTCCAAGTCAGATGTCGTACTACTCCCCCTGTTTTTAGGAACGGGGAGTTGAGTGGTTTTGATTGGTACCTCCACTCTTTTTGGCGTGTTTCTGGCCATATTTAAGGATTTTGTAACACCTTTCAGATGAGTAAATGAATCAGACATATTATTTGCAAGATGTTGCAAATTAATGATCTTCCGAACTTGAAGTTCGGTCTCATGGGTACGTGGATCACATGATGAAATGGCATGAGCATTCCAATCAAATTCTGGGCATTCTATCTAGTACTTGAAATCTCCCCCTAATGCCGGAAAATGTTCCTCATTGAATATAAAATCAGCGTGACGGGTTGTAAATAGTTCCCCGGTAAGGGGTTCCACGTACTTCATAATCGACGGTGATTTCTACCCACATAGATCCCCAACTTCTTGTGTGGGTCCATGGATGTCCGTTGTGGTGGTGAGATCGGGATGTATGCAGCACATCCGAACTTACGCGGATGGGAAATGCTAGGAGGATTTCCACGTACCAATTCCACAGGGGAAGAACTGGGAAATGACGTTTGCCTCAATTGTATCAAGTCGGCAACGTGTAAAACAGCGTGACCCCAACAAGAGGTTGGCAAGTTGCAATACGTCAACAAAGGTCTTGCAATGAGTTTAATCCTCTTAATCAATGCTTCAGCCAAACCATTTTGTGTATGGACATATGGAACCGAGTGTTGAACTTCAATCCCCAAAGCCATGCAATAATCATTGAAAGCACGTGAGGAGAATTCTGCAGCGTTGTCCATTCGAATTGACTTAATTCAACTTTCAGGATAATGGGCTTACAACACAATGGCTTGCCTCATTATCTTGGTAAATGCATGGTTCCGTGTGGATCGAAGACACACATGTGACCATCGTGTAGATGCATCAATTAGAACCATGAACTACCTGAAAGGTCCAGATAATGGCTAAACGGACCACAAATGTCTCCTTGAATACGTACAAGGAACTGAAGTGGTTCAGCTTGTATTTTGATATGCGAGGGCCTCAAAATTAGCTTTCTCGTGGCACAAGATGTGCACACAAAATGAGAAGATTGAGGATATTTTGACTCAAGAAAATTATGACCAATGGAATTTCTAGTAATTTCTCTCATCATCCCAATTTTGGGATGGCCTAGGCGATCATGCCAGGTTTGGAATGCATCAACATTCTCAAAAATTACTTTATATGCAACATGTTCCATGGGTTTAATGGACGTATAGTACAAACCAAGTGATAGAGAATGAATTTTATCATGTACCTTTTTTCCATATCTGTGATCTTTAGTAAAGAGTAGATACTCCTCTTTGTTGTCTTCATGGGTTTCAATATGAAAATCATTCTTACGGACATCTCGATAACTGATCAAGGTATGTGAGGAGTCGGGATACAATAAAGCATCCTCGATACTCACTTGTGTACCACTAGGGAGGGTGAATATGGCACGTCCAGTACCAACAATCATTGTATCGCGTCCAGCGATAGTGAGAATATCTCCATTCATCTTTTTTAGAGTTTGAAAATATTTCATCTCCCTCAGTATGGATTTTGTGGTATCACTGTCCACAAGGCATAATTACTCTTCCATCGAATTGTTCCCGTAAAAACTATATAAAACAAAAGAATTTTCAATAAGAAAACCTTCTCTTAATACATAGAATACAATCTTATTATATCAAATGTGTTGATACAATACAATATGATACAAAGACAACAACAAACTTACGTTCTTATTACAATCATCACAAATGGACATAATTAAGTAGATCACTAAGGAGATCAAGGGACTAGTCATGGCCTCCCATTCCCATTCAGGACGGTCCTCAACGAGATAAGGAATCATGGCATTGCTCGACCCAGGAGGAACTTCGTGCGAATCGCCAGCTCCATTTGTGCTATGCGAATGAAGGTTTAAGTTGGCTTCAAGCCTTTTCCCTTGAGGTGCTTTGCGTCCCTGAGATAGCTGGTACAGCATAACCATATGCTTGGGCATTGAGGACTTTTCAATAGAATGCATGTAGCATCCACACTTGTTGCAAAGCTTAGATTTATCAAACTTGGGCTTTGAAGTGCCTTTTCCCTTGCGTGAGTTTCTGAGTTCTCTGTTCCCATTGCGCTCTCTCTTGTGCTCAAAATTGGGTTGTTTACCTCAAAAGGTACCATTAAACTTTTGTCTATTCTCGACATTCAGATGAACTTTAGGTAAAGGTTGTGCCCCAACTGGGCGCTGAGAACCATTCTTAACGAGTAGCTCGTCATGCTTTTCAGCCTAAAGTAACATGTGAATAAGCTCGGAATAGATAGTGTAATTATGAGCACTATATTGCTGTTGGAGCATGGTAGACACATTTTTTTCTATCTTCTCCCCCTCAGTAGGTTCCTTCTCACAAAAGCGCAGGTTGGAACATATCTTATGAAAGCATGATTGCACTCACCAATGGACTTGAAGTCGTGAAGGCAGAGATGAGTCCAATCATGAAGTGCTTCTCAGAGGACTACTACCTTTTGTTGTTCATACCTTGTTTTGAGGGCCAAAAACAAAGTACTAGGAGATTCCTCCTGTAATACTCAGACTTGAGATCTGGATGAATATGGTACCTTAAGATGAATAAGGCAACATAATTTTTTTGTTCTGTCAGTGGCGTGTCTCTAGCCGGAAGAGGAGTCTCCGAGGGATGGATTGCACGTGCTATCCCACAGGATACAAGACTGATCTTGATGTCCATAGCCCATGTAGGATAATTGTGGCCATTGAGGGCAAGCTCCTCAATCTCTTTTGCAGTCATCTTTGCCTACATGGGAAACCATAGATAATTAATTTAGGGGCGGTAAATTAACCATCATGGTTGTGTAATAAGAATGCAAAAAAACTGATAGTCAAGTGAAAACTTGAAAAAATCTTAACCTCAATTGTGTGAACATAACACAATGAGGATCAATTAGATATTACAGTAATGGGCTACATTGACATTACCTTGTGTATGCTACAATTCAAATATAGAGTTAAAGGTAATCGCTTGTCGAGATTGACAAAACTAGACCTCAAACCAAATGAGTAGTAGATCCTAACTCATTACCTTGCGATTCGATAAAATAAGGGAGAAAATTTGCAAGTTTGACACTCGAGAGAAGCGGACCTCAATCGCAAAAACATGTTCCAGAGAATTTGATGTGGTTAACACATAGAACATGTCTTTCTTACTGATGAAATCTAATACTTTATTTATATTATCAAACCAGTGCATAATATAAACATACTAATAATTATACAAGTCCTAATCTAGAATAAATCTAGAGCTAGACTAAATGTAAATCATTAAACTAATTACTAAACAGAGTCTAATACTACACACGTACAATAATTAATACTACTATTTTTTAACAAAGGAGAAAAAACTTCTATCAAGTAGCCATTTGACCCACAACCAGGGGGTATAGCCATTCGGCCCACAACCACGGGGCAGCCTAAAGGCCAACCGGGCCTGAGCCTGAGCCACCATGAGCGAGGGGTCGGGAGCGTTGGGTCTCCCCCCTCGTATAATATGAGCAAAAATTGGGGCGAGCGGATAAGGCTACGCCTCCCTCCTCAATTCGATCCATAGCTCCACCACGCCACTCGATCTCCTGTACGGCGCGACCAACGGGAGTAGTGACCAGCTTCGCCTCCCCTCCCTACTCCGACGGTCACCGACGCACCATGGACAAAGCCTCCTCGTCCAAGGAAGAGGCGACAACACCGAGGCCAAGGCTCACCGAAGCCCACAAGCCAACGCGACGACCGGGACAACGGTCTATGGTAGCAACGGCCTGCTCAAAGTGGTGGCCAAAGCTCCTCTCAGCACGGCATCCAGATCCCACGATCGTTTCCATCTAGGGATGGCTCCCGCAGGGTATGGGTACGGGTGAAACCTCCCCATACCCTTAGACGTCCCACCTAAGCTTACCCATCAGCCTTACCCATACCCGTCAACGGATATAATTTTTTTCCATACCCATGACCCGACAGGGTAGACGGGTACCCGTGGGTAAAATTACCCATGTTTGCAAAGTATCAATTTGAAAAACATATAGTCATAAACAATCTCATATAATAAAGTTTACAAAAATAGATTATAACATCAACATATGCTTATAAACAATATCATATAGTCATAAACAACAACAAATAAGCATACACTTTTAGTTCATAAATTCTTGACATAATGTAGATTCTAGAGATAATTTTCACTTTACATAGCTTTTATATGGGTACATGGGCGTGTAGGTATGGGTTATATGATCCTATACCCGTACCCGCTCTACCCAATCGGTTTCAGATTTTTCTATTTATATATCCATGGATAAATTTTTATCCCATAGCCTTACCCTAATAGGGTTTTTACCCGCAGGGTACGTGGGTAACGGATACCCATTGCCATCCCTATTTCCACCTGCAACGGGGCGAGGCGTTTAGTGGACTCGACCCCGGCCCCGAAGCAGATGACGCCAAAGCACCGAGACAAAAGCGAGCACATCCTACACAATCACCTTTGTGCGCATCGACACAGGAATGTAGCCAGGAGGGCGATGACTCAGGCCGACATCCTCTACAACAAGCGTCGGCATGCACAGAGGCAACCATTTCGCCGGTGAAGGAGGAGGCAAAGGCAGGTCCAGTGCAGCATCCGCGAGGTCGGGCCGGCAAGCAGCCACGAATTAACAACACAAGGCAGACGGGAGCGCTTAGAGCATCTCTAGTAGAACCCTCAAACCCTTAAAACAAAAAACCAGTTTCAAGGGTTGAGAATTGCACATTTTTGACACTTTTAAGGGTTGAAAAATAGGGGCAAAGACTAGAACCCTCAAACCCAACCCTTATAACGGAATATTCTGTTATAAGGGTTGGGTTTGAGGGTTCTAGTCTTTGCCCCTACCCCAAACCTTAAAACTATCATTTGGCATTGTATAATTTTCACAAGACAAACATAATAAACCTTCAAACAAACACGGAAATAAAGATCATTGATGCATGGTGATGCATCCCTCACTTGGTCCATGGCCGCACTCCAACGAGCACAAGCGGGCTTCATCAAATCCCACCGGCCTTGAAGCAACCGGTAACTGCGAGAGAGGAACCCACAATTCTTCGGCTTGATCCTATAATAGTTGTCCTCGATCCTGTGCCAATACCTTTTATCGGTTTGATCGGTGCCGGTGGTTGCATCCATCCCCACAGATGCCCAAGCACGAACCAAGAGGATATCTTCCGCTTCGGTGTAGTTTGACAACAACGCGTGTGGGCAGGAAGCGGTGGTGAATGCCTCCTTCCCTATCTCGGCCACCTCCTCCTCATCATCCCCTACATCCTCATCATCTTCTCCAACCTCCTCACCAAAGGGTTCTAGAGGCGGAGCCCCGAGGTCCACCTTCGCGTCTTGAAGGAGGTCCATGAACAAGGTTGGGTTTGCCATTTCCTCGAACACCTCGTGCGCGGCAGGAGGAGGTTCGAAGACGGCGACGACCGAGGGCGCGGGCTTCTTCCGCGCCGTGACCTTCTTCCGCTTCGGGGATGCGCCGACGGCCTTCGAGGAAGCCCCTCACGGCCCACGCAAGGAGCCCTTCGGCCGGCTCTTCTTCGCGGGCTAGACGATGGCCGAGGCTGCCGCGGTGGCCGGGGCAGGGGCGGCAGCGGCCGGGGCGGAAGGAGGCGGTGTGAGGCCCGCCCGCCGCCGCTTGGCCCCGACGTGGGTCGCCGCCACCACGTCGACCATGGTGGCCGGGGCGGGGGCGGGGCTGAAGCGGCGGCGGCCTGGGCTAGGCCAGCGCGGAGGCGGCGGTAAGCCGGCGCGGAGGCAGCGGGCGGGGCCGGCGGCCAGGGGATCCATGGCGCGGCGGCTAGGACATGTAGTTTCCCTCCCGCGCTCGAGATGAAAAGGAGTGCGGGCCCAACCCTCACTTCTACAGGCTGCGAGGGCGTTTACAGGTTCGACCTCTAAAAGTTTTTACAGGTTTAAGGATTTTAGTCTACATCATTTTTTTAACGAAACTATAAAAAAACGGTTATTTTCTAGAATTTAAGGGTTCTACTAGAGATGCTCTTAGGCGGCGTCCTCCTTGGCACGCTGGCCACCATGGGCAGCGCCACGAGCGGCAGCGTCCAATGGCACCCCGGCCACCTGCAATAGTGTTCCAGCCACGTCCAGCAGCGCTCAGGCAAGGTGCTCCCGGCTGATGATGCGGAGCAAGAAGGAAGTGAGGCGACATCGCATCGACAGCAAGGTGCTCCATCCCTCCCTTTCCTTCTCTGTTCTCTCTTTTGCTGGCTGTCGGTTCTTCTCTGTTCTCTCTTCCCACTTTTGCTGGCTGTTCTACGAGCTGATAACGTTTTGACAAATGCGACGCTCTGAGAAGAGACGCCGGTTACAGGGGAGAGTCGTCGGTTGCGGGTAGAGCCGTCCGACGGTTTGGGAAACCATAGAATCCCTGATTACATTAGTGTAAATTAATCTTAACAGTAAGGGCCTGCAACATCTCTCTCAAGTGCAACGGCTTCGGGTCACCTAGAAGGTTTTGTGACCTCGCATCTTGTTTGTTTGTAGGTTCACAGGGCAGTGTTGTGTATGTCGACTTCAATCGTGTTGGACCAATGTCAATTATCGCTCCAGTTTGCCAATTTGTTGCACTTGCTTTCAGTGTTTTCGTGTCTGTTTGTAATATTCAAAATTCGCTTGTTTCTGTTTGGACCCCTCCACAATACTAATTCAGCAGAGAAAAACATCAGTAGATTGAAAACAGCATACAGTGGGAATGTTAGTGTTGCTCAGGTAACCGCTCAGGAGGAAAAAGTATTTCCCAGATTCATCAAGCAGGGGTCTGCTTTTAACACTGAAAGATCTCATCATGGCAACAAACATCCCATGGAAAGATTCACGATATCGGAAGAAGATTTGCAAACTCATTTTACAGGATATCCTCTGGGCCGAACTGCTTGAATTATTGAGCACCTAAAAAGAAACTGCAATCCATGTTTCAGTCTGGGTGATACAATATTCTTCATGTCTAATAAAATTGGGCGGATTATGCAGTTCTGCAAGACCAATGGTGCCATCTTCACTATTTTGCAATCAAAAGATCAAATATCTTGGACATATCCTAAGTGCCAAAGATCTGGATTACTTTTTTCACATGTCTTTGTCTGAAGAGAGCGTGAATTAGCATGACAGTAATAAGGATTCTATGGATGTTGGCATCAATCTTTTCCAAGCTGACGACAAGTTATGGTCTGCACTGTCAGCCAAAACATAAAGAGTTCTTCGGCCGGATCTATTTGTTCAACGCAATTCTAAATCCACAAAGAAAACAAGTCAATAGATATTCAATTAACACCAGCGAAACTGTATAAAAAATCTGCAGACGGGAGGACTCCGTGTTGCTCAGGTAACCGCTCAGGAGGAAATTATATTTCCCAGACTCATGAAGCAGGGATCTGCTTTCAACACTGAAAGATCTCATCACAGCAACAAACATCCACTCACCAACTGTCAGAGCACCATAAAAACATCAACAAAAGGAATCTGAAGGGCGTGATTGAATCGGCTCAGACTACTTTTAAGGTCTTCAAGGCGGGTGAAAACCCGCCGTTAAGACGAGCGAACCTTGTTTTTCCTCATCGCCGTTGATACCCGCGGATTAATAAAGCCCAGAGAAACGACAACACAGACAGCATAGAAATATACCGCAAAAAGGCTTAATAGATCCTTGAGATCTGTTTCGGCTCAGACTACTTTTAAAGGTCTTCAAGGCAGACCTAAGCCAGCCGTTAAGACGAGCGAACCTTGTTTTTCCTCACCGCCGTGGACAGATAAGTCCCCATTGTCAAGCCAATCAAATGAGCAAAAAATCCAAAACGAATGAAGAAAGCAGCAAACAATGGGAAGAACTGAGCAGGTGAACTGAATGAAAACTCAAGCAATCTCTAGCTTCAAACTCTATTGGATTGAATGATGTGCCAAGAAGATACACTGACGAGGGCGGCGAGCAGGCGGCGCGTTGGGTGATTGATGGATGGAGCCCTAGGAGATGACGAGCTACTTATAGGGTGACGGTGTCGTGAAAGCCCTCGGAGGTTGGAGTTATTTCCGTACATGCCATCGCATCACGGCCTATAAGTCAGCCCGTTACGGCCCGTGGGGTCGATTCCGGGCTGGCATAGCTAGCAACAGAAGGTCCATAAAGGCCCACGTAATGGTTTTCTAATTTCTAGGTAAAAGAAAAAAAGGAACCCGGCCGGATATGGTGATTTTGCTCCCGAGCTGATATGCTTCTTTATGAACAGTATAATTAAAAAGTATTTATAAGATTCAAACAATTCTGAAACTTTTTGTGGTAAGCTTTGATAAATGTTTTGTATGCTTGTAAAATTTCAGCTCGAAATAATATTTGTGGAAGCCGTGGCAAAAGAAACAAAATTGATGCTCCAAAAATGCTAGTTTTAAATACATTTTGAACTGTTGATTTTGTTATTTTTTGGGTGTGATTTTCACAAATATTATTTCATGCTGAATTTTGATAAGCATGCAAAGCATTTGTTAAAGTTTACCAAAAAAATATAAAACTTTTTATTTATTTTTTATTTTTTAGTTTTACTGTGTATGAGTGAGCATGTGAGCTCGGGAGTAGAATAAGACTTTTGAACCCGGCCGAACGCCAAGCCATTGATTTCTTCTCATCACACAGCCTCTCCACTAAATTCTGGAGGTTGACTAAAAAAATCTCAAGAGCAAACTTGGGCTATGCGATAATTTGATCGACAGACATTTAGTTTGCCCAACACAATTACACGAGTCGAGAGCGATCTATTTATTGCTAACTGAGGATAGGATCTTTGGATCAGCAATCTCGAGCGTGTTCAGCCTAATGAAGCACCTTAATTAGCACGGGCTTCCCAAATTGTGTGTGATCGCCACGTGAAAGAGCTCATTGATGTTATGATGTCATCGATTTCTCGCTTGTGTACTTTTACTTTACACGGAAATCCAATTTGGCTTGCGAGAGCATTTGCTCCTGGTCATAAAAAATATTTTTTTGAAAAGAAGACATACCTGACGTTGTTGTTCATCTCTGCATCGTCATTCGGTCATCATGCGAATGTTTTCGCAAATATAGTATGCGCATAAATTAATTTCATATATCTATCTCATGCATTTTGTGAGAACAAAACTCAATCTAATCAAGCATGATAATTATATAGAAACTATAATTAAATAGATGCGCGAACCTAGTTATTACTACTTAATTAACTACCTTGACCAGTTTCCAACACAGCTCTGGTTTTCATTCACCCTAAGCTCTTTGGTGAACCGTTTTCAAACCCTCTCCGGCAAAGAAAATGAATTAAGGAGTTATTAATTACTTGATAACAGGAAATGAACGAAAGAGACCAATATAGTGCGATAATGATTGGAATTACCTACGAAGCATTTTAACCACGCTCGCGTAATCTTTAGTTTTTTCATTTACTCACCCTAGGACTTCAACAATTTTAGCATCAACTCTAATGATTAGCAACATCTAGTGAACCCTAGGTATGTTTATATTATCACGCATGCATAACTCGTCAACTATACTTAACATCAAGTAAGCAAAATAGAATTTTTTTATAGTACAAGACAGTAACACTGAGTTGAAGTTGTAAATGTTGGAATTATGCCCTAGAGGCAATAATATATATAGTTATTATTATAATTCGTGTATCAAGTTAATCGTTTATTATCCATGCTATAATTGTATTGAATGAAGACTCATTTACATGTGTGGATACATAGACAAAACACCGTCCCTAGCAAGCCTCTAGTTGGCTAGCCAGTTGATCAAAGATAGTCAGTGTCTTCTGATTATGAACAAGGTGTTGTTGCTTGATAACTGGATCACGTCATTAGGAGAATCACGTGATGGACTAGACCCAAACTAATAGACGTAGCATGTTGATCGTGTCATTTTGTTGCTACTGTTTTCTGCGTGTCAAGTATTTATTCCTATGACCATGAGATCATATAACTCACTAACACCGGAGGAATGCTTTGTGTGTATCAAACGTTGCAACGTAACTGGGTGACTATAAAGATGCTCTACACGTATCTTCGAAGGTGTTAGTTGAGTTAGTATGGATCAAGACTGGGATTTGTCACTCCGTGTGAACGGAGAGGTATCTCGGGGCCCACTCGGTAATACAACATCACACACAAGCCTTGCAAGCAATGTAACTTAGTGTAAGTTGCGGGATCTTGTATTACGGAACAAGTAAAGAGACTTGCCGGTAAACGAGATTGAAATAGGTATACGGATACTGACGATCGAATCTCGGGCAAGTAACATACCGAAGGACAAAGGGAATGACATACGGGATTATATGAATCCTTGGCCCTGACGTTCAAACGATAAGATCTTCGTAGAATATGTAGGATCCAATATGGGCATCCAGGTACCGCTATTGGATATTGACCCAGGAGTCTCTCGGGTCATGTCTACATAGTTCTCGAACCCGCAGGGTCTGCACACTTAAGGTTCGACGTTGTTTTATGCGTATTTGAGTTATATGGTTGGTTACCGAATGTTGTTCGGAGTCCCGGATGAGATCACGGACATCACGAGGGTTTCCGGAATAGTCCGGAAACGAAGATTGATATATAGGATGACCTCATTTGATTACCGGAAGGTTTTCGGAGTTACCGGGAATGTACCGGGAATGACGAATGGGTTCCGGGAGTTCACCGGGGGGGGGCAACCCACCCCGGGGAAGCCCATAGGCCTTGAGGGTGGCACACCAGCCCTTAGTGGGCTGGTGGGACAGCCCAAAAGGGCTCTATGCGCCAAGAAGAAAAAATCAAGAGAAAAGAAAAAAAAGAGGAGGAGGTGGGAAGGAAGGGGGACTCCCTCCCACCAAACCAAGTCCAACTCGGTTTGGGGGGGATTCCTCCCCCCTTGGACTCGGCCGACCCCCTTGGGGCTCCTTGAGCCCCAAGGCAAGGTCCCCTCCCTCCCACCTATATATACGGAGGTTTTAGGGCTGATTTGAGATGATTTTCCCACGGTAGCCCGACCACATACCTCCACGTTTTTTCCTCTAGATCGCGTTTCTGCGGAGCTCGGGCGGAGCCCTGCTGAGACAAGGTCATCACCAACCTCCGGAGCGCCGTCACGCTGCCGGAGAACTCTTCTACCTCTTCGTCTCTCTTGCTGGATCCAGAAGGCCGAGATCATCGTCGAGCTGTACGTGTGCTGAACGCGGAGGTGCAGTCCGTTCGGTACTAGATCGTGGGACTGATCGCGGGATTGTTCGCGGGGCGGATCAAGGGACGTGAGGACGTTCCACTACATCAACCGCGTTCACTAACGCTTCTGCTGTACGATCTACAAGGGTACGTAGATCACTCATCCCCTCTCGTAGATGGACATCACCATGATAGGTCTTCGTGCGCGTAGGAAAATTTTTGTTTCCCATGCGACGTTCCCCAACAGTGGCATCATGAGCTAGGTTCATGCGTAGATGTCTTCTCGAGTAGATCACAAAAGTTTTTGTGGGCGGTGATGTGCGTTTTGCTGCCCTCCTTAGTCTTTTCTTGATTCCGCGGTATTGTTGGATTGAAGCGGCTTGGACCGACATTACTCGTACGTTTACGAGAGACTGGTTTCATCGTTACGAGTAACTCCGTTGCTCAAAGATGACTGGCAAGTGTCGGTTTCTTCAACTTTAGTTGAATCGGATTTGACCGAGGAGTTCCTTGGATGAGGTTAAATAGCAACTCATATATCTCCGTTGTGGTGTTTGCGTAAGTAAGATGCGATCCTACTAGATACCCATGGTCACCACGTAAAACATGCAACAACAAAATTAGAGGACGTCTAACTTGTTTTTGCAGGGTATGCTTGTGATGTGATATGGCCAATGATGTGATGTGATATATTGGATGTATGAGATGATCATGTTGTAATAGAAATATCGACTTGCACGTCGATGGTACGGCAACCAGCAGGAGCCATAGGGTTGTCTTTATACTAACGTGTGTGCTTGCAGATGCGTTTACTATTTTGCTAGGATGTAGCTTTAGTAGTAATAGCATGAGTAGCACGACAACCCCGATGGCAACACGTTGATGGAGATCATGGTGTGGCGCCGATGACAAGAAGATCGTGCCGGTGCTTTGGTGATGGAGATCAAGAAGCACGTGATGATGGCCATATCATGTCACTTATGAATTGCATGTGATGTTAATCCTTTTATGCACCTTGTTTTGCTTAGAACGACGGTAGCATTATGAGGTGATCTCTCACTAAAATTTCAAGACGAAATTGTGTTCTCCCCGAGTGTGCACCGTTGCTACAGTTCGTCGTTTCGAGACACCACGTGATGATCGGGTGTGATAGACTCAACGTTCACATACAACGGGTGCAAAACAGTTGCACACGCGGAACACTCGGGTTAAGCTTGACGAGCCTAGCATGTGCAGACATGGCCTCGGAACACATGAGACCGAAAGTTCATGAATCATATAGATGATATGATTAGCATAGGGATGCTTACCACTGAAACTATACTCAACTCACGTGATGATCGGACTTGAGCTAGTGTAAGTGGATCATGAACCACTCAAATGACTAGAGAGATGTACTTTTTGAGTGGGAGTTTAGCGAATAATTTGATTAAGTTAAACTCTAATTATCTTGAACATAGTCTAAGTCCACTTTGAATATATTTGTGTTGTAGATCATGGCTCACGCGACAGTCATCTTGAATTTTAATACGTTCCTAGAGAAAGCTAAGTTGAAAGATGATGGAAGCAACTTTGTAGACTGGGCTCGTAATCTTAAGCTAATCTTACAAGCTGGGAAGAAGGATTATGTCCTTAATGCTGCATTAGGAGATGAACCACCCGCTACGGCTGATCAGGATGTTAAGAACGCTTGGTTAGCACGTAAGGAGGGCTACTCAATAGTTCAATGTGCAGTCTTGTATGGCTTAGAACCGGGACTTCAACGTCACTTTGAGCGTCATGGAGCATTTGAGATGTTCCAGGAGTTGGAGTTTATCTTTCAGAAGAACGCCCGGATCGAGAGGTATGAGACCTCCGATAAATTCTATGCCTGCAAGATGGAGGAAAACTCATCTGTCAGTGAACATGTGCTCAAAATGTCTGGGTACTTAAACCGTCTAGCTGAGCTGGGGATTGAACTCCCGCAAGAAGCTATCACTGACAGAATCCTTCAATGACTGCCGCCAAGCTATAAAGGCTTTGTGTTGAACTACAACATGCAAGGGATGAACAAGTCTCCCGGCGAGTTGTTTGCGATGCTGAAAGTCGCAGAGTCTGAACTCCGTAAAGAGCATCAAGTGTTGATGGTGAATAAGACCACTAGTTTCAAGAGAAACGGCAAAGGCAAGAAGGGAAATTCGAAGAAGAGCGGCAAGCCTGTTGCCAATCCAACGAAAAAACCCAAAGCTGGACCTAAGCTGGAAACGGAGTGTTACTATTGCAAGGGTATGGGTCACTGGAAGCGCAATTGCCCCAAGTATCTGGCAGATAAGAAGGCGGGCAAAGAAAAGTCAGGTATATTTGATATACATGTTATTTATGTGTACTTAACCGGCTCTCATAGTAGTGCCTGGGTATTCGATACCGGTTCTGTTGCTCATATTTGCAACTCGAAACAGGAACTGCGGAATAGGCGAAGGCTGGCGAAAGATGAAGTGACGATGCGCGTAGGAAATGGTTCCAAGGTTGATGCAATCGCCGTCGACACAGTGTCACTTCAGTTACCGTCAGGATTAGTGATGAACTTAAATCATTGTTATTTAGTGCCTGCGTTGAGCATGAACATTATATCTGGATCTTGTTTATTGCGAGACGGTTACTCTTTTAAGTCAGAGAATAATGGTTGTTCTATTTCTATGAGTAACATCTTTTATGGTCATGCACCGAATGTGAGAGGATTGTTCATATTGAATCTTGATAATGATACGCATATACATAACATTGAGACCAAAAGAGTTAGAGTTAACAATGATAGCGCCATATTTTTGTGGCACTGCCGCTTAGGTCATATTGGTGTAAAGCGCATGAAGAAACTCCATGCTGATGGACTTTTGGAGTCATTTGACTTTGATTCACTTGACACGTGCGAACCATGCCTCATGGGCAAGATGACTAAGACTCTGTTCTCAGGAACAATGGAGCGTGCAAGTGACTTGTTGGAAATCATACATACCGATGTGTGTGGTCCGATGAGCGTGGAGGCACGCGGCGGATATCGTTATTTTCTCACCTTCACTAACGATTTAAGTAGATATGGTTATGTCTACTTGATGAAGCACAAGTCTGAAATATTTGAAAAGTTCAAGCAATTTCAGAGTGAAGTGGAAAATCATCGTAACAAGAAGATCAAGTTCCTACGGTCTGATCGTGGGGGTGAATATCTGAGTTTCGAGTTTGGTGCTCACTTAAGACAATGTGGAATTGTTTCACAGTTAACACCGCCTGGAATTATGCCCTAGAGGCAATAATAAATATAGTTATTATTATAATTCCTGTATCAAGTTAATCGTTTATTATCCATGCTATAATTGTATTGAATGAAGACTCATTTACATGTGTGGATACATAGACAAAACACCGTCCCTAGCAAGCCTCTAGTTGGCTAGCCAGTTGATCAAAGATAGTCCGTGTCTTCTGATTATGAACAAGGTGTTGTTGCTTGATAACTGGATCACGTCATTAGGAGAATCACGTGATGGACTAGACCCAAACTAATAGATGTAGCATGTTGATCGTGTCATTTTGTTGCTACTGTTTTCTGCGTGTCAAGTATTTATTCCTATGACCATGAGATCATATAACTCACTAACACCGGAGGAATGCTTTGTGTGTATCAAACGTCGCAACGTAACTGGGTGACTATAAAGATGCTCTACAGGTATCTCCGAAGGTGTTAGTTGAGTTAGTATGGATCAAGACTGGGATTTGTCACTCCGTGTGAACGGAGAGGTATCTCGGGGCCCACTCGGTAATACAACATCACACACAAGCCTTGCAAGCAATGTAACTTAGTGTAAGTTGCGGGATCTTGTATTACGGAACGAGTAAAGAGACTTGCCGGTAAACGAGATTGAAATAGGTATACGGATACTGACGATCGAATCTCGGGCAAGTAACATACCGAAGGACAAAGGGAATGACATACGGGATTATATGAATCCTTGGCACTGAGGTTCAAACGATAAGATCTTCGTAGAATATGTAGGATCCAATATGGGCATCCAGGTCCCGCTATTGGATATTGACCGAGGAGTCTCTCGGGTCATGTCTACATAGTTTTCGAACCCGCAGGGTCTGCACACTTAAGGTTCGACGTTGTTTTATGCGTATTTGAGTTATATGGTTGGTTACCGAATGTTGTTCGGAGTCCCGGATGAGATCACGGATGTCACGAGGGTTTCCGGAATAGTCCGGAAACGAAGATTGATATATAGGATGACCTCATTTGATTACCGGAAGGTTTTCGGAGTTACCGGGAATGACGAATGGGTTGCCGGAGTTCACCGGGGGGGGGGGGGCAACCCACCCCGGGGAAGCCCATAGGCCTTGAGCGTGGCACACCAGCCCTTAGTGGGCTGGTGGGACAGCCCAAAAGGGCTCTATGCGCCAAGAAGAAAAAATCAAGAGAAAAGAAAAAAAGAAGAGGAGGAGGTGGGAAGGAAGGGGGACTCCCTCCCACCAAACCAAGTCCAACTCGGTTTGGGGGGGGGAGTCCTCCCCCCTTGGACTCGGCCGACGAGCCCCAAGGCAAGGTCCCCTCCCTCCCACCTATATATACGGAGGTTTTAGGGCTGATTTGAGACGATTTTCCCATGGCAGCCCGACCACATACCTCCACGGTTTTTCCTCTAGATCGCGTTTCTGCAGAGCTCGGGCGGAGCCCTGCTGAGACAAGGTCATCACCAACCTCCGGAGCGCCGTCACGCTGCCGGAGAACTCTTCTACCTCTCCGTCTCTCTTGCTGGATCAAGAAGGCCGAGATCATCGTCGAGCTGTACGTGTGCTGAACGCGGAGGTGCTGTCCGTTCGGTACTAGATCGTGGGACTGATCGCGGGATTGTTCGCGGGGCGGATCGAGGGACGTGAGGACGTTCCACTACATCAACCGCGTTCACTAACGCTTCTGTTGTACGATCTACAAGGGTACGTAGATCACTCGTCCCCTCTCGTAGATGGACATCACCATGATAGGTCTTCGTGCGCGTAGGAATTTTTTTTCATGAAGGACTGGAGCAAGCATCTCGAAGCTGGAATATATGCTTTGATGAGGTGATCAAAGATTTTGTTTTTTATACAAAGTTTATGAGAAACTTGTATTTCCAAAGAAGTGAGTGGGAGCATTATAGAATTTCTGATGAGTTGATCGAAAATGATGTACAATTTCTGGAAAGCATATAGGGTTGTTTGAAAAGTGTTTTTCAAAGGAAGACCTGGATTGAGCTACGTGAACATTGAGCATCAAGATCTATAAAGATAGATCAAAACGCTTGATAGTACTTTCAATGAATACATACGGTGACAAGATTTTAAAGGAGTTCAAAATAGATCGGCAAAGAAAGAGTTCTTGGTTGCGTTATAAGGTGTGAATACTGAGTAAGACTCAAAACCTAACCACGGCAGAAGAGAGAGAAAGGACGAAGGTCGCCCCCTATGTATTAGCCGTAGGCTCTATACTATGATATACTCTGTACCGCACCTGAAGTGTGCCTTGCTAGTCAGCCAAGGGGTACAAGAGTGATCCAGGAATGGATCACTAGACAGCGGTCAAAGTTATCCTTAGTAACTAGTTGACTAAGGAATTTGTCTCGATTATGGAGGTGGTAAAAAGAGTTCATCATAAAGAATTACGATGATGCAAGATTTGTCACTAATCCGGATGACTCTAAGTAGTAAAGCAGATTCGTATAGTGGAGCAGTCATTTGGAATGGTTCCAAATGGCGCGTGGTAATAGCATCTATAGGATGACATAGAGATTTGTAAAGCACACACGGATCTGCAAGGTTCAGACCCGTTGACTAAACACCTCTCTCACAAGCTAGATATGATCAAACCCCATGGGTGTTAGATTCATTACAATCACATAGTGATGTGAACTACATTATTGACTCTAGTGGAAGTGGGAGACCGTTGGAAATATGCCCTAGAGGCAATAATAAAATGGTTATTATTATATTTCCTTGTTCATGATAATTGTCTAGTGTTCATGCTATAATTGTATTAACCGGAAACCGTAATACATGTGTGAATACATAGACCACAACATGTCCCTAGTGAGCCTCTAGTTGGCTAGCTCGTTGATAAATAGATGGTCATGGTTTCCTGACCATGGACACTGGATGTCGTTGATAACGGGATCACATCATTAGGAGAATGATGTGATGGATAAGACCCAATCCTAAGCATAGCACAAGATCGTGTAGTTCGTCTGCTAGAGCTTTTATAATGTCAAATAGCATTTCATTAGGCCATGAAATTGTGCAACTCCCGGATAATGTAGGAGTGCTTTGGGTGTATCAAACGCCACAACGTAACTAGGTGATTATAAAGGTGCACTACAAGTATCTCTGAAAGTGTCTGTTGGGTTGGTACGAATCGAGACTGGGATTTGTCGCTCTGTGTGATGGAGAGGTATCTCTGGGCCCACTCGGTAATGCATCATCATAATGAGCTCAATGTGACTAAGGAGTTAGCCACGGGATGATGTGTTACGGAACGAGTAAAGAGACTTGCCGGTAACGAGATTGAACAAGGTATCGGGATAACGACGATCGAATCTCGGGCAAGTGTCATACCAGTAGACAAAGGGAATTGCATACTGGATTGAGAGAATCCTCGATATCGTGGTTCATCCGATGAGATCATCGTGGAACATGTGGGAGCCAACATGGATATCCAAACCCCATTGTTGGTCATTGGTCGGAGAGATGTCTCGGTCATGTGTGCATGTTTCCCGAACCCGTAGGGTCTACACACTTAAGTTTTGGTGATGCTAGAGTTGTTATGGGAATCGTATATGTGGTTACCGAAGGTTGTTTGGAGTCCCGGATGAGATCCCGGGCATCATGAGGAGTTCCGGAATGGTCCGGAGGTAAAGATATATATATGGGAAGTCCAGTTTCGGTCGCCGGAAAGGTTTCGGGGTTTATCGGTATTGTACTGGGATCACCGAAAGGGTACCGGGGTCCACGGGGAAGTTCCACATGTCCCGGAGGGCTACATGGGCTTAAATGTAGCGACCCGACTCAAAACGAGTCAAGCCTCTGTGTATCTGTGCCATCCCTAGATCCGTATGCTGGCACACACAGTACATCAATGTATATATCAAAGTGCAATCACATGTAAATATCGTAAAATTGATATATACCTTAAATATCTCAGCGGAAGCAGTCAAGGGAGTGGAGTCCCAATAAACACCAACTTCAAGTTGAGTGTAAACCGTAACCCTGAATTCGTACTCTTACTCGTCAAAGAAAAATATCTGGAACATAAGATGTTGCAGCCGTGTAGGTCAGCATATTGAATATGCCGGCAAGTCACATATGAGAAGGGGGTAAAATATCATCTATACTATATGCATATATGGAAGGTGGTGTTGTAAGTTTTAGCGTAAAGCAAAATTTTCTCCTACAACAAGAGGGGCTAAAAGCAAAATATTACTACGCTGTTGGTTGTTAATGAGATGGTTCCGCCAACCAGTTCTCATACACAGGTTATCAATATTACCCTCATCAAGTATTTATAATGGTGTTGAGAATTTCAGATAACTTCATTTCCTTTGGCTCAAGTTGTCCATGACCGTGGACACGGCTAATCGATTAGGTTTGAGTACTCTGCAGAGTTTTGCACACGTTCCCCACAAGATTTGATCGCCTCCGTGCATGTCCTCGCACTTCAGGGTGTTTGAAGACCGGATGATCAAAACATGGTCTTTCAACGGGTCCCTCTGAATCCATTTCGGTGCCCATCCAAATCCTACCGTTCTTCTACATCTGCTAGCACCGCCTGTCCAGAGTCGCCGCGTTGTCCAACCAAGCCAGAGCCCATAATGACTTGCGGCTGTGCAGGTAAGCCTTGGGTCTTGAAAATATCCGTCCGTCTCTTTGAGCCTGGGTGAAGCTTTCCGCAAGATGTCATGCCCGTCTCCAGCATCCCGGGTCATCCACTGGTTTCTCCAGGGAGCCAATCAACCGTCCTTCACCCAGAGTTGCATTGCATTACGAGGTCTTGAAAAGTCTTGACTTAACCGGTCTTGGTTATTAAAGTATCCTCGCATCACTCGTGATAAACTCTCAACCAGAATCCCGTCTACTCAAGCATAGCAATATGAAATTTGTTGTCCCGGGCCTAGTAACGGGGTTGTTGGGTCACTACTGGAATCAGAGAATTTGCCGTCTGCCTGGTCTTTGCCGTCCGCTGGCTGATGGCAAAGAAGCTCTTTGCCGTCAGCTACCAAAAAATAGATGGCAAAGATCTGACAGATGGCAAAGAAGTGCTTTGCCATGAGTCGCTTCTTTGCTGTCCGCTAGCGGACGGCAAAGATGGCCCAGGCAGACGGCAAAGAAAATCGTAGTTGTAGCCATTAAATTTGCCATCGGCCGTGTCTTTGCCGTCCGCCAAAAGCCCCTTTGCAGTCTGCCTTGAAGCACGGCGGACGGCAAAGAAATCAACCCCCGGCTGCCCACTAACGCTCCAACCGCCGTGTCTTTGCCGTCCGCCTAAATCCCCTTTGCCGTGTGCCTTGGAGCTCGGCGGACGGCAAAGAAATCAACCCCCGGCTGCCCTAACGCTCCAACCCCACCTCGTTGTTTAAAAAAAAAAAGAAAAAACCCACCTGCTCGTCGCCCTCCTCCCGCACGCTCCCTCCCTTGCGCCCACCGACCGTCGCCTCCCAGCCCTCCCCACCGGCCGGCGCCTCCCCCACCGGCCGGCGCCTCCCCGCCCTCCACACCGGCCGGCGCCTCCCCGCCCTCCCCACCGTCGCCACCTCCTCCCCCACCGGCCGGCGCCTCCCCGCCGTCCCCCACCGGCCGGCGCCTCCCCGCCCTCCCCACTGTCGCCACCCCCCCTCCCCATCGGCTCCCCTCCCCATCGGCTCCCCCCTGCAGACCGAACCTCTCCCCTGATCCGGCCACCCCGTCAGGAGCACGAGCAGCCCCCCTGACGCTCCTCCTCGCCCTGGACGCCCTGGAGCCTCGTCGCCACCCCCCTCCGTCGCCCGCACCCTCCTCCGCCGCCTAGCCGGAGCAGCCAGCAAAAACGGTGAGATTATTCTGTATAGGAGAAAATGAAAAAATGAGTTCGTACTGCTACACAAAGAAAATATTCTCATGCAGATATCTATTCTCTTTGAATAAATGATACAAAATAAAGGAGGTGACACCTTCGAATATGTAGAATGGCACAATGTTGTTATAGAAATTATGCAAATACAAGGTTACGAATGAGTCGAAGAGATCATCTTCATTCTTAATCACACTAAGAGCATGAACAGTCGGATCCTTCAAATCCTCCTTAAACGTATGAGTAGACCATCTAATCATTGCCCGGTCATAAAAAATCAACCAAGACGGGCCTCTCAAACCGTTCTCCAACGTCCGGGTTGACGGACACCCCCCATTTTCATTCAAATATGGGGCGGATATAGGGGAGCCTGGGCACGCGCGTCACGTCGGACTGACAACTTGGCCCCACGCGGACTCGTCGGGAAACTCGACGGTCCAACAGGCGCCTCGACCTTCAGCACAGTGTCAACGCCGCGTGGCGCCGCTTCTGAGTCGGGGCCGGCTATTTAAGTCGTCCGATGCCCCCCAACCTAGCACATCTGCCTCCTCCCTCTCTCCGTCACCACCCGAGCACTTCCCTCTCCGAGCCCGTCAGCCATGCCACCACGCCGCTGGCATTACACGGTCCAACACTTTCTCTTCCTCCTAGAGCTGGTCCGAATCCGAAGGGTTGCGGGGCTACCTATGGAATTGGAGGTGGATTTTAAGGAGGGGGAGGAGATGGGGGAGGAACCCAAGGAAGAGACACACACGTCGGAGGAGGAGGCGGCGCCCCAGGTTACAAGGTTAAAACTCATAGGGAAAACTATTTGGCGAGTATTGGGAGCTCATCAGCGGCTGAGATTGAGAATAAAGCATGGGTACCGCGGTGGAGTATCAATGTGTCGTCGAAGCTAAAAAAATTGTCTGGAGATTGTGCAAGGAGACAGTTCCAACTTCAGATATGCTACGCCATCGTCCTATGTCATCCACCCCAGCTTGTTCTTTCTGTTTGGCAGAGGACAGCTGGAAACATGCATTAATCAACTGCACTACTGCCAGGTGCTTTTGGTCTTTGTCGTTTGAGGACACGGTGGAGCTCATGTGTGAAAATCTGAATTTCAATGCTAAAGCTTGGGTCTTTACAATGCATGAGAAGTTGTCACAAGAGGAGTTTGCGCGCATGATAGTAACTCTTTGGGCTATCTGGAAATCAAGGCGTAAAGCGATTCATGAAGGTATATATGAAAGCCCCATGCAGATCCATAATAGGTAACCCCGACCCCCGACCCCCTACCCCGACCCCCGACGCCACTGACCCCCGATCCCCGACGCCCGACGCCACTGACCCTCGACCCTCGACCCCCGGCCCCCGACAACACTCACCCTCGACCCCCGACACCCTACCCCGACCCCCGACGCCACTGACCCCCGACCCCCGACCCCCGACCCCCGACAACACTCACCCTCGACCCCCGACCCCCTACCCCGACCCCCGACGCCACTGACCCCCAACCCCCGAGCCCCGACACCTCTTCGGCCTCTTGTTGACCGAAAAGACCCCAATCCCCGACGCCAGTGACCTTCGACCCCCGATGACACTGACCCACATAGTTATGAGTTAGGTCATATAGTTATGTTAATTATAAAAACATCGTATTTGTGTTGATCGGGTGAATTTCAATGTGCAGTTGTTCGACGACCTCCACGTGCGTTGGACGAGCTCCGCCCTTGCGTTTGTTGGTGAGCACAAATGACTTCTCCTCCTACCCCCTTAATTTGCTCTGTCCCGGTCTTCGTGCCGATGAAACTTGCTAGCTATAGGTTTCTTCAATCATGAGTATGCGTGACCAGTATGCGTCTCCCATTCGAAAGGGCGACATCTATAAATATGCATTTCTTTGCATATTTATAACCGCCATCCTTTCGAATTGTCCAACATTATCCATGGACAGCCCGAGTATGTGTAGATTGGGTTTGTTTTCCCGTATGCTGTGCTCCGGATCCGATGCGGAATTTCGTCAGTGCCTCCCCTGTTGTTCTCCGGGTACACATCCTCTCTGCTTATTGCCGAGACGTGTATCAGGAGAACAACGGGGAGGTGTTGTCGAAATTTTGCGTCGCATCTGGAGCAGAGCATGGGAAAACGAACCCAGTCTACACATACTCGGGTGGGATTATGACCTATCTTTACCTATTAGCGTGTAGGTTGCATGGACGTAATAAAACTGACAAACTTGATTAGCGTATGAATATAGATGATGAATTATATATTTATTTCTTGTGCCCCCATAGGTAGCTAGGCAACATGAGTGATCGTGCTTGGATGTACACTGGTCACCCTAGTCAGAAAGACATGACCCATGAATGGTTAACAAAAAACAGGGGGTTTGTGAGAGCCGCATTTGCAAATGGCCAGCATAAAACATGGTGCCCCTGTCCCAACTGCGACACTGGAAAAAGCAGACAGAGTTTGAAATGGGTAAACACCTGCAGAAGTGGGGTTTTACACCTAATTATACGGTGTGGACTTGTCATGGTGAGTCTGACCAACGTGCCAGAGCTGAGGTGATTCGTCGTCGCACCGACGAGCATGGTACCGGGATTGAAGACATGGTGCAAGACTTTGATGATGCTCGTGATTCGGACGATGAGATGGAGGAATCTGCAAAGGCCTTCTACGAAATGCTGGAGTCTTCAAAACGTCCTCTCCACGAGCAGACTGAGCTTTGTCAACTGGATGCCATCGCGCAAGTAATGGCTCTGAAGGCTCAATTCAACCTAGGCAGAGAATGCTACGACGCGATGATGACGATATTTGGACGCTTTCTACCCAAAGGCCATGTACTGCCTGCAAACCTGTACCAGTCAGAGAAAATCCTCCATGTACTTAAGATGCCCTATGAGAAGATACATGCCTGTGAGAATGGATGTGCCTTATTTAGGCTTGAGTATGCGGCCTTGAACTATTGCCCCATTTGCAATTCTTCCAGGTATATTGTGGTAGACAACGGCATGGGTGAGAAGAATCAGACCAAAATCCCCATTAGTGTTCTTCGATTTCTGCCAATCGTACCAAGACTTCAACGTCTTTTCATGGTCGAAGAGACGGTCAGACAGATGACATGGCACAAATTGGGCAAAAGAACCGAACTAGATGCGGATGGGAACAAGATGCTGGTACACACTTCAGATGGTTTTGCGTGGAGGCACTTCGATGCATTACATAAGGATAAATCGGAAGATCCAAGACAACCTAGAGTTGCCATCAGCACGGATGGGTTCAATGTGTATGGTATGACGGCAGCACAATACAGTTGTTGGCCTGTATTTGTCATTCCACTAAATTTGCCACCCGGAGAGATTATGAAAAGAAATAACATTTTCCTCACGTTGATAATTCCAGGGCCCAACTATCCGGGGAAGAATATGAATGTGTACATGCAGCCGCTTAAGGATGAGTTGCAAGAAGCCTGGGATAATGGGATCAAGACCTACGACGCGGCTACCAAAACAAATTTCAAAATGCATGTGTGGTACATGTACTCGACGCATGATTATCCGGCGTTTGCGCTATTCGCTGGCTGGTCTGTGCATGGAAGGTTCCCGTGCACCACATGCAAGGAAGCTCTTCAGTTCCGTTGGTTGCAGGCTGGTCACAAGTATTCTTGCTTCGACATGCATAGACAATTCCTGGATCCTGACCATAAGTTCAGAAAAGACAAGAAGAATTTCATCAAAGGTAGAGTTGTCAAAAACACTGCACCAGCTGCGTTGACAGGCCAACAGACCCTTGATCAGTTAAACGCTCTCGAGCTCGATCCTTTGCGTCCAGGATACTTCAAAGGGTATAATACGGAACACGCCTGGACTCACAAGTCATGCTTATGGGATCTCCCTTACTTCAAAGACCTCCTTTGCCCACACAACATTGACGTGATGCACACTGAAAAGAATATTGCGGAGGCCATTTTTGGTACATTGTTCGGCATAGAGGGGAAGTTAAAAGATAATCCTAAGGCTAGAATCGACCTGGAGGCTCTATGTGATAGACCGTTGCAAAACTTGCGACAACGGAAAGGAAAGCAAAGCATAGCGAAGCCAAAGGCATGGTTCAATCTTGAAAGGCCAGCTATGAGGGAAATGCTATTGTGGGTGAAAATGCGGTTGATGTTCCCCGATGGGTATGCTGCGAATCTAAAGAGGGGAGCGAGTCTTGAGAAATTGAAAATATTTGGGCTCAAGAGTCATGATTGGCACATATGGATTGAGCGGGTAATGCCGGTGATGTTGCGTGGCTTTATCCCTGAGGATGAATGGCTAGTACTGGCAGAGCTGAGCTATTTCTTCCGTTCTCTTTGTGCGAAAGAACTATCGCCTGGCGTGCTAGATGAAATGGAAGAGTTGGCGCCGGAGTTGGTCTGCAAATTAGAAAAGATCTTTCCACCGGGCTTCTTTAATCCAATGCAACATTTGATTTTGCATCTCCCGACCGAGGCAAGAATGGGGGGGCCCGTTCAAAATCGATGGTGCTACTCAACTGAGAGGATGCAGAAGACGCTTCGAGCTAAGTGTAAAAATAAACGTAGAATTGAAGCATCGATGGCCGAGGCATTCATTACTGAGGAGGCGACAAACTTCGTGACAGCACACTACGAAGCCAAAAATCATCATTTGCATAACCCGAAGCCTCGGTACAATGATGGCGATCGAGAAAAAGTTCGATCCAACCTCAGCCTATTCAAAGGTAAGCTCGCATCATCCGGTGCTTCGAAAGGGAAATCGTTGGATGTCGAAGAATGGCGGACCATTTCATTGTATATCTTCACCAACCTAACAGAAGTGCGGCCGTACATCGAGTAAGTTCTCGGTAATTTATTGTTCCGCAACTTCTAATTGCTTTGAACCACTCTTATTCCCGGATATTTGATATAGTCGATACGTCGCCGAATTCTCGGATGGAGCGGTCATCGAAAAGGATTCCGTCGAAGAGTATGAGCTTCTCGCAAAGCATGGAGGCGACTATCCTGGTTTCATCTCTTGGTTCAAACAAAGGGTAATTAATTACCATTAATGGCCCATTTGACTTATTGGTCTAATTTGCGGCTAATGCATCCATTCTTTCGTATTAAACTTGTAGGCTGATGCAGAGTCTATGGACGCCGAGTTGAGACAAGTCGCTAATGGTTTTGACTATAAGGTCCGTTCATTTGACAAATACAACATCAACGGGTATCACTTTCGTACCTTTGGCAAAGAGCTATCTATGCCCGACCTAAAGACTACAAATTGTTCTGTCTCTGCTATCGGCGAAGGAGGCACCGAGTATTATGGAAGGGTTGAAGCAATTTATGAACTTCTATTCTATGGTGAAAACCCACCGACCGTCGTAGTCTTCAGATGTTATTGGTTTGAGCCGAGGGAGACTAGAAGGACTCATGAACATATAGGACTAGTCGAAATCAACCAAAACACCCACTTAGATGTTCCCGATGTCTATATTACGGCTCAAAAAGCGACACAAGTTTTCTATCTACCGTGGGCCTGCCAAACTGATCCAAATCTCAAAGGTTGGGATGTCGTTTATGAAGTGCCACCACATTTTAGACCACCTACCCTCAATGAAGAGGATTACGAACCTCACATTAACCCAGACACATATGAAGGAGAATTCTTCCAAGAAACACGTATGTCCAAGAAACGTTTCAAGAACCGCTCTACTTCACCCCAGAACATTGAAGTAGACAGTGACAGTGAATCCGTCTTAACCCCTGAGCCCGAACAGGAAGAGCTGGAGGAAGAAGAGGTTACTGCCGCGGATGACCTGTCACTTCTTGACCGATTACATAATGGTGGCCTTCCACATGTTCTTCTAGATAGTGATGATGATGATGCATTTATTGATGACAGTGATGATCATGATGCATTTATTGACCCCGAAGCATATATAGACGAGGACGATTGTTATTAGTTCATGTCAGGTATTCAACTATTATACTATATATAAATTTTGAGTTCATGTTAGGTATTCAATTTTTATTAGTCATGTTGGTATTTATGTTGTACTAATTTCATTTACTCTTTGTCATGACAGGTGTTGAAAGATGGTGGGAAAGGGTCGAAAGCACGCCGCGGCTGCTTCTTCGTCGGCGGGTGATGGGATGGGTACTTCCATTCCTGCCTCGCCTCTTCGGAGAGTGTTGCTCTCTACTATGCAAGGAGCGGCCCCCGTGAGAGGAGGTCGACCACCCGCGAAGCCGACAGGCACTAAAGGTACACGTTGTATTCATGTTGGTATTTATGTTGTACTCATGTTGTATGCATATTGGTATTTATATACATTTTATTACTCATGTTGGTATTTATGTTGTACTAAAGGTACACGTGGCCGCGGGAGAGGTAGGGCTACACGGTCTCCGCCACCACCCCAAGCTCATTCACCTGAGCACAGGAGGACTTCTAGGGTGGATTCGTCTGAGGTGGAGGCTACACGGTCTCCGGTTCACAAGCCTCGGGTCGACGAGCCTTAGGTCGACGAGCCTTTGACCCACGAGACTCGTGTCCCAGAGGCTTCCTTCCAGACGACTGCGGAGCACAGCAGGGATGAGGGTACGTCCCAAGAGACCCAGTGGGATACCTGGCCAGAGCCAACTGGCCATGCTGGTAGCGACGAGGAGCTGGGTGAGGGGGATACCGTCTACCAGCGTGGTAGTTCGGGGCTCCCGCTCGTGCCAGCGACCCCCGAGCAGAGGTGCTCGATTAGGCCAAATGGGGACAAGTAAGTTAATTTACTCTTATTTAACCTTTTGCCTTCGCGTTTTCTCAAATATCTAATGTTTTGGCTTTAATTTGTCATACAGGGGTTGGATTGTTGCCAAGGGTGTCCGCAAGCCCAACAGCGTCCTCGGTGTTCTTTGCCGTCAAAACTTCCCAGGGTTTGTTACGTTGCCCGGTCGGGAGCGAGAGGTAGGGATGACCTGAGAGCACTACTTGGGTGCCCCGGCCCCGCCGGAGGTGGAGATCGACGGTGTTTTGTGTGACACGAGGGCGGACATGGTGATCCGAAAGTTCTGGGTAATTTCTCCTTCACACAATTATAAATTAACCATAGCTATTTATTGTACTAATCGGTGTTGTCTCGTTTGCAGACCTTCTACAGGTGTGAGGAGGGATACGAGGACGACGCGGCAAAGGTTATCGAAACCGAATGTCGCCGCCTACTTCAAAACTTTCGGCACGAGGCTCGGGTGCAGGCTGTTCAAGACTACTATGCCACGCGGCGTATTAGGATTGATAAGGCGAAATGCCGTGATGCTAAGATGGAGAAGGAGCATTACATGAAGGTAATTACATATTATTAAGGCTTTGTAGTTAGTTTCCTTGATTTGGTTCTTACGCACTCAAATTTCTCTTTATTAACTTAGGTGCCCCCGAGATGGTGTGTGGATAAGATGGATTGTTGGGAGGCCTTGGTGGACCAGTGGTGCTCCGAAATGTGAGAGACCAGCCACAACAACGCCAAGGAGAGGCGTGGCAAAATGGTTGGCGTGCCACACCATCAAGGGAGTGCCAACTTAATCCAATTTGGCGAGAACTGGGTATGTGGTTTGCTTCATGCCTCATGCAATTCATTCTTAATGCTATCTTGAGCCCTTTACCAATACAATTTTCTGCTCTCTCTCTTTTAGACGCGTCACAATAAGACGGAGGCGCCACAGATGTACGACCTGTATGCGATGGCCCATACTTCCTCGTACAAGTGTTGGGGAACGTCGCATGGGAAACAAAATTTTTCCTACGCGCACGAAGACCTATCATGGTGATGTCCATCTACGAGAGGGGATGAGTGATCTACGTACCCTTGTAGATCGTACAGTAGAAGCGTTAGTGAACGCGGTTGATGTAGTGGAACGTCCTCACGTCCCTCGATCCGCCCCGCGAACAATCCCGCGATCAGTCCCACGATCTAGTACCGAACGGACGGCACCTCCGCGTTCAGCACACGTACAACTCGACGATGATCTCGGCCTTCTTGATCCAGCAAGAGAGACGGAGAGGTAGAAGAGTTCTCCGGAAGCGTGACGGCGCTCCGGAGGTTGGTGATGACCTTGTCTCAGCAGGGCTCCGCCCGAGCTCCGTAGAAACGCGATCTAGAGGAAAAACCGTGGAGGTATGTGGTCGGGCTGCCGTGGAAAAGTCGTCTCAAATCAGCCCTAAAACCTCCGTATATATAGGTGGGAGGGAGGGGAGGAGGCAGCCTCAAAACCTAAAGGTTTGGCCGAAATTGGAGGTGGAGGAGTCCTACTCCAATCCTACTTGGAGTAGGATTCCACCTTCCCACTTGGAAACTCTTTCCACCTTGTGTTTTTTCCTTCTCAAACCTTATGGGCCTTAATGGGAACTTATTCCAGCCCACTAGGGGCTGGTTTATCTCTTCCCATAGCCCATGAGACCCCTTGGGGCGTGACACCCCTCCCGATGGTCCCCGGCACCCCTCCCGGCACTCCCGGTACACTACCGATGAGCCCGAAACTTTTCCGGTAATGCACGAAAACCTTCCGGTAACCAAATGAGGTCATCCTATATATCAATCTTCGTTTCCGGACCATTCCGGAAACCCTCGTGACGTCCGTGATCTCATTCGGGACTCCGAACAACATTCGGTAACCAACCATATAACTCAAATACGCATAAAACAACATCGAACCTTAAGTGTGCAGACCCTGCGGGTTCGAGAACTATGTAGACATGACCCGAGAGACTCCTCGGTCAATATACAATAGCGGGACCTGTATGCCCATATTGGATCCTACATATTCTACGAAGATCTTATCGTTTGAACCTCAGTGCCAAGGATTCATATAATCCCGTATGTCATTCCCTTTGTCCTTCGGTATGTTACTTGCCCGAGATTCGATCGTTAGTATCCGCATACCTATTTCAATCTCGTTTACCGGCAAGTCTCTTTACTCTTTCCGTAATACAAGATCCCACAACTTACATTAAGTTACATTGCTTGCAAGGCTTGTGTGTGATGTTGTATTACCGAGTGGGCCCCGAGATACCTCTCCGTCACACGGAGTGACAAATCCCAATCTCGATCTATACTAACTCAACGTACACCTTCGGAGATACCTGTAGGGCATCTTTATAGTCACCCAGTTACGTTGCGACGTTTGATACACACAAAGCATTCCTCCGGTGTCCGTGAGTTATATGATCTCATGGTCATAGGAACAAATACTTGACACGCAGAAAACAGTAGCAACAAAATGACACGATCAACATGCTACGTCTATTAGTTTGGGTCTAGTCCATCACATGATTCTCCTAATGATGTGATCCCGTTATCAAGTGACAACACTTGCCTATGGCCAGGAAACCTTGACCATCTTTGATCAACGAGCTAGTCAACTAGAGGCTTACTAGGGACAGTGTTTTGTCTATGTATCCACATAAGTATTGTGTTTCCAATCAAAACAATTATAGCATGGATAATAAACGATTATCATGAACTAAGAAATATAATAATAACTAATTTATTATTGCCTCTAGGGCATATTTCCAACAGTCTCCCACTTGCACTAGAGTCAATAATCTAGTTCACATCACCATGTGATTTCAACGAATCCAACACCCATATAGTTATGGGGTCTGATCACGTCTTGCTCGTGAGAGAGGTTTTAGTCAACGGTTCTGAAACATTCAGATTCGTGCGTTATTTACAAATCTTTATGTCATCTTATAGATGCTGCTACTACGTGCTATTCGGAAATGCTCCAAATATCTACTCTACTATACGAATCCGTTTCACTACTCATAGTTATCCGGATTAGTGTCAAAGCTTCCATTGACGTAACCCTTTACGACAAACTCTTTAACCACCTCCATAATCGAGAAAAATTCCTTAGTCCATTAGTTACTAAGGATAAATTTCGACCGCTGCTAGTGATTCAATCATGGATCACTCTCTGTACCTCTCAACATACTTTGAGTCAAGGCACACTTCAGGTGCGGTACACAGCATGGCATACTTTAGATTCTACGGCTAAGGCATAGAAGACGACCTTCGTCTATTCTCTTTATTCTGCCGTGGTCGGGTTTTGAGTCTTACTCAAATTCACACCTCACAACGCAACCAAGAACTCCTTCTTTGCTGGTCTATTTTGAACTCTTTCAAAAACTTGTCAAGGCATGCATCTTGTTGAAACTTCTATTAAGCGCTTTCGATCTATCTCCATAGATCTTTGATGCTCAACGTTCAAGTAGCGTAATCCAGGTACTCCTTTGGAAACTTCTTTCAAACAACCTTGTATGCTTTACAGAAATTCTACATTACTTCTGATCCACAATATGTCAACCACATATACCTATCAGAAATTCTATAGTGCTCCCACTCACTTCTTTGGAAATACAAGTTTCTCATAAACCTTGTACAAACCCAAAATCTTTGATCATCTCATCAAAGTGTATATTCCAACTCCGAGATGCTTGCACCAGTCCATTGAAGGATCACTGGAGCTTGCATACTTGCTAGTATCTTTAGGATCGACAAAACCTTCTGGTTGTATCACATACAATGTTTGCTCAAGGAAACCGTCGAGAAAACAATGTTTTGACATCCTGCGTGCAATATTTCATAAATAATGCATCAACAACTAACATAATTCTAACAGACTTTTAGCATCGCTACGAGTGAGAAAGTCTCATCATAGTCAACTGTTTGATCTTATCGAAAACATCTTTGCGACAAGTCGAGCTTTTCTTAATAGTGACTTATCACCATCATCGTCTGTCTTCTCTTAAAGATCCATTTTTACTCAATAGTCCTATGACCATCAAGTAGTTCTACAAAAGTCTACACTTTGTTTTCACACATGGATCCTCTCTCGGATTTCATGGCTTCCAGCCATTTGTCGGAATCTGGGCCCACCATCGCTTTCTCCATAACTCGTAGGTTCACTGTTGCTCAACAACATGACCTCCAAGACAGGGTTACCATACTACTCTGCAGCAGTACGCGACCTTATCGACCTACGAGGTTTGTAGTAACTTGATTCGAAGCTCAATGATCATCATCATCAACTTCCACTTCAATTGGTGTAGGCGCCACATGAACAACTTCCTGCGCCCTGCTACACACTGGTTGAAGTGATGGTTCAATAACCTCATGAAGTTCTACTACCCTCCCACTCAATTCTTTCGAGAGAAACCTTTCCTCGAGAAAGGATCCGTTTCTAGAAACAAACACTTTGCTTTCGGATCTGAGATAGGAGATGTACCCAACTGTTTTGGATATCCTATGAAGATGCCTTTATCCGCTTTGGGTTCGAACTTATCAGACTGAAACTTTTTCACATAAGTGTCGAAAACCCAAACTTTCAAGAAACGACAGTTTAGGTTTCTCTAAACCTCAGTCTATACTGTGTCATCTCAACGGAAATACGCGGTGCCCTATTTAAAGTGAGTGCGGTTGTCTCTAATGCATAACCCATAAACGATAGTGGTAATTCGATAAGAGACTTCATAGTATGCACCATACCAAATAGTGCGTGGCTATGACGTTCAGACACATCATCACACTATGATGTTCCAGGTGGCATGAACTGCGAAACAATTTCCACATTGTCTTAACTGTGTACCAAAACTCGTAACTCAGATATTCATTTCGATGATCATATCGTAGACAGTTTATCCTCTTGTTACGACGAACTTCACTCTGAAACGGAATTGAACTTTTCAACATTTTAGATTTGTGATTCATTAAGTAAATACTCCTGTATCTACTCAAATCGTCAGTGAAGTAAGAACATAATGATATCCACTGCATGCCTCAGCACCCATTGGACTGCATACATCAAAATGTATCACTTCCAACAAGTTACTATCTTATTTCATCTCAATGAAAACAAGGCCTTGCTCATGTGGTATGATTCGCATGTCACTAGTGATTCAAAATCAGGTGAGTACAAAGATCCATCAGCATGGAGCCTCTTCATGCAATTTATACTAACATGACTCAAGCGGCAGTGCCACAAGTAAGTGGTACTATCATCATCAACTCGTATCTTTTGGCACCAATATCATGAACATGTGTAACACTACGATCGAGATTCAATAAACCATTGAAGGTGATTATTCAAGAAAATAGAGTAACCATTATTCTCTTTAAATGAATAATCGTATTGCAATAAACACGATCCAATCATGTTCATGCTTAATGCAAGCACCAAATAACAATTATTTAGGTTTAACACCAATCCCGATGGTAGAGGGAGCGTGCGACGTTTGATCATATCAATCTTGGAAACACTTCCAACACGTATCGTCACCTCACCTTTAGCTAGTCTCCGTTTATGCCGTAGCTTTCATTTCGCGTCACTAATCACTTAGCAACCGAACCGGTATCCAATACCCTCGTGCTACTAGGAGTACTAGTAAAGTACACATCAACATCATGTATATCAAATACACTTCTTTCAACTTTTGCCAGCCTTCTTATCTACCAAGTATCTTGAGTTGCTCCGCCTCAGTGATTGTTCCCCTCATTACAGAAGCACTTAGTCTCGGGTTTGGGTTTAATCTTGGGTCTCTTCATTAGTGCAGCAACTGTTTTGCCGTTTCACGAAGTATCCCTTCTAGCCCTTGCCTTTCTTGAAACTTAGTGGTTTTACAAACCATCAACTATTGATGCTCCTTCTTGATTTCTACTTTCGTAGTGTCAAACATCGCGAATCGCTCAAGGATCATTGTATGTATCCTTGATATGTTATAGTTCATCACGAAGCTCTCACAGCTTGGTGGCAGTGACTTTGGAGAACTATCACTATCTCATCTGGAAGATTAACTCCCACTTGATTCAAGCAATTGTCGTACTCAGACAATCTGAGCACATGCTCAACGATTGAGCCTTTTCTCCTGTGCTTTGTGGACAAAGAATCTTGTCGGAGGTCTCGTACCTCTTAACAAGGGCACAAGCATGAAATCACAATTTCATCTCTTTAGAACATCACTTATGTTCCGTGACGTTTTACAACGTTTTCGACGCCTTGCTTCTAAGCCATTAAGTATTTTTGTACTGAACTATCGGGTAGTCATCAGAAACGTGTATGTCGGATGTTCACAGCATCCACAGACGACGCTCGAGGTGCAGCACACCGAGTGGTGCATTAAGGACATAAGCCTTCTGTGCAGCAACGAGGACAATCCTCGGTTTTACAGACTCAGTCTGCAAAGTTTTCTACTATCAACTTTCAACTAAATTTTCTCTAGGAACATATAAAACAGTAGAGCTATAGCGCAAGCTACATCGTAATTCGCAAAGACCATTAGACTATGTTCATGACAATTAGTTCAATTAATCATATTACTTAAGAACTCCCACTCAAAAAGTACATCTCTCTAGTCATTTGAGTGGTACATGATCCAAATCCACTATCTCAAGTCCGATCATCACGTGAGTCGAGAATAGTTTCAGTGGTAAGCATCTCTATGCTAATGATATCAACTATACGATTCATGCTCGACCTTTCGGTCTCATGTGTTCCGAGGCCATGTCTGCACATGCTAGGCTCGTCAAGCTTAACCCGAGTGTTCCGCGTGCGCAACTGTTTTGCACCCGTTGTATGTGAACATTGAGTCTATCACACCTGATCATCACGTGGTGTCTCAAAACGACGAACTGTAGCAACGGTGCACAGTCGGGGAGAACACAATTTCGTCTTGAAATTTTAGTGAGAGATCACCTCATAATGCTACCGTCGTTCTAAGCAAAATAAGGTGCATAAAAGGATTAACATCACATGCAATTTATAAGTGACATGATATGGCCATCATCACGTGCTTCTTGATCTCCATCACCAAAGCACCGGCACGATCTTCTTGTCACCGGCGTCACACCATGATCTCCATCATCATGATCTCCATCAATGTGTCGCCATCGGGGTTGTCGTGCTACTCATGCTATTACTACTAAAGCTACGTCCTAGCAAAATAGTAAACGCATCTGCAAGCACAAACGTTAGTTATAAAGACAACCCTATGGCTCCTGCCGGTTGCCGTACCATCGACGTGCAAGTCGATATTATCTATTACAACATGATCATCTCATACATCCAATATATCACATCACATCGTTGGCCATATCACATCACAAGCATACCCTGCAAAAACAAGTTAGACGTCCTCTAATTTTGTTGTTGCATGTTTTACATGGTGACCATCGGTATCTAGTAGGATCGCATCTTACTTACGCAAACACCACAACGGAGATATATGAGTTGCTATTTAACCTCATCCAAGGACCTCCTCGGTCAAATCCGATTCAACTAAAGTTGGAGAAACCGACACTTGCCAGTCATCTTTGAGCAATGGGGTTACTCGTAGCGATGAAACCAGTCTCTCGTAAGCGTACGAGTAATGTCGGTCCAAGCCGCTTCAATCCAACAATACCGCGGAATCAAGAAAAGACTAAGGAGGGCAGCAAAACGCACATCACCGCCCACAAAACTTTTGTGTTCTACTCGAGAAGACATCTACGCATGAACCTAGCTCTGATACCACTGTTGGGGAACGTCGCATGGGAAACATAATTTTTCCTACGCGCACGAAGACCTATCATGGTGATGTCCATCTACGAGAGGGGATGAGTGATCTACGTACCCTTGTAGATCGTACAGCAGAAGCGTTAGTGAACGCGGTTGATGTAGTGGAACGTCCTCGCGTCCCTCGATCCGCCCCGCGAACAATCCCGCGATCAGTCCCACGATCTAGTACCGAACGGACGACACCTCCGCGTTCGGCACACGTACAGCTCGACGATGATCTCGGCCTTCTTGATCCAGCAAGAGAGACGGAGAGGTAGAAGAGTTCTCCGGCAGCATGACGGTGCTCCGGAGGTTGGTGATGACCTTGTCTCAGCAGGGCTCCGCCCGAGCTCCGCAGAAACGCGATCTAGAGGAAAAACCGTGGAGGTATGTGGTCGGGCTGCCGTTGAAAAGTCGTCTCAAATCAGCCCTAAAACCTCCGTATATATAGGTGGGAGGGAGGGGAGGAGGCAGCCTCAAAACCTAAAGGTTTGGCCGAAATTGGAGGTGGAGGAGTCCTACTCCAATCCTACTTGGAGTAGGATTGCACCTTCCCACTTGGAAACTCTTTCCACCTTGTGTTTTTTCCTTCTCAAACCTTATGGGCCTTAGTGGGAACTTATTCCAGCCCACTAGGGGCTGGTTTATCTCTTCCCATAGCCCATGAGACCCCTTGGGGCGTGACACCCCTCCCGATGGTCCCCGGCACCCCTCCCGGCACTCCCGGTACACTACCGATGAGCCCGAAACTTTTCCGGTAATGCACGAAAACCTTCCGGTAACCAAATGAGGTCATCCTATATATCAATCTTCGTTTCCGGACCATTCCGGAAACCCTCGTGACGTCCGTGATCTCATCCGAGACTCCAAACAACATTCGGTAACCAACCATATAACTCAAATACGCATAAAACAACGTCGAACCTTAAGTGTGCAGACCCTGCGGGTTCGAGAACTATGTAGACATGACCCGAGAGACCCCTCGGTCAATATACAATAGCGGGACCTGGATGCCCATATTGGATCCTACATATTCTACGAAGATCTTATCGTTTGAACCTCAGTGCCAAGGATTCATATAATCCCGTATGTCATTCCCTTTGTCCTTCGGTATGTTACTTGCCCGAGATTCGATCGTTAGTATCCGCATACCTATTTCAATCTCGTTTACTGGCAAGTCTCTTTACTCGTTCCGTAATACAAGATCCCGCAACTTACATTAAGTTACATTGCTTGCAAGGCTTGTGTGTGATGTTGTATTACCGAGTGGGCCCCGAGATACCTCTCCGTCACACGGAGTGACAAATCCCAGTCTTGATCTATACTAACTCAACGAACACCTTCGGAGATACCTGTAGAGCATCTTTATAGTCACCCAGTTACGTTGCGACGTTTGATACACACAAAGCATTCCTCCGGTGTCCGTGAGTTATATGATCTCATGGTCATAGGAACAAATACTTGACACGCAGAAAACAGTAGCAACAAAATGACACGATCAACATGCTACGTCTATTAGTTTGGGTCTAGTCCATCACATGATTCTCCTAATGATGTGATCCCGTTATCAAGTGACAACACTTGCCTATGGCCAGGAAACCTTGACCATCTTTGATCAACGAGCTAGTCAACTAGAGGCTTACTAGGGACAGTGTTTTGTCTATGTATCCACACAAGTATTGTGTTTCCAATCAAAACAATTATAGCATGGATAATAAACGATTATCATGAACTAAGAAATATAATAATAACTAATTTATTATTGCCTCTAGGGCATATTTCCAACAACAAGAAGGTCAAGGCATTCTCTGAGTCTGACCTCGAGCATCCCGAAAACTTCACCAACATCTCCTCCCACGACAAGCTCGTGAAGTACAGAGATCACGGGAAGGCGAGGAAAGGGGAGGACTTTAACCCGAGCGAGGGGCCTATTGATCCAGAGCTGGTGATGATAGCTGGCAACGGGAGGCCCCATGGCTCGATCGCCATTGGAGACGGCCTTATACGTTGTCCTAGCACTCTCCGGCAGATAAAGGCACGCCAAACGAGCTCTTGTCCGGAGATAAGACGTCGTCCACGGCCAGTCGAGCTCGCCATCGAGGTTAGTTTAATGGACTCAACTATCTTTCCGCATTATGTTGTGCATTGGAACCAATATGATTACATTGCTAACAATGAGTTGTGTTGCAGGCTGCTATTCAGAAAGAGAGAGCGGCAATGCAGGCGGCTATGGCGGAGAAGGATAAGGAAATTAGGGAGCTGGAGGAGAGGATGACTGCATTGGTGGAGGCGGAGAGGGCACGGAATGAAGCATCTACCAGGGCCATATACGAGCTCTTCGTGGTAAGTTTCTTCTTCATGTTATTTCAAATCTTGCATTTGAATGTCCGTTTCATTAATAAATAAAAAGTTTGACTTGTCGAAACCAAATGTACAGTCTATGTGCGAGAAGAACGACCAAGTCCCTCCGCCGATGCCAGTCATTAACGTGGCGGGGACGGTGAGTTTCATTTCAGTGGAGTGATCTTAAGAGTGTCCTCATGCTAACTACACATTGCAAACGATGTTTGGTGCAGAATATGTCCCGAAACGCATCGCACGACCCTTCTACAGTCGAGCCTTCTCCAGGGCAGCCTTCTCCAGGTGAAACAAGCCAGAGCCACCGTGCTTCACCCTAACTTAGGTATGTTATTTCTAGTGTTTTAATAAAAAATAGCTAGACTTCCATCTAATGACATAATTAGCTTAGTTAGCTCCAAAATAGCTAGACTTCCATATAATGACATAATTAGCTTAGTTAGCTCCAAAATGGCCTATTTAATAAAAAATGACCTATACTTAGCTAATTATCCTCGAAATGACATAATTAGATCCAAAAAGGCATTCTTAGCCAATTTAGCCCGAAGAAGGGGACAAGAAGAGAAAAAGAGGAAAAATGAAAGGAGGGAAGAGGAAAAATTAGGAGAAGAAGGAGGAGAGGGAGGAGGAGAAGAAGAAGGAGAAGAAGGAGAAGAAGGAGGAGAAGGAGAAGGAGCTCCTCCTACTCCTTCTTCTTCCTCCTTCTCCTTCTCCTTCTTCTTCTCCTTCTCCTTCTTCTTTTCTTCTTCTTCTCCTCTTCCTTCTCCTTCTCCTCCTCCTCCTCCTCCTCCTTATTTTACTTCTTCTTCTCTATCTCTTCTTCTACGTAGCTTAGACTCATCCAAGAAAGGCTAAATTGGCCAATTCTCCTACGAAATGACATAATTAGCTTAGTTAGCTCCAAAATGGTCTATTTAATAAAAAATGACCTATACTTAGCTAATTATCCTCGAAATGACATAATTAGCTCCAAAAAGGCATTCTTAGCCAATTTAGCCCGAAGAAGGGGACAAGAAGAGAAAAAGAGGAAAAATGGAAGGAAGGAAGAGGAAAAATGAGGAGAAGAAGGAGGAGAGGGAGGAGGAGAAGAAGAAGGAGAAGAAGGAGGAGAAGGAGAAGGAGCTCCTCCTTCCCCTTCTTCTTCCTCCTTCTTCCTCCTTCTCCTTCTCCTTCTTCTTCTCCTTCTCCTTCTTCTTTTCTTCTTCTTCTCCTCTTCCTTCTTCTCCTCCTCCTCCTCCTCCTCCCCCTCCTCCTTATTTTACTTCTTCTTCTCTATCTCTTCTTCTACGTAGCTTAGACTTATCCAAGAAAGGCTAAATTGGCTAATTATCCTACGAAATGACATAATTAGCTTAGTTAGCTCCAAAATGGCCTATTTAATAAAAAATGACCTATACTTAGGTAATTATCCTCGAAATGACATAATTAGCTCCAAAAAGGCATTCTTAGCCAATTTAGCTCGAAGAAGGGGACAAGAAGAGAAAAAGAGGAAAATGAAAGGAAGGAAGAGGAAAAAGGAGAAGAAGAAGGAGGAGAGGGAGGAGGAGAAGAAGAAGGAGAAGAAGGAGGAGAAGGAGAAGGAGCTCCTCCTTCCCCTTCTTCTTCCTCCTTCTTCCTCCTTCTCCTTCTCCTTCTTCTTCTCCTTCTCCTTCTTCTTTTCTTCTTCTTCTCCTCTTCCTTCTTCTCCTCCTCCTGCTCCTCCTCCTCCTCCTTATTTTACTTCTTCTTCTCTATCTCTTCTTCTACGTAGCTTAGACTTATCCAAGAAAGGCTAAATTGGCTAATTATCCTACGAAATGACATAATTAGCTTAGTTAGCTCCAAAATGGCCTATTTAATAAAAAATGACCTATACTTAGCTAATTATCCTCGAAATGACATAATTAGCTCCAAAAAGGCATTCTTAGCCAATTTAGCCCGAAGAAGGGGACAAGAAGAGAAAAAGAGGAAAATGAAAGGAAGGAAGAGGAAAAATGAGGAGAAGAAGAAGGAGGAGAGGGAGGAGGAGAAGAAGAAGGAGAAGAAGGAGAAGAAGGAGGAGAAGGAGAAGGAGCTCCTCCTACTCCTTCTTCTTCTCCTTCTTATCCTTCTTCTTCTCCTTCTCCTTCTTCTTTTCTTCTTCTTCTCCTCTTCCTTCTTCTTCTCCTCCTCCTCCTCCTCCTCCTCCTTATTTTACTTCTTCCTCTCTATCTCTTCTTCTACGTAGCTTAGACTCATCCAAGAAAGGCTAAATTGGCTAATTCTCCTACGAAATGACATAATTAGCTTAGTTAGCTCCAAAATGGCCTATTCAATAAAAAATGACCTATACTTAGCTAATTATCCTCGAAATGACATAATTAGCTCCAAAAAGGCATTCTTAGCCAATTTAGCCCGAAGAAGGGGACAAGAAGAGAAAAAGAGGAAAATGAAAGGAAGGAAGAGGAAAAATGAGGAGAAGAAGGAGGAGAGGGAGGAGGAGAAGAAGAAGGAGAAGAAGGAGAAGAAGGAGGAGAAGGAGAAGGAGCTCCTCCTACTCCTTCTTCTTCTCCTTCTTCTCCTTCTTCTTCTCCTTCTCCTTCTTCTTTTCTTCTTCTTCTCCTCTTCCTTCTTCTTCTCCTCCTCCTCCTCCTCCTCCTTATTTTACTTCTTCTTCTCTATCTCTTCTTCTACGTAGCTTAGACTCATCCAAGAAAGGCTAAATTGGCTAATTCTCCTACGAAATGACATAATTAGCTTAGTTAGCTCCAAAATGGCCTATTTAATAAAAAATGACCTATACTTAGCTAATTATCCTCGAAATGACATAATTAGCTCCAAAAAGGCATTCTTAGCCAATTTAGCCCGAAGAAGGGGACAAGAAGAGAAAAAGAGGAAAAATGAAAGGAAGGAAGAGGAAAAATGAGGAGAAGGAGGAGAGGGAGGAGAAGAAGAAGAAGGAGAAGAAGGAGGAGAAGGAGAAGGAGCTCCTCCTTCCCCTTCTTCTTCCTCCTTCTTCCTCCTTCTCCTTCTCCTTCTTCTTCTCCTTCTCCTTCTTCTTTTCTTCTTCTTCTCCTCTTCCTTCTTCTTCTCCTCCTCCTCCCCCTCCTCCTTATTTTACTTCTTCTTCTCTATCTCTTCTTCTACGTAGCTTAGACTTATCCAAGAAAGGCTAAATTGGCTAATTATCGTACGAAATGACATAATTAGCTTAGTTAGCTCCAAAATGGCCTATTTAATGAAAAATGACCTATACTTAGCTAATTATCCTCGAAATGACATAATTAGCTCCAAAAAGGCATTCTTAGCCAATTTAGCCCGAAGAAGGGGACAAGAAGAGAAAAAGAGGAAAATAAAAGGAAGGAAGAGGAAAAAGGAGAAGAAGAAGGAGGAGAGGGAGGAGGAGAAGAAGAAGGAGAAGAAGGAGGAGAAGGAGAAGGAGCTCCTCCTTCCCCTTCTTCTTCCTCCTTCTTCCTCCTTCTCCTTCTCCTTCTTGTTCTCCTTCTCCTTCTTCTTTTCTTCTTCTTCTCCTCTTCCTTCTTCTTCTTCTCCTCCTCCTCCTCCTCCTCCTTATTTTACTTCTTCTTCTCTATCTCTTCTTCTACGTAGCTTAGACTTATCCAAGAAAGGCTAAATTGGCTAATTATCCTACGAAATGACATAATTAGCTTAGTTAGCTCCAAAATGGCCTATTTAATAAAAAATGACCTATACTTAGCTAATTATGCTCGAAATGACATAATTAGCTCCAAAAAGGCATTCTTAGCCAATTTAGCCCGAAGAAGGGGACAAGAAGAGAAAAAGAGGAAAATGAAAGGAAGGAAGAGGAAAAAGGAGAAGAAGAAGGAGGAGAGGGAGGAGGAGAAGAAGAAGGAGAAGAAGGAGGAGAAGGAGAAGGAGCTCCTCCTTCCCCTTCTTCTTCCTCCTTCTTCCTCCTTCTCCTTCTCCTTCTTCTTCTCCTTCTCCTTCTTCTTTTCTTCTTCTTCTCCTCTTCCTTCTTCTTCTCCTCCTCCTCCCCCTCCTCCTTATTTTACTTCTTCTTCTCTATCTCTTCTTCTACGTAGCTTAGAATTATCCAAGAAAGGCTAAATTGGCTAATTATCGTACGAAATGACATAATTAGCTTAGTTAGCTCCAAAATGGCCTATTTAATAAAAAATGACCTATACTTAGCTAATTATCCTCGAAATGACATAATTAGCTCCAAAAAGGCATTCTTAGCCAATTTAGCCCGAAGAAGGGGACAAGAAGAGAAAAAGAGGAAAAATGAAAGGAAGGAAGAGGAAAAATGAGGAGAAGGAGGAGAGGGAGGAGGAGAAGAAGAAGGAGAAGAAGGAGAAGGAGCTCCTCCTTCCCCTTCTTCTTCCTCCTTCTTCCTCCTTCTCCTTCTCCTTCTTCTTCTCCTTCTCCTTCTTCTTTTCTTCTTCTTCTCCTCTTCCTTCTTCTTCTCCTCCTCCTCCCCCTCCTCCTTATTTTACTTCTTCTTCTCTATCTCTTCTTCTACGTAGCTTAGACTTATCCAAGAAAGGCTAAATTGGCTAATTATCGTACGAAATGACATAATTAGCTTAGTTAGCTCCAAAATGGCCTATTTAATAAAAAATGACCTATACTTAGCTAATTATCCTCGAAATGACATAATTAGCTCCAAAAAGGCATTCTTAGCCAATTTAGCCCGAAGAAGGGGACAAGAAGAGAAAAAGAGGAAAATGAAAGGAAGGAAGAGGAAAAAGGAGAAGAAGAAGGAGGAGAGGGAGGAGGAGAAGAAGAAGGAGAAGAAGGAGGAGAAGGAGAAGGAGCTCCTCCTTCCCCTTCTTCTTCCTCCTTATTCCTCCTTCTCCTTCTCCTTCTTCTTCTCCTTCTCCTTCTTCTTTTCTTCTTCTTCTCCTCTTCCTTCTTCTTCTTCTCCTCCTCCTCCTCCTCCTCCTTATTTTACTTCTTCTTCTCTATCTCTTCTTCTACGTAGCTTAGACTTATCCAAGAAAGGCTAAATTGGCTAATTATCCTACGAAATGACATAATTAGCTTAGTTAGCTCCAAAATGGCCTATTTAATAAAAATGACCTATACTTAGCTAATTATGCTCGAAATGACATAATTAGCTCCAAAAAGGCATTCTTAGCCAATTTAGCCCGAAGAAGGGGACAAGAAGAGAAAAAGAGGAAAATGAAAGGAAGGAAGAGGAAAAAGGAGAAGAAGAAGGAGGAGAGGGAGGAGGAGAAGAAGAAGGGGACAAAAGGATAAGAAGAAGAAGGAGAAGAAGGAGAAGAAGGTTCTTCTTCTCCTTCTTCTCCTTCTTCTTCTTCTCCTCTTCCTTCTCCTTCTCCTCCTCCTCCTCCTCCTCCTCCTTTTTCTTCTTCTTCTCCTCTTCCTTCTCCTTCTCCTCCTCCTCCTCCTTCTTTTACTTTTTCTTCTCTTTCTCTTCTCCTATAGTTAGCTAGGGTTCCACCTAAATGACATAATTAGCTTAGTTAGCTCCTAAATGGTCTATACTTAGCTAATTTCTCTCCGAAATAACCTATATATACACTACTTCATCTAGTATTATTTTTCTAACTTTCTTATTTGTCATTTTGCAGATTACCTTCACTTCACGGGAAGCTTGGTTGATGGAATGCTTGAAGATGATTTCTTGTACCATGGGTTGTATTGAAACTATTGTAGTATATGAATATATGAAACTTTGTATGCACGTGGATGAAACTGGTGTAATATATGGTTTGGTTCGGATGTAACTTCCATAATATGTATGCACTATGGATGAGAGTTATTTTAATATGGTTATGAGTATGGAAATAAATTTATTTATGTCAAATATATATATATCCTGATTATTGTTAAAAATGCTGGATATAACAAAAAATAAATAAAAAAGGGGCTGGTTCCCCTCTTTGCCGTCTGCCCCCACATGGCAAAGGGGTGGAGGCACATGGCAAAGGGGGAATCTGCCCCCTCTCTCTCCCCTCTTTGCCGTCTGCCCCCACATGGCAAAGGGGGGAGGCAGACGGCAAAGAGAGAATCTGCCCCCTCTCTCTCCCCTCTTTGCCGTCTGCCCCCACATGGCAAAGGGGGGGGGGGAGGCAGACGGCAAAGAGGGAATCTGCCCCCTCTCTCTTCCCTCTTTGCCGTCGGCCCCCACATGGCAAAGGGGGGAGGCAGACGGCAAAGAGGGAATCTGCCCCCTCTCTCTCCCCTCTTTGCCGTCCGCCCCACATGGCAAAGGGGGGAGGCATACGGCAAAGAGAGAATCTGCCCCCTCTCTCTCCCCTCTTTGCCATCAGCCCCCACATGGCAAAGGGGGGGAGGCAGACGGCAAAGAGAGAATCTGCCCCCTCTCTCTCCCCTCTTTGCCGTCTGCCCCACATGGCAAAGGGGGGGAGGCAGACGACAAAGAGAGGAGGCCTGCCGTTAACACTTAACGGGGACGTTGCAATATATGCCGTCCCACTTATTTTGTCGTCTGCCCCCTCATGGCAAAGATTCTTTGCCGTCCGCTTTGTGAAAGCAGACGGCAAAGAGCCTCTTCACCGGATTTTTTTTACCGTCTACTTTGCCATGAGGGGGCAGACGGCAAAGCCTTTGCCATCCGTGGTTGCCCCCTTTGCCGTCCGCCTTGGCAGACGGCAAATTTCTGAATTTCACTAGTGGGTGCCTACCACATGATACTACAATATGTAACCATAAATTCCAAGTACCTAGTCAGCATGCAATTGGGCATAGGATGGTAGAACTACGATGCATAAAACATAGGTGATACATGATCAAATGACTTGCCTGGCGATGTTGACGAAGAAGAATTTCGTTCTCGAGGAATAACTTGATAGACTACTCGTCACTCTCCAATGAAATCTATATAACAACCATATCATTCACGTAAGCACTCATACTAGCAATCATTCTAGCAATCAAAACAAAAGAGAGAGTGAATAAGAATCTGAAGGAAACTTCAAATAAGACGAGGGAGTCTTCTACTACATCAAACACTAAATAGTTTTTGTCTAAAAAATAAAATACTTAAATAACTGGGAACTACGATATAAATTTAACTAGGATAAAATAAAGTATTTTTCACAAAACTATTTGAAAGTATTTCCAAATGGGATATGAAACAGTGGAGAAACCAATTGCAAGTTATTAGAGACTAGAATTGATTTCATGATAACATATAAAAATAAAATCAAAACTTGTTGCAAACCTATTGTTAACTAACAGAAACAAAACTTAATCTTTCTGAAATATAAAAGAATAAATAATTTAAAAACAACTAAACAAAGAAAATTAGTCACAATCCTAAAAGAGGTGAAACAGAAATTGTATCACAAGAAACAATGAGTTAAAATGCTCAAACAATTTTGAAATTTTTACCACTGATAAATAGGATCACTAGTGATCAGTAGTAAAAAGAATTAATTAAAAATATATTTTTAAACTCCCAGAATAAGCAAAACAAGGTTTAAACTAAATCTGATCTAATTAAAATTTGAAAATTTCAAACATAGGCAAATAATATGTTTTTGAGAACTAAAGAAAAATTGTGATCTACTGGAAAAAGAATCAACCTCATTGGATATCTAGATCAAAAGTTATGAGCCAAACAAAATTAGAACTTTCTCTGTTTTGGAATTAGACAGAAAAAAATAGAAACCGATTCTAACTGACAGGGGTAAACGTGGCAGCCCCAGATTGGTTGCGGGTTCGTTTGCTGCGGGGAAAACTAGCACACGACCGAAATCTAACTGATACCTCTTCGGCTAATATTTAAGTGAATAAAAACCGGCTCGGTTTTATCTAAATGACCGAAAGGGTACGGGTGTTCTAATCTACCGCGCACGGTGAAGATCCAACGGCTACGGGGTGATAGGGGAGATGCTCACACGGGCTGCAACTCCGGCGAGGAGTCCGGCGATGGCCGAGGTGGAGGGTGGTTGGGGACGCGGCTCCGGTGGCCTCCGGCGATGGCTGAGAGGTCGGGGAGATGGCGGGGCTCGTCCTCCGTCGGATGGCGGCGACGGCGAGGCAGCTCGGGGCCGGGGAAGAGGTGCAGGGCGCCGGGGAGCTTCGGCTCAAGCTGACTCCGGCGAGGGTGGCGGGCGGAGGCGGCGGGGCTCGGGCAGGGGAAAGGCGAGGGGAAACGGGGCGAGGAGAGGCCGGGGGCGACTTTTATAGGGAGGGGAGGGGAGGTAGAGGGGAAGGAGATCGGGGTAACTCCGGCGATGGGGGCTCGGCCGGCTGAGAGAAGGAAAGAGAGGAGAGAGAAAAGGAAGGAGGAAGGAGAAGGGGGTGCGTGCGGGGGGGGGGGGGGCTCGCTGCGGGTGGGGTCGGCGCGGGGGCGGGGCCCAGGGTTAGTGAGGGGGGTAGGGGCGGCTGGGTGTGTTTGGCGCAAAGGAAAGGGGCAGGGGAATCCCGGGCCAGGCGGGGCGATGGGCCGGTTTAAAACGCTCGGGCGCGTTTCCTTTAAAAAAAACATTCCCGTTTTTAGATCTGTAATAAAACACGAACTAAAAATAATAAAAATGAAACAAAATAAAATAATTAATATAGGGTATTATATACCAAAATTTTCAGAAAAAAATCTCTACACGTTTAACATTTTTCCAAGGCCAAAATAAAAACTTTTAAAAAATGTTTTTTTTCAGAAAAACCCTAAAAGCTTTATTTTCTGTTTGCAATTATTTTCTCAATAAAACTTTGGTTTTCTTGGCTCAAAATATTTCAAAAATGCCTCTCATTTTGGAGGGTCATTTTCCTCCCCTCTTTCTTGCTTGCAAGAAATTATTTCCCGGCACTTCTTGCACGAAGAAAACAAATAGAAATGCAAAAGAAAATTTTGAAAGAATTCAAATGCAAACTCCATTCAAATTCTTTATAGTTGAGAAGTCATGTCATCTTCTCTCATTGCTTTTTAACTGGCTGAATTTGAATTTGCCAGAGAAGGGGAAAGTCATTTTATTCCCTCTCATTCAAAAGTTTTTGAAAAGTTTCAAATTTCACACAAGATTCAATCACTCAAGCAAACAAACAAACAATATAATAATTATATTAACATTCCAAAATTTGGGATGTTACATTAAAGGGGAAGGGAACTGTCGGGACCCCGATCCTAAGCCATAGGAATCCAGCCTGTAACACATCGCATCTCTTTGTGGTCTCACGCACGGTTAACTCCACGGCGGCACCCTTACCTTAGCCGGGACCGTTTGCGTCTTCTGACTCACGTATGCGATAGGTGTCGCTAGCAATCCAATGTCAAAGAACCCGGATCGACATGTCTAGTCATAAACCAAAGTGGCAGTTCCGCACAAGGACAGGCATACATGACCCAACAAAGCAGGTGTCGGTCATCAGCGAATGTAGACGAGTTGTAGCAAACTACAAGGACTCCACTACATCGCGTGACATTTCCCCAAAGGGGACAGACACAGCAGCTAAGAAGGACACATGTCGGTCAACCAATGTGTCCGGAGCAGTAGCGAACTACCAAGGCTCGTTGGACCACAAAGGGGCATTTCCTTGTAAGGAGTGCTACTAAAGTTCACGACTAGGTATTCGAACCCCATACATATCAAGTACGACACACGTACGCATGGCATACCGGTATGTATAGATACATCGATGGCATCACAACATAACCATAAACGTAAAAGCTTTATTTAAGAGGCTCGGAAGAGCCACACACATAATATTACACATTAAGGGTCTCACGACCCATAATAGCAGTCATACAATACAAGCCAGCGGAAGAGTTATAAACTGTCTAAGTACAGACAGGGCAACTAGTAGGCACGTGGCCTGACTATACTACAGAGCCGACGAAGGGCCAGATCGTAGCTGGGACACCAGCTACTCGTCGTCGTCGATGTCTACGAAGAACCCTCCATTAGGGTCATTGGCAACCTCTGCAACATTTATTAAGCAAACATGAGTACGAAGGTACTCAGCAAGACTTTAGGAGAACTAACTACTCATGCAAGGTATCAAAAGGTATTGTGGGGTTTCATGCGGAAGCCAGCATTTGACTCGTGGCTAGACAACTTGCTTTTTGAAATTAGTTTTGACAACTTGATTTCTCGCACACGAGTCCACTAACACCACAACAATACACTATCGTGGAATCATTCCGTCTCCATACGGAAATGCCGTCCACGACACTCACGCTTATCTTGACAATTTTATGAGTAGCCATTGAAGTTATCTATGAACAACATATGTCTCCAAGTAGTCCATATCCACGGACGCGGCTATTCGAATAGATCATAACCCTGCAGGGGTGTACTTCGTCACACACGCTTCCACCACTTATCGCCATGTGCACGTCATGCACCTCGGCAACCTTCAAGCGGAAGCCCAGCGAGGGAGTCGGCCACGACCGTTAACCACACTAGTACCTAGTCTAGGTTTATCGCCTATCTGAGAGTAACCCGTACGGAAGTCCGACCGAGGTTTCCGCCATGGCCTCAAACGATGTGCGCAGGGTTCCCAAGCCCACCATCCGGGTGCCACTTGGTACACCGTGCCACTGCCTACCGCATCACGGTCCACCTCTCAGGTCAGCACCATGCACGGCCTCCAGCATTACTATAAACACCAGAAACTACTTGCAACTCCTGGACCGAGTACTAAGCGATTAATAGGCCGAGCGGGGTCATATTTCAGGGCCCAGCATGTGGTAGTATCTAGTCTTGGATTACATACACGGAACTCAGTTCCTAAGGACGGTTCCAATGAAACAACCCGCCATGTACTCCTACACAGCCTTCCACCGGTACCTTTACCAAATCAAGTTCAACACACAACCTTTGCTCACCGAACACATTCCACATTTCTGTTCATCTCCCAGATGACAGACCATACACAACTCTAAGCATAGCATGCATAGCAGGATAAGGCACATCATAGCTCAAGCAACTACCAGGTATGCTAGGTTGCAAGGTTCGGCTATTTACTGTGACAAGGTTAAGTCATGCAGAGGAAGTGGGTCCAACTATCGTGGCAAAAGCAGTTGAAGCATTTGATCCTAATGCAATAAATAGGTGAAGGAGCAAGAACATAGGAGTTATCGTGATGATCAAAAGGGTTGCTTGCCTTGTTGCTCAGAGGAGGAACGATATCCGTCAGACGGATGTTCGGTGGAATCCGGGGTTGCGGAGCCTACCGAAATGAATGGCAACATTCAATAACAATCATATGCAATCAAAATGATGCATGAGCATGGCATGAGAATGCAAAGTGATAAGTTATTATAATCAAGATGTTTTAGGTTTAGAGTTGATTTGAATCATATTCGAATAGCAATTCAAACGGGTATTCTCGGATACCGGTTTAATTGATTCGACCTGATGCTCAGATCAACCTAATGTTAACATGCATGAAATGTCATGTTATGGTACTGATTTATATCTAGGGCAGTGTGTGATCATTGTATTTATAATGAAATTTGGATATTTTTGCAAATTCCATTTATAAAGTGATTAAAGAATTGAATTATTCCTTATTTCACAATTTAGGGTCCTGTAACTTTTTCAAACATAGTTGAAAATAGCATAATCAGAATCCTTGAATTTTTCTGATACTTTTTCATATATAATTTATTTTCATTGGAGTTACAGATTAATTTCTATGATTTTTGCAATTTTTAGCAATTTCCTGAATTAGTTTTAAACTGGAAATTCCATTTATTGCATCAGGCTGACGTCTGGTCAGCCTCTCTGGGACTAATCCCGCGCTGACCAGCCCCTAATTGGGGTTTGACCAGGCGTGGGGCCCTCTGTCAGCGACTGAGGGGAGGGCGATTACGCCCTAATGGTCGGACACGTCGACGTCCACCGGAGGGTGGTCGCCGACGACCAGACCCGCGGCGGAGGGCTCGCCGGAGGCGTCCTAGACGGCGCTGCACAGCACCAAAACGCACGCGGTTTGCAGCTACAGCATGCTCGCGAAGTGGCCGATCTGGCAGGACCAACTGGGGAGGCTAGGGTCGCCGGAAGAGGCGTCGGCGACGAGCCGGAGCGGCGGCCGAAGCTCGGGCGTCGTCGGGGTCTTTGCAACAGGGGGATCTACGCTCAGTTCTTAGTTTCTACGGCATCTACGCGTCGTCCTGGAGCTGCTGGTGCCCTTGGAAGGACGAGCTGGACATCGGAGGGCTACCGGCGACGAGTGGCAGCGGCGGTCCTCGTCGGGCTCCAGTGAAACTAGGGCTAGAGGAGGGGATCGACAGGGAAAACTTAGGGAAAAGGACCACATGCTCACAGGGAGTGCAGAGCAGAGCTCAGACGGCTCGGGGAAGGCCTGGGGGCGACGAATCGACGGGAGAGGTCCGGCGGCCGGAGGAGGAAGACGACGGCGTTGCGGGCGTTGCAGGGCTCGAGGAGGCTTCGGCTTCTGCAGAGACGACCAGGGCGACGAGGCGGAGCTAATGGCGTGCTCGGGGAGGGGATCCTATGGCCAGGGGCACGGCCAGCTCGAGCTCGAGCTCGGCTCTAATGGCGGCAGCAGGGAGAAGGAGGGGATCCGGGAGGAGGGAAAGAACCGAGGCGGGGAATGGATAGGGGAAGCTCTGGGGAGCTTATCACCGTCGTCGCCAGCGCGAACCGGCGGCCAGGCAGGCACGCAGGTGCATGGCCGCGCCGGAGGAGGCGGCGGCCACCTCCTGCTGCCTACTGGCGCGAGGGAGGGGACGAGCGGGGAGATGGGCCGGGCCTGGCTTGGGCGTCAGGTAAGTCTTTTTCCATTTCCTCTGTTTTTGTTTTTCTGTTTTGCTATTTATTGCTTTGCTAATTATTTCAGCTCCAAAACAAAAAGTAAAAACTATTTTAGACCTCCTGTAATATTTGTTATAATATCCCCACTCATTTCCAAGACTTTCAACATTTTTGGAAAATTATAGTTTCTGATTTCAAATTTTAAATTTGAAACCAGTGGCTTTTGCATTTATTTAAAATGCTTAAAGTGTCAAGAAAATAGTTTTCTCCAATGCTCATTTACTTTCATGATTTATCAGAAAGTTTGAACATTTCTTGAGGCCATTTTGGGTTCATTGATTTTGAACTAGTTGGAATTTCCTTTAATTGAAATGGTGGCTAGGGTTTTGAGTTTTTCCTTTGCCACTTTGTTGTTTTTGTTGAAACTTCTTAGATGCAAATGCAAAGAAGACATGAGCACAATGCTATCTTGGTTAAGGGTTAGGGATGTGACAGGAACCAGCCCCTGGTGGGCTGGTGCGAGTAAGGGAGCAGGCCCAAGGCGCAAGGGAGGCAAACCCTAGGTGTGAGGGCTCCCTTGGGTGGCAAGCCACCCCCTAGGGCGCCGCCCCTCCTCCTCCTAGCGATGCCGAGCCACCTAGGGTTTTACCTAAGGGTGGCTTCACCCCCCTCTCCCTCCCTCCTATATATAGTGGAGGTATTGGGAGGGCTGCATACACACATCTCTCTCTTCCTCGGCGCAGCCCTACCTCTCCACCTCTCCTCCTCCGCGGTGCTTGGCGAAGCCCTGCCGGAGAGCCACAAACTCCATCGTCACCACGCCATCGTGCTGCCGGAGTTCTCCCTCAACTTCTCCTTCCTCCTTGCTGGATCAAGGAGGAGACGTCCCCGGGCTGTAGGTGTGTTGAACGCGGAGACACCAAAGTTCGGTGTTTGGATCGGATTGTCGCGAGTACGACTCCATCAATCGCGTTCATAGTAACGCTTCCACTTTGCGATCTTAAACGGTATGAAGATGCTCTACCTCACTCGTTGCTGGTTTCTCCTAGATGATCTTGGTGTGACATAGGAATTTTTTTGAATTATTACTACGACCCCCAACATTTTACACCCAGCGCTACTGCTAAACCGCAACCACCACCTTTTTCCTCCCCCTCCCCCTCCCCCATCCTCTCTTCCTTCACTTTCCCCTAGCTCCCACCTCCCCTATCCTCCACTTTGCTTCTTCCTCACTACTTCTCCCCCATTACTCTCCTTCTTCTACCTATCTTTCTCTCTCTTTATTACTCCTAGCTAACTGCACCACCTCCATTAATGCACCTCCTTTCTCTTTTTCCTTCCCCCTCCACTAGTTGAATTTGTATCCTCCCAAACTAGCTAGCTAGGTAGATCTAGCATTTAGTGAAGTGATCTATGTACCTCCCTAATTAGATCTGCCCTTGTCAAGGAGAGCTTTGTCCACTTTTGATCATTCCATAGTTGTTTGTGGCGACACCTATTGAAATCATCATCACCGTGCTCGATCTCGAGATAGGTGATTAAAAATTTATGCTTTTGCAAGAATGGAAATATGTGTATGTGTGCGATATGACATAATCAGGCGATATGATGGAAATTGTGTGTGTGGCATGAGTTGCCGCCGAATTGTGCTTGTGAGTTGCCTATATTTTGCTGAAATGTCGATTTATTTCCGTTTCGGCGAATTCCGGGCAAACTCTATATGTCCTTTTTTTAGGGAAGGTCATGACGAATTTTTGTATGACGTTGATGCATGCATGCACTTTTAGAATCAATTTGTTTATATTATTATGCTGGACAGGTGGTTGCGGTCGGCGGTGGAGGCCATGGAAGAAAATAACCAGATAGAGATTTTATGTGTGTGTCGAAGATGCAAAGGAGGAGTTTGGCTCGACCCCTATGACGATGGTAGTGTGATGGTGCACCTGCTCGATGGAAAATTGAAGATGAGGATGATGATGATGATGATGATGAGGGCGTCGATGGGGCACACAATGACGACACGGGGCAAGACGAAGAGATGAACAATAATGGCGACGGAGAAGGGGCTGGACATGGCGGTAGGGAAGGGGCCGGACATGGCGGAGGGGAAGGGGCCGGACATGATGGCGGGGAAGGGGCCGAACATGACGGCGGAGAAAACATGGACTTCACACCGCAGACTTCGTCGGTACTAAGTTCAATCGTGTGGGACCCTCATGTTCAAGCATTGCTTCGCAAGGAGACGAGCATTCATAGAGCTGCTTCTAGAGAGGAGGCAAAGCTGCAGCAACTGGTGGTAGACTCGAACACTCCATTGTATGATGGTTGCGATCCCGAGGTGACTCACTTGAGTTTCACACTCGAACTCCTCAAGATGAAGGCTAAAAACAAATGGACCGACACCTAGCCTCGATGAGCTTCTCAAGTACCTAAAGGATGTTCTTCCCGCGGGGAATCTATGTCCTACTAGTATGGATGAGGCCAAGAAGATCGTGTGCCCTCTTGATCTGCCGCACGTTAGATACCACGCATGCATCAATGATTGCATAATTTATCAGAAGGAGCATGCAGAAAAAACCAGATGTCTGGTGTGCAATGCTTCTTGATACAAGAAGGCCGGGAAGAAATCTCCCCATAAAGTTGTATGGTACTTACCGATCACTCCCCGTCTGTAATGTTATTTTGTAGATCCCAAGGAAGCAAAGCTCATTCGTTGGCCACGGAGAGGACAAAGCCCGACGATGGAGATGATCCGAAGCTGAGGCACCTCGTGGATGGAAGCCAGTGGAGAGCGTTCAACAGCGAATATTGGTATTTTTGCATGTGACGCAAGGAACATCATGCTCGGCGCGTGTACTGATGGCATGAATCCGTTTGGCAACCAGAACACCAACAATAGCACATGACCCGTGTTTGTATGGATGTACAACCTCCCCCCTGGTTGTGCATGAAGTTGAAGTACATTCACATGAGCATGCTGATTCAAGGGCCAAAACAACCGGGAATTAATATTAATGTGTATGTGGGGCTACTTCAAGAGGAGTTAGACACGCTATGGAAAATACCGGCCAAGACATGGGACACTAGCGAAGGCGAGTATTTCTATATGAGAGCCGTGCTGATCACGACGGTGCACGACTATCTCGGTTACGGATATGTCGCAGGCCAGGTGTGCCATGGATATTGCGGATGCACGCGGTGCATGGATGATACGACGTCTCAGCAGCTAACATCAACGAAAGATGGCGGGTCTAGGAAAATCATGTACATGGGGCATCGAAGATGGCTCGAGAAGGACGACCCGTGGAGAAACCATGGAGATCTATTCAATGGTGAGGCTGAGCATCGAGGACCTCCACGTAAGTGGAGCGGCTCCGAAATCGATGAGCTATTGTAAAACTGGGAAAAGTGCCCCGCACCGGGAAAGACGATGAAAAAGGTGTTAGAGCCGCTAATGAAGGTATGGAAGACGAGGTATTTTTCATGGGACTTGGAGTACTCGCACAAACTCGACACGCCTCATTGCCTTGATCAAACGCATATATGTAAGAATGTCCTTGAGAGCTTGCTTGCGACACTGATGAACATGTCGGATAAGACCAAGGATGGGCTGAAGGGAAGAAAAGACTTGCAAGATTTGAAAATCAGGGAAGATCAGCACATGCCGCCCCATAAAAAGTCAGAGGAGAAAGAGACGGAGAAAGAGGCGCATGAGAAGAAAGGAAAAAAGTAAAGGAAGAGGATTATTGCCCCCTTCTTGCTTCACCTTAAGTCTGGCTAAGATTGATCAATTCTTCAAGTGCCTTATTGGAATCAAAGTTAGTTCCGGTTACTGTGGGAAGATAAGTATATTTCTAGACACGAAGAAGAAAAGGTTCAACGGGATGAAGTCCCCATAACTATCATGTGATGATGACGCAGATACTACATGTTGCCCTTAGAGGGATAATGTACAAGCACGTCCATGACACGCTTATTGGTCTTTGCAACTTTTTCGATGTCATCTCTCGAAAGTCGATCAGTGTGAAGCAGCTCCGAAGGCTACATGAAGAGATCATTGTGATACTAAATGAGCTTGAGATGTACTTCCCGTCCACGGTTTTTGACGTCATGGTGCATCTGTGTGTCCATATTGTGGACGACATAATAGACCTGGGGCCATCATTCCTGCACAACATGATGTCGTTCGAGAGAATGAATGGGGTCATCAAAGGATTCATTCTTAACATGTCCCGTCCGGATGGAAGCATCAGGATCCAGGGCTATCTAACACAAGAGTGCATCTCTTTATGCGAGAATTTTCTATATGACGCAGACCGGCCGCCCGCTGTTGGTTTTCCCGTTAACAAGCACGTTGGGAGGCTCGAAGGAGAAGGTCACTCCAACGGTTATAGAGAACTGCATGTGGCCTACTCAGATCGATGCAACGACTTTGACAGAGCAAACTTGGTAGTGCTACAACACCTATGTGACATCCTCAGCTTTTGCTAAAGTGATCATTGTAATTAAGCTACAGTGATGACCATGATCAGCAACAAATCATTTTGCTAAATTGGATATGATCAAGTTGAAAATTTGTTTCTCTTTCCAAATTCCATTAAAAGGGGCATGAAATTTTATTGTGATAAAATAAATCCTCAAACATCATGGGAAAAATGTTGCACCTATTATGAAAATTTCAAAACATTTAATGTTAGGGAAAACAACATGACCTTGTTGTTGGTGTGGACCCCACCTTTCATAACAGCACCAAATTGCAATTTAAATTGCTATTAAATTCAAATATAAAACGCAAACAGTCCCCAAAAATGCCCAAGGTGTATGTGGCCATGTGGAATATTGTAACGTATTTTATGGACCAAGTGGCACATTTTTGCTGAAGAGAATTATTGCAAATAATAATAATAATAATAAATGAAACTAAAAATAAAAAGAAAAAAAAAGAAAAAAGAAAAACACTAACCCCACCCCCTTGCCGGCACAGCCGGGCCTAGGCCCACCTAGCCAGCTCCACCAACCGGCCCAACCAGCCACCCCAGCCCACCTCCACCGAGGGGGTATTTAGCCCCCAAACCCTAATCAACCCCCTCCCTCCTCACTCCCACCCTAGCGGCCACCACTCCCCACGAGGGAATCCACCCCTCGTTCCCCCACTCCCACCGAGCCCTCTCTCCCTTGCTCGCCCCCTCACCCCCATCGCCCCATCGCCACCTCGCTCACACAGCCCGAGCCCCTCCGTGCGCGAGCCTCGCCACCATCGTACCGGTTCCACCTCGCTCCCTCCTTGCCCCAGCTACCACATCCTCCGTCCACCTCCCCACAAGCCGACCCCCTTCATCCTCCTCCCTCCACAGGCCGACCCCACATTTCTCTCGCCAGCCACCTGCGCGTCGCCCCCACCTCCGGCCCTCCACAACCGACCCCGCCGTCGGCCACCTCACCCCCCGCGCATCACCACCATCACAGGCCGGCCGCCCCTCCTCCGGCCACCTCCGGCCTCCGTCGCCACGGCCTCCTCCAACGCTACCACCTCGCCGGAATGCCCCACCTCACCACCGCCAACCACCTCTACAATGGACCTCTGCATCCCCTTCACCGTTGGTGAGCCCTGGGCTCCGGCCTCTCCCTCCGGCCCCGTTCCCATGCCCCGCATCATGGTCGGCGGCCTCCACCTCGCCCCTGCGCCGTTTCCCTCCTTCTAGTCACGAGGAGGAGGGGATTAGCCCATGTGGTTGTTTAGAGAAAAGAAAAGAATCAAAATAAAAGAATATGTATGTATGTATGTAGGGGTATATAAATATGTATGTATATGGAGGTGTATGTTGTGCAAAATCATGTATGTGTCTATGAACGTATGTATAAAACATGTGTAAGAGATGTGTGTGTGTTTAGTGTATGTGGTGCTTGCTGTCCCAATGACATTGCGGTCCCACGCCCCTAAAACATGCAATAAAATAAAATAAAAACAGTTTTATAAATGTTTAATATTAATAAATTATTTAATTGGATTAATTACTTAGTTAAAACAGCAATTACTATTTTGGATATTTAGGATTTAATATAATAAATAAATAAGTATTTAATTAATTATAATGTTTAAAGATTAGGTAAGTTAGTTAAATAAACTATTAGCTAAATCTGTTAACTAAAATAAATTAAAAAACCTAAGCAGTGTATGACAGTTGCGTCCCACCCCGCTAATTAACAACACTAAATAGTTATTTAACCCTAAAAATAAATATGCCTATGACACACGGGACCCACTCGGCATATTTGACCAGTCAACCCCACTTTTGACCGCTGATGTCATAACTAATATCTAAATTATTTAAATCTATTTAATTCCTAATATTGAATAAAATTTTAAAATTAATATAAAATAAATCGTAAGTCACATGAAAATATTTTGAACATCAAAATTGATTAGCAGAACTAAACGAACCCGGATAAGCTATCCGTTCGTCTCTCTCACGCCCCTAACATAGCAAACATGGAACTTTTCCATCGTTTTCGTGTGACCGGTAGTAGCCATAGACCCGGGAAATATCATCCGATATTTTCCCGATCCGTCTATGACGGATGATACTGTGTTTGTTCATGCCCGCCGCTGCCTTTAGACATGTCTTGCTTTATGATGCTTTTGATTGCTCTGTTATTTATTGTGTTTCCCCTACGTTACTTCCTTTCGGGTAGACCCCGAGATCGATGATGATCCAGTGATCGACTACTTCCCGTTCGAAGATCCGTTTTTGTCTGCAGAGCAACCAGGTAAGCAAACCCCCCTTGTTCATCCCTATATAGCCTATTCTTTCTCCCTCATGCTTGCATTAGAATTTTGCTACTGTTGTAGTTAGCTCCTATATCGGATGCATAGCCTAATTTTGATGAACTGCTCCATTATTCTACTGCACCTTAAAACTATTTAGTATAGGTGGAGCAGTCATCCCCTCCGACCATTAGTCCAATTGCCCTTGCTTCATCATCAAGTCTCGATCCGAGATCGACGAGCCAAGACTCGACACAACACTTACACCCCCTTAGTTGTACGAGCTGCACAACTACTATCGGGTACCGAGGGTGACACCTCGCGAAGTACTCATGATGATATCTTTGTAGTACAACTAGTCGGTCGTGATTATCGAGGGTGATTCCTCCTTCACCACTCCCGACGATGACTCTGCCGTGCAACCCCTCAAGTGTGAGACCCTCGAGGGTGATTCCTCTAAGTCCACCTTGACGGTTACATCGTTCGAAATCCAACGAGGGTGATACCTCGGATCCCCCTGATGTTACAACCACACAGTTACTTGACCATGTTACTCGGAACATTGATGAATAAATGTTAGGCGGGTGGATTCCCGCGTGGAAGTGTCGTTGAGTTAATTAAAATGTTAATAGATTTGGGCATTTGATCTGGGTTGGTCAGAGACCTTTTCGCACTAACCGGATACGCGAGAGAAGTTATGGATACTCGTCGTCGTGGTATCAGCCGAACCTATTCAGATGTCAGCAATGGAGCGGCGCGCACCCGAGTGGTCTGGATTATCGCCGTTCTTGTATAAGTGGTGTCAGGACTGACCTCGGCCGCCAATGCAACGTGCATGAGCGTAATGGGCAATGGGTACATGACCCCTGCACGCTTAGGATTTAGACCGGCGGGCCGACCTCTCTGTTGAGTCTAGGTGGGGCTGCGACATGTCGATGTTCCGAGGCCGGGCATGACCCAGAAAAGTGTGCCCAACCAGAGTTTATCGAGCGTGACGGGAAACTTGGTGCACCTGTGCAGGGATGAAAATTAACTATTCGAATAGCCGTGTCCACGGTTACAAGACGACTTGGAGTTGTGCCCTGATCTTATACTACTACAATTGTTCCTTAACTGGAATGCTTGCTCCGGGATTTCTTCCTCGCAGGGAGTCGAGGAAGGATCTGTGTGTGTGACTTTAATTTAATATAGCTGCAACAATATGACTATTAAGTATGCTACATGTTCTACTCTCGTCTATTGCTGCAAGACTCCTGAAGATGCTAGTCTTCGATGGGACTAGGCCTTCTCTCTCTTTCTTGCATTGCTGCAGCCAGTCCACATATAAACATCTTCCTTTGATATTGATGCATACTTAGCATAGTTTTGATGTCAGTCGTGCGGGTACTTTGGATGAGTACTTACCGTTGCTTTGCTCCCCCTTTTCCCTCGTGATCTGTTGCTGGGACCAGATGATGGAGGCCAGGAGATGGCATATCCCGCCACCGATGAATGCTACCTCGACGGTGCCTACTACTACGTGGAGGCCGCTGAAGACCAGGAGTAGTTAGGAGGCTCCCAGGCAGGCGGCCTCGCCTCGTTCAATCGTCGTATCTTTTGTGCTAGCCTTCTCTAAGGCACCTCTTGTTTAATGTCTGTACTCAGATATTTATTGCTTCCGCTGACTCGTGTGTTTATCGAGCTTCTGTATTCTAGCCCTCGAGGCCCTTGGCTTGTAATATGAAGCTTGTATGTTTTATTTGTGTCTAGAGTTGTGTTGTGATATCTTCCCGTGAGTCCTTGATCTTGGTCGTGCGCATTTGCGTGTATGATTAGCGTACGATCAAATCGAGGGCATCACAACCTAGATTAGGTAGATCCTTTTGTGACACTACACAAAGAAACTATTGCAAAGAAGTATCATGACTGGGGGGTATGCACGACGAACGTCGAAGTTACTAGAGAACACAACTGCACCTTCCTGCATTGGTTCAAAGAGCATATTCTTGCCAATCCCCCGGAAGAGGGCTCTAAGGATGGATTGCTCATATACGCCTTAGCACATGGCCCCTCGCCCAACCTCGTCACGTATCAGGCATACGATATCAACGGATACACGATCAACACGGAGGCCAAAGATATGAACAGTGATTTTCCAAACTCAGGGAGATGTGGGAGCGACAACGGCGCAACTAAGAGATTTTATGGCAGGGTCAAGGAGATCTGGGAGCTAGACTACTCTGGATTGCACAACACGACGATGGTCCTGTCGGATGGGCTAAGAATGTCGAAAGAGAAAACCGGTATTTCACTACCATGACTATTCCCGACGCCAAGAGCCCTACCGTGAATGCCATCGCAAAAAACGAGTCATGGGTACATGCTAAGCACGTGACACGATGCTTCTTCATAACCGACACGAGGAATCCCAGTCGTGTTATCATGAGGAGAGGCAAAAGGAACATCATTGGAATGGATGGAGTCACCAACGAGGAAGACTACGACCAGTACGGCAATCCAATGAGGGAAGATGACGATGACGATGAAGTATACGTCAAAAGAAGAATCAATACTACATTATGTAAGAAAGAACATACTCCATGGAAAGGGAAAATCACAATGAGGGGCTCAACTATTCGTCAATGAACAAGAAGGGAAAGAAGCTCACCCAAAAATGAAAACGTCGAAGCTGATAAACCCTTATCGATCTATGCACACTTAAGTGTTATGGGTCAAATGATGTAATATATGTGTTCCTATTTTGTATAGCATACTTAACCGTTATGGGTAAAATGATGCAATATATATCGCCTTAGTTATATACATTGTATCAGCTTCCCTTCGTTCCGGCTCTAGGAAAAAAAGAAAAAGAAAAGAAAAGAAAAGAAGAAAAGAAAAGGAAAAGAAGACAAGAAGAGAAAAGGAAAAGAAGAAAAGAGAAGGAAAAGAAAAGAAGAAAAAGAAGAAAAAAGGAAAAACAATAGCACAAGTGCTTGTTTCAAAAAGTGCTATATCTACTGGTGTTAGCAGTATCACATTTTCCTGGAACGCGCTACTGCTAAGGTAGCAGTAGCGCGTTCTAGGAAAACACGCTACTACTATATTCAGATAACCCACTGTGGGCGGGCTTCCCTTTCATTCCTCCCCCAAATCCCAACTGGCCCTTTGTGCCCTCGCCGTCGGAGCCCCTCCCCCCGCCCCCGCCCCCGCCCTCGCCGTCGGATCCCCTGTCGTCGTCGCCGCGCTGTAACATCCCAATTTTCTTAAATTCGGATGTTAATAGATCATTCATATGCATCTCATATTTTTCTATGCCTCATTTGCTCTTTTGTAAATTCTATTCATTATGTGACTGCGGGCAATTTATGGGAGTGGAGATAATATGACTTCTCCCCTGTCGAATTAAAGTTCATAATGCTTAGAATGTTATTTGGAGTTACCGACTTGGTTTTGCAAATTTTTATAATGTCCGAAATTATCTTTAGTTAAGTTTTCAAATGCTTTTTGCGTGGCCTATTGCATTAAAACTTTTTAATTTTTTTTTGCATTAGGTGGAACTAGGTTCCTTTATTATTTATTAGGGGATTTATTTTATACTTATATATATGTTTCTATATTAGCATTTTAATATATATATATATCTATATGTATATGTATATATATATATATATTGCTATATGCGTATGTATTCTTTTTATATACATACGTATATATTTTTGTATACGTATATTATTATTTATTTTCTCTGTTTGCTTTTCTTTTAAAAATATATATATATATATTATTGTAATATTTTTTTGTGGTTTTACTAAAAAAAATAGGAAATAGCTGGCCAGGCCGAGCCGAAGGCTCAGCCCAGCCACCACCAGCGAGCCAGCACTAGCACACCACGTGCCCAGGCTGCACCACACCCAGCAAGCCAGCCCCAGGTGCTGTGCAACGCCCAGCACCAGCTCCCAGCGATTCCCTCGCCAGGGACTCCTTTCCTAGCGCACCGAGGCTCCCCATCGCCAGCTCCAGGGGCTGGACCGCACCGCCCCAGCCAGGTGGCAGCTCGCCCCAGGCCCACCCTCGCCAGCGCCCCTTGCCTCGTTTCTCCTTGCTCTGAGATCGAGCCTGGGATGAACTCCCGTTCGTCAGGGACTCTCCCGCAAGGGAATAAGTCCCAGGGACCGAGACCCGGGCAGCCCGATTTCCCCTGTCCTGATTTTCTCCCGTCACCCCATCTCGCCTAGATCGCAGAAGAGCCGCCCCTTACCGCGCCAACGCCGGAGCCGCCATCGCCGGAGCACCTCACCATCCACCGTAGTTCGCGAAGACGTTCACCGGAGTTTGCGCACGTCACCGGAGTCCGTTCGACCGCCACCGGAGCACCATCGGAGGAGCCACACCGAGACGGATCCGTTTTTCCCCGTTGTTCGTGGTGAGAACGCACGCACGAGAGATTCATCAAGTCCTGATGAACAGCTTCAGGACGAAATTCAATCTGTTTTTAATCTGTTTTAGCTCTGTCAGATTCTCGGTATAATTTTGGAACGCGTTTATCTTTTTACTCGTAACTCCGATTCAGGAAATTCTTTTTCCGGTGATCTCGTATTGATCAGTAGAACATGTTAGAACCAGTAGTTTTCAGTTTTGCGAAAATTAATTTTTTTGTTAAAACAGATTATTTTAAACCTACCGGAGGCCATATTTTGCAAACCGTTCATCCGGTTTAGTTGATTCTTTTTGCATTGTCATCGTATGAGCATGTAGATGACTTTATACCTGCTGCCAATGCTATTTATGCTTTGGTTTTAAACAAGTTGTTTTATTGCCGATGGTTTTATTTGGTGTTATGTGATTATGGTGATTGATTGGTGTGATTGTTTGCAACGTGTAGATTGTGCGGAGTGCGACGCAAACTATTGTCAGGAGTGTGACCTTCTGAATCAGAATCATGGCAAGTTAGAGGTTGATCATCCTTTACCTATTATTTTTCTATGCATGTAGTATTATACCACCCTATGAAAATTATGCATGTATAGGAAGATTTTTATTGCTATGCTATTGAGCTATATCCCCTCGTCATTGAAGATCGTGGTATTTGTAGTTTTGCTATGGTATGTAGACGGGGATTGGTTCCTGTATTCATTGAGATCATGTGAGGATTACTACAAAATAAATTTGAGTAGTAATTAAGGATTTAATTCACCTATGAGCGGATATGGTATTGCTGGATGGTTTCAAGAACATCATGGTTTCTACCCTCTGAATGTAAGTGGAATGCCGCCCAGGTTCAAAAAGATCAAACAGACTTAGTGACTAGTAGCTTCCTTGTGCGACCACTGGCTATTATGGGCTCTGGCTTAGTTGATCAGTCGTGGAAACCTTACCCGGATGTGCCAGCTGATGTAGCTATGATAGGTGGGATGGGCCTCCTGTGGGACTAGGTGACTGCTTCTAAAAGACTTCGTCTCAATCTTCGGGTTGGGTCCAGTGGGTACACCGTACTAACCTCTGCAGAGTGTATAAACTAATCATGATTAGCCGTGTCCCCGGTTATGGACAATTTTAAGCACCTAGGCCATTACAGTTGTTGGATGATCTTGACAGATGACACACTTAATAAAACTTGGTGGGAAACTTAATAATGGTAATAGGTTGGAGTTGGAGATGCCAATTCAACCATATGAGAATTATTGTAGCAAACTAATTAAAACTTGACTATTAGGTAGCTATGAGGATAAAATCAGCTTTCTGCAAAATAACCATCAGCCTTTCTCTTGTTATACTATGCATATACATGTAGGTCTGTTATATTATTTTTCCTGTGTAACTTGCCAATACATTCAAAGTATTGACCTATATGGCCGCAACGTATCATGTTGCAGGATATTCAGACGAGGAGTAAGGTACCGTTAGGGTCGCGAGTCTTCACTCAACATCGCCAGTGGGCTATGATGGGACTCATCATTATTATTCTACTACTTTTCCGCTGTTTAATACAATAAAGCTAGCTAAGTGCTATGCAGATTGTTATATTTTATAAATTCTGGATCACACGTTATTATAAATGATGCACTTGCTATATCTGGTTTTCATCTATACTGTGTGTGCTAGCGAGTCGATACAGGGACTAGCACAGTAAAACACAGAGACTCAAATCCTTCGAGGTTTGGTCGTTTCACGCGCCTGCTCCCCTCGCCCCGCCTCTACCGTCGCTATCGCGCGTGCTCCCCTCGCCCCCGCCCCGTGTCGTCGCCGTCACGCCTGCTCCCGCACCGCTCGTTGCCGCCGCGCCACCGTCTCCTCCGACAGCAACCATCGCACCAGCCTCGTCCCTTCCTCCTCCACCTTCCACCGCCGTCTCCCCCAACAACCACCTCCCCTCTGTAAGCCCTCCTCTCCCGTCCTCTTCACAATATTTAGGGTTAGGTGTTTTAGGCGTAGTTAACAGAAAAAACAGAATTTGACTATATATGTTTCTTGCATTTTTCTTCAAGTTCTACGGAATGTTGATTCATGTGAACCCTAGCTATTTAGTGCTAGTTAGTATGAATTAGTATGAACCCTAGGCTATTTTATAGTGTTAGTTAGTTAATTGGAAGTAGTATGAACCTTAGACTTCTTGCATTTTTCTTCAAGTTCTATATTTTTCTTCCTCTTATATGCAAACTTGAAGTGGACATGTGATATGTGGAGATGTGATTTGGACATGTCATATTTGGGATTTGGACATCTCATATTTGGAAAATGATGGTTATGTGCAGGGTAAATGATCCGAGTGGCCTATGTTTCACCGGAATGTTGATTCATTTCTGTTTCGGTGAATTTCAGGCGCTCGATATGTCCACTTTTTAGCAAAGGTCATGCCGAAATTTCCCGTGAATTTTGGCATGACTTGTGCTAGAAAGTAGGTATATCGAGTGCCGGGATTTGCTGCGACGGGAATGAAACGACATTCCGACAAACCATAGAAATTTTTTATGTCATTTCTCATTTATCATAGTTTTAGAATTAAACGAGGAGACTTAATCATAGGAAACATGTCGAACAACAACGAAACTCGTGTCAGGGATCGTAGTAATTTCAAAATTTTCCTACGCCATACAGGGATCTATCTATGGAGAAACCAGCAACGAGAGAGGTTGTAGAGCATCTTCATACCTTTGAAGATCGCTAACCGAAAGCATTACTATGAACGCGGTTGATGGAGTCATAATCGCAGGATTTAGATCATGGTGGATTCCAATCTATCTGCCGAACTACGGCACCTCCGCGTTCAACACACGTGCAGCCCGGTGACGTGACCAACACCTTGAAACAACAAGGAGGAAGGAGAGGTTGAGGGAGAGAGCTCCGGCATCACGATGGCGTGGTGGCGGTGGAGCTACGTGGTTCTCCGACAGAGCTTCGCAAAGCTATGCGAAGGACGAGGATAGAGAGAGGAAGGGCTGCGCCAAGAGAGAGAGAGAGAGTTTTCGTGTCTCAAATCAGCCAAAAACTCCACTATATATAGAGGGAGAGGGAGGAGGTGCCCACCCTTAGGGTGCCCATACCTAAGGGGTGCGGCAACGTGCTACCTCTTGAGCTTGCGTTGGGTTTTCCCTTGAAGAGGAAAGGGTGATGCACCACAGTAGCGATAAGTATTTCCCTCAGTTTGAGAACCAAGGTATCAATCCAGTAGGAGTATCAAGATGAGGCACCAATGTACCTGCGCAAAAACAAACAAACTTGCACCCAATGCTATAAAGGGGTTGTCAATCCCTTCACGATTATTTGCAAGGTGAGATCTGAAGGTGGAAAGTGCAACAAGGTAAAAGTGTAGATCTGAAAATATGATGTGAAGTACACCCGGGGGCATAGTGTTCACTAGAGGCTTCTTTCATGATATAAAGTATTACGGTGGGTGAACGAATTACTGTCGAGCAATTGTTAGAATCGCGCAAAGTCATGATGATATCTAAGTCAATGATCATACATATAGGCATCACGTCCGAGACAAGTAGACCGATACTGTCTGCATCTACTACTATTACTCCACACATTGACTGCTATCCAGCATGCATCTAGTGTATTAAATTCATAACAAATGGAGTAACGCCTTAAGCAAGACGACATGATATAGAGGGATAAAGTCATGCAATATGATATAAACCCCATCTTTTTACCCTTGATGGCAACAACATGATGCGTGCCTCGCTACCCCTTCTGTCACTAGGTGAAGACACCGCACGGTATGAACCCAAAACCAAGCACTTCTTCCATTGCAAGAATTATAGATCAAGTTGGTCAAACGAAACCCAAAACTCGAAGAGAATTACAAGGATACGAAATCATGCATATAAGAAATCAGAGGAGACTCAAATAATAATCATAGATAATCTGATCATAAATCCACATTCCATCGGATCTCGACAACACACCGCAAAAGAAAGTTACATCGGATAGATCTCCATGAAGATCATGGAGAACTTTGTATTGAAGATAAAAGAGAGAGAAGAAGCAATCTATCTACTAGCTATGGACCCGAAGGTCTGTGGTGAACTACTCACGCATCATCGGAGAGGCAATGGTGTTGATGAAGAAGCCCTTCATGTCCGAATCCCCCCGGTAGGGCACCAGAACGGTCCCCAGATGGGATCTTGCGGAGACAGAAGCTTGCGCCGGCGGAAAAGTATTTTTGTGGCTCTCTTTGGTGGTTTTGGATTTTTAGAGAATTTATAGGCGAAAGAAGTAGGGCAGAGGAGCCACGGGGGGTCCACAAGCCTGCTAGGCCCGCCCCCCAGGCCGGGGCTAGGGGGCTTGTGACCTCCCCCGAGGTCCTTTGCCTTGGTTCTCAAGTCTCTTGCGTATGTTCTGTTATGGAAAAATCATTCCGCATGTTTTATTCCGTTTGGACTCCGTTTAATATTCTCCTGTGAAAAAGGTCAAAAACACGGAAAAAACAGAAACTAGCACTTGGCACTAAGTTAATAGGTTTGTCCCAAAAAGATATAAAATAGCATATTCATGCATACAAAACATCCAAAGTTGACAAGATAATAGCATGGAACCATAAAAAATTATAGATACATTGGAGATGTATCAAGCATACCGAAGCTTAACTCCTGCTCGTCCTCGAGTAGGGAAGTGATAAAGACTGAATTTTTGATGTGGAATTCTACCTAACATATTTGTCCCTTGTAACTTCTTTCTTGTGGCATGAATGTTCACATCCGTAAGATTCAAAACAATAGTTTACTATTGACATGAAAACAATAATACTTCAAGCATACTAGCAAAGTGATCATGAACTTTTGAAGTAACAAGGCCAAAGAAAGTTATCCCTACAAAATCATATAGCCTGGCTATGCTCCATCATCCCCACACAACGTATTTAAATCATGCACAACCCCGGTATTGGCCAAGTAATTGTTTTTGCGCTCTTACTTTGTCAAACTTTTTCAACTCTCACGCAATACATGAGCGTGAGCCATGGATATAGCACTATAGGTGGAATAGAGCGTGGTGGAGGTTGTGAGGCAAAAAGCAGGAGATGGTCACATTGACTTGGCGTATTACTGAGCTATGGAGATGCCCATCAATAGATATCAATGTGAATGAGTAGGGATTACCATGCAACGGATGCACTTAGAGCTATAAGTGTGTGAAAGCTCAAAAGGAGAACTAGTGGGTGTGCACCCAACTTGCTTGCTCACGATGACCTAGGGCAATTCTGAGGAAGCCCATCATTGGAATATACAAGCCAAGTTATATAATGAAAATTCCCACTAGTATATGGAAGTGTCAAAACAAGAGACTCTCTATCATGAAGAACATGGTGTTATTTTGAAGCACAAGTGTGGAAAAAGACAGTAGCATTGTCCCTTCTCTCTTTTTCTCTCTCTTTTTTTGTTTGGCCTCTTGGGCTTGCTACCTATTGAGCATGCGTTGGTTTTCCCTTGAAGAGAAAAGGGTGATGCAACACAGTAGCCGTAAGTATTTCCCTCAGTTTGAGAACCAAGGTATCAATCCAATAGGAGTATCAAGATGAGGCACCAATGTACCTGCACAAAAATAGCAAACTTGCACCCAACGAAACAAAGGGGTTGTCAATCCCTTCACGATTGATTGCAAGGTGAGACCTGAAGGCGGAAAGTGCAACAAAGTAAAAGTGTAGGGCTGAAAATATGATGTGAAGTAGACCCGGGGGCCATAGTGTTCACTAGAGGCTTCTCTCAAAATAGCAAATATTACGGTGGGTGAAAGAATTACTTTCGAGCAATTGATATAACCGCGCAAAGTCATGATGATATCTAAGGCAACGGTCATACATATAGGCATCACGTCCGAGACAAGTAGACCGATACTTTCTGCATCTACTACTATTACTCCACACTTCGACCGCTATCCAGCATGCATCTAGTGTATTGAGTTCATGAAGAACAGAGTAACGCCTTAAGCAAGATGACATGATGTAGAGGGATAATCTCAAACCAATGATGAAAACCCCATCTTTTTACCCTTGATGGCAACAACACGATGCGTGCCTCGCTACCCCTTCTGTCACTGGGTGAGGTCACCGCACGGTATGAACCCAAAACCAAGAACTTCTCCCATTGCAAGAATCATAGATCAAGTTGGCCAAACAAAACCCACAACTCGAAGAGAATTACAAGGATATGAAATCATGCATATAAAAGATTGCAGCCTCTTGAGCTTGCGTTGGTTTTTCCCTTGAAGAGGAAAGGGTGATGTAGCACATGAGCAGTAAGTATTTCCCTTAGTTTGAGAACCAAGGTATCAATCCAGTAGGGGAATCGAGTCAAGTCGAGAGTACCTGCGCAAACACAAACGAGCTTGCACCCAACGCTATAAAGGGGTTGTCAATCCTTTCAAGATTGATTGCAAAGTGAAATCTCAAGGCGGAAAGTGCAACGAAGTAATAGTGTAAGGCTGAAAATATGGTGTGAAGTAGACCCGGGGGCCATAGTGTTCACTAGAGGCTTCTCTCAAAATAGAATAATATGGTGGGTGAACAAATTACTGTCGAGCAATTGATAGAACCGTGCAAAGTCATGATGATATCTAAGGCAATGATCATACATATAGGCATCACGCCCGAGACAAGTAGACCGATACTTTCTGCATCTACTACTATTACTCCACACATCGACTGCTATCCAGCATGCATCTAGTGTATTGAGTTCATGACGAACAGAGTAACGCCTTAAGCAAGATGACATGATGTAGAGGGATAAACTCAAACCAATGATGTAAACCCCATCTTTTTACCCTTGATGGCAATAACACGATGCGTGCCTCGCTACCCCTTCTGTCACTGGGTGAGGTCGCCGCACAGTATGAACTCAAAACCAAGCACTTCTCCCATTGCAAGAATCATAGATCAAGTTGGATAAGCAAAACCCACAAATCGAAGAGAATTACAAGGATACGAAATCATGCATATAAGAGATCAGAAGAAACTCAAATAAGATTCATAGATAATCTGATCATAAATCCACAATTCATCGGATCTCGACAAATACACCGCAAAAGAAGATTACATCGGATAGATCTCCATGAATATCATGGAGAACTTTGTATTGAAGATACAAGAGAGAGAAGAAGCCATCTAGCTACTAGCTCTGGACCCGAAGGTATATGGTGAACTACTCACGGATCATCAAAGAGGTCATGGTGTTGATGAAGAAGCCCTCCGTATCCGAATCCCCCCTCCTGCAGGGCACCAGAACGTGTCCTAGATGGGATCTTGCAGAGACATAAGCTTGCGGCAGCGGAAAAGTATTTTCGTGGATCTCTCTCGCAGTTTTGGAATTTTCAGGAATTTATAGGCGGAAGAGGGAGGGCAGACGAGCCACAGTGGGCCCACAAGCCTGCTAGGTGCGGCCCCCCACTGACCGCGCCTAGGGGTCTTGTGGGGTCCCCTGGTGGCCCTGCCTTGGTTCTCAAGTCTCGTGCGTATCTTCTGTTCCGAAAAAATATATTTTCGGAAGTTTTATTCCGTTTGGACACCGTTTAAAATCCTCCTGTGAAAAGGGTCAAAAACACGGAAAAACAAGAACTAGCACTTGGCACTGAGTTAATAAGTTATTCCCAAAAAAGATATAAAAGGCATACAAAACATCCAAAGTTTGACAAGATAATAGCATGGAACCATAAAAAATTATAGATACGTTGGAGACGTATCAAGCATCCCCAAGCTTAACTCCTGCTCGTCCTCGAGTAGGGAAGTGATAAAGACTGAATTTTTTATGTGGAATGCTTCCTAGCATAGTTGTCCTTTGTAACTTCTTTCATGTGACATGAATGTTCAGATCCGTAAGATTCAAAACAATAGTTTGCTATTGACATGAAAACAATAATACTTCAAGCAAACTAGCAAGGTAATCACAAACTTTCAAAATAACTAGGCCAAAGAAAGTTATCCCTGCGAAATCATATAGTCTGGCTATGCTCCATCATCCTCACACAACTAATTTAAATCATGCACAACCCCGGTGTTGGCCAAGTAATTGTTTTCGCACTCTTACTTTCTCAAACGTTTTCAACTCTCACGCAATACATGAGCGTGAGCCATGGATATAACACTATGGTGGAATAGAGTGTGGTGGTGGTTGTGAGACAAAAAGGAGGAGATGGTCACTTTGACTCGGCGTATCAAAGGGCTATGGAGATGCCCATTAATAGATATCAATGTGAATGAGTAGGGATTGCCATTCAAAGGATGCACTAGAGCTATAAGTATGTGAAAGCTCAAAAGGAGAACTAGTGGGTGTGCATCCAACTTGCTTGCTCACGAAGACCTAGGGCAATTTTGAGGAAGCCCGTCATTGGAATATACAAGCCAAGTTATATAATGAAGATTACCACTAGCATATGGTGGTGATAAAACGAGAAGCTCTCAATCATGAAGAACATGGTGCTATTATGAAGCACAAGTGTGGAAAAGATAGTAGCATTGTCCCTTATCTCTTTTTCTCTCTCTCTTTTTTTGGGCTCTTTGGCCTCTTTCCATATCTCTTTTTTTGTGTGGGCAACTTTGGCCTCTTTTTTTTATTTCCTCACATGGGACAATGCTCTAATAATGATGATCATCAAACTTTTATTTACTCACAACTCAAAGCTTAGAACGATGACGACTCTATAAGAAATGCCTCCGACACTGTACCGGGATGTGCAACGATCTAGCTTGGCATATGACATAGAAACATCTTGCTAGCTATATTAGATCATCAAATGGCAATATGAGAGTGACGGCACAAGTCATGTGACGGAACGCTCGGAGTTGCATGGAAATATATCTCGGAATGGCTATGAAAATGCCATACTAGGTAGGTATGGTGGCTGTTTTGAGGAAGGCATATGGTGGGTTTGTCCATCGGCGAAAATTGCGCGGTACTAAAGAGGCTAGCAATGGTGGAAGGTGAAAGTGCATCTATACCATGGACTCACATTAGTCATGAAGAACTCACGTACTTATTCCGAAAGTTTTTATTAGTAATCGAAACAAAGTGCTAAACACATACTCCTAGGGGAAGGGTTGGTAGGTGTTAACCATCGCGTGATCCCGACCGCAACACAAAGGATGACAATCAATAGACCAATTATGCTCCGACTTCCTAACATATCGGTTCACCATACGTGCATGTTACAGGAATCACTAACTTCAACACAAGTATTTCTAGATTCATAACACCCTACTAACATAACTCTTAATATTACCAAATCCACGTCTCAAAACTAATTGAGAGGAATCAAATTTCTCTTTCTACTCAATGCACATGAAGATGGAGGTTTTATTGTATCCTCTTTGGGTACCTATCACCTTTGGGACTACTTTCATAGCATAAGCCAACTACCAAGTTACACACCGCCGTGCTCTAAAAGATCTAAGTGAAGCACACACAGCAAAATTGTCTAGCTCAAAAGAAATAAGTGGAGCACAATGAGAATTCTAGCAAATTCACGATGAGTGCATGTCTCTCTCAAAAGGTGTCCAGAAAGGATGATTGTGACACAACAAAAAGAAAAGACTCCTACGATACAAGACGCTCTAAGCTAAACAGATATCATGTGGTGAATAAAAATATAGCTCCAAGTAATGTTACCGATGGATTGAAGACGAAAGAGGGGATGCCTTCCCGGGGCATCCCCAAGCTTAGGCTTTTTGGAGTCCTTGAATTTGGCTTGGGATGCCTTGGGCATCCCTAATCTTGAGCTCTTTCCACTCTTTATCCCTTTGTCCATGAGAACATCACCCAAAACTTGAAAACTTCACAACACAAAACTTAAAAGGAAACTCGTGATATCATTAGTACAAGAAAACAAACTACCACCTCTTTAGGTACTGTAGCAATCTTGCTTTCTATTTATATTGGTGTTAGATGACTGTATTCTCACTTTTCCATTGCTAGTACCCCCCGATACTATCCATAGTTTCATCAAAACAAGCAACCAACTCAACAAAAACAGAATCTGTCAAAAACAGACCAGTCTGTAGCAATCTGTATACTTCGTATACTTGTTGTACCTCAAAAATTATGAAAAATTACGACAACCTGAGAAAAAGGCATATAAACTAGTAGCAAAAATAATAAACTTAAAATATCTTTCTGAATAAACATGAAAAATAATTTCGTGAGCGAAAATTTTCTGTCTTTTTCGAGCACGATCAAACAACCATCACCAAAACTAGTCATAAAGGTTTTGCTTGACTCAAACACAAAAGACACAATCATAATAGAATTATGATGGTGTGGACGCAACAAAACATAAAGAAAAAGATAAATTCATTGGGTTGCCTCCCAACAAGCGCTATTGTTTAACGCCCTTACCTAGGCATAAGGTGATGAAATCACGTATCATCGTCTTTGGTGCTCAAACCATAAGTAGCCCTCATCATGGATTCATAAGGCAATCTTATTTTCTTTCTAGGAAAATGCTCCATGCCCTTCTTTAAAGGAAATTGAAATCTAATATTCCCTTCCTTCATATCGATGATAGCACCAATAGTCCTTAGGAAAGGTCTACCAAGAATGATAGGGCATGTAGGATTGCAATCAATATCAAGCACAATGAAATCCACGGGTACATAGTTCCTATTTGCAATAATAAGAACATCATTGATCTTTCCCATGGGTTTCTTGACAGTAGAATCCGCAAGATGCAAATTAAGAGAACACTCCTCAATCTCATTAAAGCCTAGAACATCACATAAAGACTTCGGAATCACGAAAACACTAGCACCCAAATCACACAAAGCATTGCATTCATAGTTTTTGATTTTGATTTTGATAGTAGGTTCCCACTCATCATGAAGCTTTCTAGGAATAGAAACTTCTAACTCAAGTTTCTCTTCAAGAGATTTTATCATAGCATTGATGATATGATCGGTAAAGGCCTTGTTTTGGCTATAAGCGTGTGGAGAGTTTAGCATGGATTGCATCAAGGAAATGCATTCAATCAAGGAGCAACTATCATAATTGAATTACTTGAAATCCAAAGTAGTAGTTTCATTACTACTCAAGGTTTTAATATCTTCTACTCCACTTTTAATGCTTTTAGCATCAAGATAGATGGACTTGATTCATTGGGGCGTTTTTCAACCAAAGGGGATTCATATCCAGCCCCATCATCATTAGGTTTGACACGAGAAAACAAAGATTCATTGGGAGTGACACCAAGCACTTTAAGATCTTCGTGATTCTCATCACAAATTTCAGGTTTAACAACCATTTTATTGACTAAGGTAGCCTGTTTATCAGAAATCTGGCCTACCAATTTTTCAAGACTAGCAAACTGAGAATTTAGCGCAAGGAATTCTTTGGCCATATCATCAACTTCTTTATTCATAAAGGACAAAAAAGAATTTTGCTCCTTCAGTTCCCTACGAAAGTAACTGTTATAATCAAACTGTGTAGACATGAAGCCTTTAACACTAGTTTCAATCTCTTCCAACCTCGCATAGTAAGCATCAAAATCCCTTGGTTGGGCCATACATGTCTTAGCAGGTAGACATGCGAACGGAAAGCAAGCGAGAGAAAACGGCGAACGAAAAAGGCAAACGAAAAAGACAAATATTTTTGTAAATTTTTGTTTTTCAGAAGTCGGGGAGAGGAAAACGAGAGGCAAAAAAGTAAATGCAAGAGATGAGTTTGCGACACTTACTTGGATGAGTTCTTGACTTGATCCTCCCCGGAAACGACGCCAGAAATCCTTTTGCTCCCTCTTGAGCTTGCGTTGGTTTTTCCCTTGAAGAGGAAAGGGTGATGCACCACAGAGCAGTAAGTATTTCCCTCAGTTTGAGAACCAAGGTATCAATCCAGTAGGAGAATCGAGACAAGTCCAGAGTACCCGCACAAACACAAACGAGCTTGCACCCAATGCTATAAAGGGGTTGTCAATCCCTTCAAGATTGATTGCAAAGTAACATCTCAAGGCGGAAAGTGCGACGAAGTAAAAGTGTAAGGCTAAAAATATGGTGTGAAGTAGACCCGGGGGCCATAATGTTCACTAGAGGCTTCTCTCAAAATAGCAAATAATACGGTGGGTGAACAAATTACTGTCGAGCAATTGATAGAACCGCGCAAAGTCATGACGATATCTAAGGCAATAATCATACATATAGGCATCACGTCCGAGACAAGTAGACCGATACTTTGTGCATCTACTACTATTACTCCACACATCGACCGCTATCCAGCATGCATCTAGTGTATTGAGTTCATGACGAACAGAGTAACACCTTAAGCAAGATGACATGATGTAGAGGGATAAACTCAAACCAATGATGTAAACCCCATCTTTTTACCCTTGATGGCAACAACACGATGCGTGTCTCGCTACCCCTTCTGTCACTGGGTGAGGTCACCGGACGGTATGAACCCAAAACCAAGCACTTCTCCCATTGCAAGAATCATAGATCAAGTTGGCAAAACAAAACCCACAACTCGAAGAGAATTACAAGGATAAGAAATCATGCATATAAGAGATCAGAAGAAACTCAAATAAGATTCATAGATAATCTGATCATAAATCCACAATTCATTGGATCTCGACAAACACACCGCAAAAGAAGATTACATCAGATAGATCTCCATGAAGATCATGGAGAACTTTGTATTGAAGATCCAAGAGAGAGAAGAAGCCATCTAGCTACTAGTTATGGACCCCAAGGTCTATGGTGAACTACTCACGCATAATCGAAGAGGTCATGGTGTTGATGAAGAAGCCCTTTGTATCCAAATCCCCCCTCCGGCAGGGCATCAGAACATGCCCCAGATGGGATCTTGCGGAGACAGAAGTTTGCGGCGGCGAAAAAGTATTTTCGTGGATCTCTCTCGGAGTTTTGGAATTTTCAGGAATTTATAGGCGGAAGAGGTAGGGCAGACGAGCCATAGGGGGCCCACAAGCCTGCTAGGCGTGGCCCCCCTGGCCGCACCTTGGGGGCTTGTGGGGTCCCCTGGTGGCCGCTGCCTTGGTTCTCAAGTCTCGTGCGTATCTTCTGTTCCGGAAAAATCTTTTCAGAAGTTTTATTCCGTTTGGACACCATTTAAAATCATCCTCTGAAAAGGGTCAAAAACACGGAAAAAACTGGAACTGGCACTTGACACCGAGTTAATAAGCTAGTCCCAAAAAAGATATAAAAGGCATACAAAACATCCAAAGTTTGACAAGATAATAGCATGGAACCATAAAAAAATATAGATACGTTGGAGACGTATCAGAGATCAGAAGAAACTCAAATAAGATTCATAGATAATCTGATCATAAATCCACAATTTATCGGATCTTGACAAACACACCACAAAAGAAGATTACATCGGATAGATCTCCATGAAGATCATGGAGAACTTTGTATTAAAGATCCAATAGAGAGAAGAAGCCATCTAGCTACTAGCTATGGACCCGAAGGTTTATGGTGAACTACTCACGCATCATCGGAGAGGCAATGGTGTTGATGAAGAAGCCCTCCGCATTCGAACCCCCCTCAGACAAGGCACCAGAACATGCCCCAGATGGGATCTTGCGGAGACAGAAGCTTGCGGCGGTGGAAAAGTATTTTTGTGGATCTCTCTCGTGGTTTTGGATTTTTTGGGGATTTATAGGCGGCAGAAGTAGGGCAGAGGAGCCATAGGTGGCCCACAAGCCTGCTAGGCGCAGGCCCCCTGGCTGCGCCTAGGGGGCTTGTGGCCTCCCCTCGTGCCCTCTCCCTTGGTTCTCAAGCTCCGTGCGTATCTTCTGTTCCGGAAAAAAATCTTTTCGCAGGTTTTATTCCGTTTGGACTCCGTTTAATATTCTCATGTGAAAAGGGTCAAAAACACGGAAAAACAGGAAGTGGCACTTGGCACTGAGTTAATAAGTTAGTCCCAAAAAAGATATAAAAGGCATACAAAACATCCAAAGTTTGACAAGATAATAGCGTGGAACCATAAAAAATTATAGATACGTTGGAGACGTATCATGCCTCTTTTCATTTTTTTGGTGGGCATATTTGTCCTCTTTTTTTATTCCTCACATGGGACAATGCTCTAATAATGATGATCATCACACTTTTATTTACTCACAACTCAATACTTAGAACAATGATGATTCTATAGGAAATGCCTCCGGCAGTGTACCGAGATGTGCAACGATCTAGCTTAGCGTATGACGTTGAAACATCTCGCTAGCTATCTTACGATCATGCAAAGGCAATATGAAAGTGACGGCACAAGTCATGAGATGGAACGGTGGGAGTTGCATGGCAATATATCTCAGAATGGCTATGAAAATGCCATAATAGGTAGGTATGGTGGCTGTTTTGAGGAAGGTATATGGTGGGTTTGTGCACCGGCGAAAGTTGCGCGACACTAGAGAGGCTAGCAATGGTGGAAGGTGAAAGTGCATCTATACTATGGACTCACATTAGTCATGAAGAACTCATATACTTATTGCGAAAGTTTTATTAGTAATTGAAACAAAGTGCTAAACGCATACTCCTAGGGGAAGGGTTGGTAGGTGTTAATCAACGCGCGATCCCGACCGCCACACAAAGGATGACAATCAATAAATCAATTATGCTCCGACTTCCTAACATAGCGGTTCATGCTACGGCAACAAAAGTCCTTCCTCGGCAACGTCAGGAATTCTTCTTGCTACTTCTCTTGTTTGCGTCGGTTTTTCCCTTGAAGAGGAAAGGGTGATGCAGCACAGGAGCAGTAAGTATTTCCCTCAGTTTGAGAACCAAGGTATCAATCCAGTAGGATAATCTCGTCAAGTCCAGAGTACCTGCGCAAACACAAAAGAGCTTGCACCCAACGCTATAAAGGGGTTGTCAATCCCTTCAAGATTGATTGCAAATTGAGATATGAAGGCGGAAAGTGCAACGAAGTAAAAAGTGTAAGGCTGAAAATATGGTGTGGAGTAGACCCGGGGGCCATAGTGTTCACTAGAGGCTTCTCTCAAAATAGCAAATATCATGGTGGGTGAACAAATTACTGTCGAGCAATTGATAGAACCGCAAAGTCATGACGATATCTAAGGCAATGATCATACATATAGGCATCACGTCTGAGACAAGTAGATCGATACTTTCTGCATCTACTAGTATTACTCCACACATCGACCGCTATCCAGCATGCATCTAGTGTATTGAGTTCATGACGAACAGAGTAACGCCTTAAGCAAGATGACATGATGTAGAGGGATAATCTCAAACAATTGATGAAAACCCCATCTTGTTACCCTTGATGGCAACAACATGATGCGTGCCTCGCTACCCCTTCTATCACTGGGTGAGGTCACCGCACGGTATGAACCCAAAAACAAGAACTTCTCCCATTGCAAGAATCATAAATTTAGTTGGCCAAACAAAACCCACAACTCGAAGAGAATTACAAGGATATGAAATCACACATAAGAGAGATCAGAAGAAACTCAAATAAGATTCATAGATAATCTGATCATAAATCCACAATTAATCGGATCTCGACAAACACACCACAAAAGAAGATTACATCGGATAGATCTCCATGAAGATCATGGAGAACTTTGTATTGAAGATCCAAGAGAGAGAAGAAGCCATCTAGTTACTAGCTAGCGACCTGTAGGTCTATGGTGAACTACTCACGCATCATCGGAGAGGTCATGGTGTTGATGAAGAAGCCCTCCGTATCCGAATGCCCCCTCCGACAGGGCACGAGAACGTGCCCCAGATGGGATCTTGCGGAGATAGAAGCTTGCGGCGGCAGAAAAGTACTTTCGATGATCTCCTGATTTTTGATGGAATTTTAGGGAATATATAGGAGAAAAACCTAGGGCAAAGGAGCCTCAGGGAGCCCAGAAGCCAAGGGGGCGCGGGCTCTCCTGTCCGCGCCATGAGGGCTTGTGGGGTCCCTCGTGGCCCCTGCCCTGATTCTCCGGCTTCCCGATCTTTTTCTGTTCCGGAAAAAATCTTTTTGGCAGTTTCATTCCGTTTGGACTCCGTTCAAAATACTCCTCTGAAAGGGGTAAAAAACATGGAAAAAACAAGAACTGGTTCTTGGCACTGAGTTAATAAGTTAGTCCCAAAAAAATATATAAAAGGCATGCAAAACATCCAAAGTTTGACAAGATAATAGCATGAAACCATCAAAAATTATAGATACGTTGGAGACGTATCAAGCATCCCTAAACTTAACTCCTGCTCGTCCTCGAGTAGGGAAGTGAGAAAGAATGAATTTTTGATGTGGAATGCTACCTAGCATAGTTGTCCTTTGCAACTTGTTTCACGTGACATGAATGTTCAGATCCGTAAGATTCGAAACAATAGTTTGCTATTGACATGAAAACAATAATACTTCAAGCAAACTAGCAAAGTAATCATGAACTTTCAAAATAACAAGGCCAAGCAAAGTTATCCCTACAAAATCATATAGTCTGGCTATGCTCCATCATCCTCACACAACTAATGTAAATCATGCACAACCCCGGTATTGGCCAAGTAATTGCTTTCGCACTCTTACTTTCTCAAACTTTTTATAACTATCACGCAATACATGAGCGCGAGCCATGGATATAGCACTATAGGTGGAATAGAGTGTGGTGGTGGTTGTGAGACAAAAAGGAGGATATGGTCACATTGTCTCGTCGTATCAAAGGGCTATGGAGATGCCCATCAATAGACATCAATGTGAATGAGTAGGGATTGCCATACAAGAGATGCACTAGAGCTATAAGTATGTGAAAGCTCAAAAGGAGAACTAGTGGGTGTGCATCCAACTTGCTTGCTCACGAAGACCTAGGGCAATTTTTAGGAAGCCCAACATTGGAATATACAAGCCAAGTTATATAATGAAGATTCCCATTAGCATATGGTAGTGACAAAGCAAGAAGCTCTCAATCATGAAGAACATGGTGCTATTATGAAGCACAAGTGTGGAAAAAGGTAGTAGCATTGTCCCTTCTCTCTTTTTCTCTCTTTTTTATTTGGGCTCTTGGGACTCTTTTCTTTTTTTTGTTTGGGCTCTTTGGCCTCTTTTTTTTTATTTCCTCACATGGGACAATGCTCTAATAATGATGATCATCACACTTTTATTTACTCACATCTCAAAGCTCAAAATGATGATGACTCTATAGGAAATGCGTCCGGCAGTGTACCGGGATGTGCAACGATCTAGCTTGGCGTATGACGTTGGAACATCTCTCTAGCTATCTTAGATCATGCAATGGCAATATGAGAGTGACGACACAAGTCATGAGACGGAACGGTGCGAATTGCATGACAATATATCTCAGAATGGCTATGAAAATGCCATAGTAGGTAGGTATGGTGGCTGTTTTGAGGAAGGCATATGGTGGGTTTGTGCACCGACGAGAATTGCGCGGCACTAGAGAGGCTAGCAATGGTGGAAGGTGAAAGTGCATCTATACCATGGACTCACATTAGTCATTAAGAACCCACATACTTGTTGCGAAAGTTTTTATTAGTAATCGAAACAAAGTGCTAAACGCATACTCCAAGGGAAAGGGTTGGTAGGTGTTAACCATCACGCGATCCCGACCTCAACACAAAGGATGACAATCAATAGATCAATTATGCTCTGACTTCCTAACATAGCGGTTCACCATACGTGCATGCTACGAGAATCACTAACTTCAACACAAGTATTTCTAGATTCACAAGACCCTACTAACATAGCTCTTAATATTACTAAATCCACGTCTCAAAACTAATTGAGAGGAATCAAGACTTCTCTTTCTACTCAATGCACATGAAGATGGAGGTTTTTGTATCCTCTTTGGGTACCTATCACCTTTGGGACTTCTTTCATAGCATAAGCCAACTACCAAGTCACGCACCGCCGTGCTCTAAAAGATATAAGTGAAGCACATAGAGCAAAATTATCTAGCTCAAAAGATATAAGTGAAGCACTAAGTGCATTTTAGCAAAATCACAATGAGTGCATGTCTCTGTCTCTCTCAAAAAGGTTTGCAGCAAGGAAGATTGTGACACAACAAAAAGAAAAGACTCCTACGATACAAGAGGCTCCAAGAAAAACACCTATCATGTGGTGAATAAAAATATAGCTCGAAGTAATGTTACCGATGGATTGAAGACTAAAGAGGGGATGCCTTCCCGGGGAATGCCCAAGCTTAGGCTTTTTGGTTTCCTTGAGTTTGGCTTGGGATGCCTTGGGCATCCCCAAGTTTGAGCTCTTTCCACTCCTTATCTCTTTGTCCATGAGAACATCACCCAAAACTTGAAAACTTCACAACACAAAACTTAAACAGAAAACTCGTGATAACATTAGCACAAGAAAACAAACTACCACCTCTTTTGATACTGTAGAAAACTTGAATTCTATCTATATTGGTGTTGGGCTACTGTATTCACACTTTTTCATGTCTAGTACCTCCGATACTAACCATAGTTTCATCAAAACAAGCAACCAACTCAACAAAAACAGAATCTGTCAAAAACATACCAGTCTGTAGCAATCTGTATACTTCGTATACATCCGGTACCTCACAAATTCTGAAAAACTACGACTGCCTGGGCAAAAGGCATATCAACCAGCAGCAAAAAGAACCAACTCAAAATCTCTTTTTTAATAAAAATGAAAAATTATCTCGTGAGCGAAAAGTTTCTGTCTTTTTCCACGAGGATCAAACAACCATCACCAAGACTAGTCATAAAAGTTTTGCTTGGCTCAAACAAAAAAAGAAACAGAAAAAACACAATCACAACAGAATTATGATTGTGTGGACGCAATAAAACATAAAGAAAAGATAAATTCATTGGGTTGCCTCCCAACAAGCGCTATTGTTTAACGCCCTTAGCTAGGCATAAAAGCGATTGAATCACGTATCATCGTCTTTGGTGTTCAAACCATAAGTGGCGTGATTTTCTTTCTGTTTTATGCCTAGCTAAGGGCGTTAAAAAATAGCGCTTGTTGGGAGGCAACCCAATGAATTTATATTTTTCTTTCTGTTTTGTTGCGTCCACACTTTCATAATTCTGTTGTGATTGTGTTTTTTGTGTTTCTTTTTGTGTTTGAGCCAAGCAAAGCCTTTATGACTAATCTTGGTAATGGTTGTTTGATCCTGCTAGAAAAAGACAGAAACTTTTCGCTCACGAGATGATTTTACATTTTTATTAAGAAAGAGATTTTGAGTTGATTCTTTTTGCTTCTGGTTTATATGCATTTTGCCCAGGCCGTCTTAATTTTTCAGATTTTTTGAGGTACCATAAGTATACAAAGTATACTGATTGCTACAGACTGGTCTGTTTTTGACAGATTATGTTTTTGTTGAGTTGGTTGCTTGTTTTGATGAAACTATGGTTAGTATCGGGGGTACTAGCCATGGAAAAGTGATAATACAGTAGCACATCATCAATATAGATAGAATTCAAGTTTGCTACAGTACCAAAAGAAGTGGTAGTTTGTTTTCTTGTACTAATGTTATCACAAGTTTCTGTTTAAGTTTTGTGTTGTGAAGTTTTCAAGTTTTGGGTGATGTTCTCATGGACAAAGAGATAAGGAGTAGAAAGAGCTCAACCTTAGGGATGCCCAAGGCATCCCAAGCTAAATTCAAGGAAACCAAAAAGCCTAAGCTTGGGGATGCCCCGGGAAGGCATCCCCTCTTTCGTCTTCAATCCATCGGTAACATTACTTGGAGCTATATTTTTATTCACCACATGATATGTGTTTTTCTTGGAGCGTCTTGTATCATAGGAGTCTTTCCTTTTTATTGTGTCACAATCATCCTTGCTTCACACCTTTTCGAGAGAGATAGACATGCACTTATCGTGATTTTGCTAGAATGCTCATAGTGCTTCACTTATATCTTTTGAGCTAGACACTTTTGCTCTTGAGCTTCACTTATACTTTTAAAGCACGGCGATTCGTGACTTGGTAGTTGGCTTATTATATGAAAGTATTCCCAAATGTGATAGGTACCCAAAGAGGATACAAAAACCTCCATCTTCATGTGCATTGAGTAGAAAGAGAAGTTTTGATTCCTCTCAAATAGTTTTGAGACGTGAACTCGGTAATATTAAGAGTTATGTTAGTAGTGTGTTGTGAATATGGAAATACTTGTGTTGAAGTTAGTGATTCCCGTAGCATGCACATATGGTGAACCTCTATGTTAGGAAGTCGGAGCATAATTGATCTATTGATTGTCATCCTTTGTGTTGAGTTCGGGATCGCGCGATGGTTAACACCTACCAACCCTTCCCCTCGGAGTATGCGTTTAGCACTTTGTTTCGATTACTAATAAAAACTTTCGCAACAAGTATGTGAGTTATTCATGACTAATGTGAGTCCATGGTATAGATGCACTTTCATGTTCCACCATTGCTAGCCTCTCTAGTGTCGCGCAATTCTCGTCGGTGCACAAACCCACCAAATTCCTTCCTCAAAACAGCCACCATACCTACCTACTATGGCATTTTCATAGCCATTCCGAGATATATTGCCATGCAACTCCCACCGTTCCGTCTCATGACTTGCGCCGTCACTCTCATATTGCCATTGCATGATCGTAAGATAGCTAGCGAGATGTTTCAACGCCATATGCCATGCTAGATCGTTGCACATCCCGGTACACTGCCGGAGGCATTTCCTATGGAGTCATCATCATTATGATCTTTGAGCCGTGAGTAAATAAAAGTGTGATGATCATCATTATTAGAGCATTGTCCCATGTGAGGAAATAAAAAAAAGAGGCTAAAGAGCCCAAAAACAAAAAAAAGGAGAAAAGAAAAAAAGAGAGGTCTAAGAGCCCAAATAAAAAAAGACAGAAAAAGAGAGAAGGGACATTGCTACTATCTTTTTCCACAGTTGTGCTTCATGATAGCACCATGTACTTCATGATTGAGAGCTTCTTGCTTTGTCACTACCATATGCTAGTGGGAATCCTCATTATATAACTTGGTTTGTATATTCCAATGATGGGCTTCCTCAAAATTGCCCTAGGTCTTCGTGAGCAAGCAAGTTGGATGCACACCCACTAGTTCTATTTTGAGCTTTCACATACTTATAGCTCTAGTGCATCCCTTGTATGGCAATCCCTACCCATTCACATTGATATCTATTAATGGGCATCTCCATAGCCTTTTTGATATGCCTAGTCAATGTGACCATCTCCTCCTTTTTTGTCTCACAACCACCACCACACTCTATTCCACCTATAGTGCTATATCCATGGCTCGCGCTCATGTATTGCGTGATAGTTATAAAAAGTTTGAGAACGTAAGAGTGTGGAAACAATTACTTGGCCAATACCGGGGTTGTGCATGATTTACATTAGTTGTGTGAGAATGATGGAGCATACCAGACTATATGATTTTGTAGGGATAACTTTCATTGGCCTTGTTATTTTGAAAGGTCATGATTACTTTGCTAGTTTGCTTGAAGTATTATTGTTTTCATGTCAATAGCAAACTATTGTTTTGAATCTTACGGATATGAACATTCATGCCACGTGAAATAAGTTGCAAAGGACAACTATGCTAGGTAGCATTCCACATCGAAAATTCATTCTTTATCACTTCCCTACTCGAGGACGAGCATGAGTTATGCTTGGGGATGCTTGATACGTCTCCAACGTATCTATAATTTTTGATGGTTTCATGCTATTATATTCTCAAATTTTGGATGTTTTGTATGCCTTTTATATATTTTTTGGAACTAACTTATTAACTCAGTGCCAAGTGCCAGTTCCTGTTTTTTCCATGTGTTTGACCCCTTTCAGAGGAGATTTTGAAACGGAGTCCAAACGGAAGTAAATCCCCGAAAAGATTTTTTCTGGAACGGGGCCCCACAAGCCCCCACCCCGCGGCCAGGGGGGAGGCCGCACCATCCAGGCTTGTGGGCCCCCTGGACGCCCTTTGCCCTAGGTCTTTCGCCTATATATTCCCATAAATTCCAGAAAAAATCAAGAGATCATCGAAAGTACTTTTCCGCCGCCGAAAGCTTCTGTCTCCACAAGATCCCATCTGGGGCACGTCCTGGTGCCGTGCCGGAGGGGGGATTCGGACACGGAGGGCTTCTTCATCAACACCATGACCTCCCAATGATGCGTGAGTAGTTCACCATAGACCTACGTGTCCATAGCTAGTAACTAGATGGCTTCTTCTCTTTCTTGGATCTTCAATACAAAGTTCTCCATGATCTTCATGGAGATCTATCCGATGTAATCCTCTTTTGCGGTGTATTTGTCGAGATCCGATGAATTGTGGATTTATGATCAGATTATCTATGAATCTTATTTGAGTTTCTTCTGATCTCTCTTATGCATGATTTCATATCCTTGTAATTCTCTTCGAGTTGTGGGTTTTGTCTGGCCAACTAGATCTAGGATTCTTGCAATGGGAGAAGTGCTTGGTTTTGGGTTCATACCGTGCGGTGACCTCACCCAGTGACAGAAGGGGTAGCGAGCCACACATCATGTTGTTGCCATCAAGGGTAAAAAGATGGGGTTTTCATCATTGGTTTGAGATTATCCCCCTACATCATGTCATCTTGCTTAAAGTGTTACTCTGTTCGTCATGAACTCAATACACTAGATGCATGCTGGATAGCGGTCGATGTGTGGAGTAATAGTAGTAGATGTAGAAAGTATCGGTCTACTTGTCTCGGACGTGATGCCTATATGTATGATCATTGCCTTAGATATCGTCATGGCTTTGCGCGGTTCTATCAATTGCTCGACAGTAATTTGTTCACCCACTGTAATACTTTCTTTTTTGAGAGAAGCCTCTAGTAAACACTATGGCCCCCAGGGTCTACTCCACACCATATTTTCAGCCTTACACTTTTTACTTCGTTGCACTTTCCACCTTCAGATCTCACTTTGCAAACAATCTTGAAGGGATTGACAACCCCTTTGAAGTGTTGGGTGTAAGCTTGTTTGTGTTTGTGCAGGTACTCTGGACTTGACGAGACCCTCCTTCTGGATCGATACCTTGGTTCTCAAACTGAGGGAAATACTTACTGCTCCTGTGCTGCATCACCCTTTCCTCTTCAAGGGAAAAACCAACGCAAGCCCAGCCTCTGTCAACGTGTCAATTTCTCGCGCTGTTGTCTGTGGGATAGCAGGCACCAATGTACGTGCGCAAAAACAAACAAACTTGCACCCAACGCTATAAAGGGGTTGTCAATCCCTTCACGTTTATTTGCAAGGTGAGATTTGAAGGTGGAAAGTGCAACAAAGTAAAAGTGTAGATCTGAAAATATGATGTGAAGTAGACCCGAGGGCAATAGTGTTCACTAGATGCTTCTCTCATGATAGCAAGTATTATGGTGGGTGAACGAATTACTGTCGAGCAATTGATAGAATCATGCAAATTCATGATGATATCTAAGGCAATGATCATAGATATAGGCATCACGTCTGAGACAAGTAAACCGATATTGTCTTCATCTACTACTATTACTCCACACATCGACCGTTATCCAGCATGCATCTAGTCTAGTTAGTTCCTAACAAACGGAGTAACGCCTTAAGCAAGATGACATGATGTAGATGGATAAATTCATGCAATATGATATATACCCCATATATTTACCCTTGATGGCAACAACATGATGCATGCCTCGCTACACCTTCTGTCACTAGGTGAGGACACCGCACGGTATGAACCCAAAACCAAGCACTTCTTCCATTGCAAGAATTATAGATCAAGTTGGCCAAACGAAACCCACAACTCGAAGAGAATTACAAGGATACGAAATCATGCATATAAGAGATCAGAGGAGACTCAAATAATAATCATAGATAATCTGATCATAAATCCACAATTCATCGGATCTTGATAGACACACCGCAAAAGAAAGTTACATCGGATATATCTCCATGAAGATCATGGAGAACTTTGTATTGAAGATCCAAGAGAGAGAAGAAGCCATCTAGCTACTAGCTATGGACCCGAAGGTCTGTGGTGAACTACTCACGCATCATCGGAGAGGCAATGGTGTTGATGAAGAAGCTCTCCGTGTCCGAATCCCCCTCCGGCAGGGCACCAAAACGGTCCCTAGATGGGATCTTGCGGAGACAGAAGCTTGCGACGGCGGAAAAGTATTTTCGTGGCTCTCTCTGGTGGTTTTGGATTTTTAGAGAATTTATAGGCGGAAGAAGTAGGGCAGAGGAGCCATGGGGGGCCCACAAGCCTGCTAGGTCTGCCCCCAGGCTGGGGCTAGGGGGCTTGTGACCTCCCCCGAGGTCCTTTGCCTTGGTTCTCAAGTCTCCTGCGTATCTTCTGTTATGGAAAAAATCATTCCGCAGGTTTTATTCCGTTTGGACTCCATTTAATATTCTCCTGTGAAAAAGGTCAAAAACACGGAAAAAACAGAAACTGGCACTTGGCACCGAGTTAATAGGTTATCCCCAAAAAAGATATAAAATAGCATATTCATGCATACAAAACATCCAAAGTTGACAAGATAATAGCATGGAACCATAAAAAATTATAGATACGTTGGAGACGTATCACAACCCCATATAGGGCAGAGGGCGGCATCGAGGTCAAGGGAGAGGAGGGGTGGCGCCCGAGATGGGCCTTGGGACCCCTCCCGCGCTAGGGTTTTCCCCCCTTCCTCCCTTGTTCCGCCTTAGGCCTAGGTGGTAGGCGCACCAGCCCACTCTAGGCTAGTTCCCTTCCACCTTTTGGCCCGTGCTAGCCTTTGGGGCTGGTGGCCCCTCCCGGTGGACCTCCGGAACCCTTCCGGTGGTCCCGGTACGTTAACGGCGATGCCCGAAACATTTCCGGTGCCCAAAACCTCTCATCCTATATATCAATCTTTACCTCCGGACAATTCTAGAGCTCCTCGTGATGTCCGGGTTCTCATCCGCGACTCCGAACAACCTTCGGTAACCACATACACTATTTCCCTATAAACCTGGCGTCATCGAACCATAAGTGTGTAGACCCTACGGGTTTGGGAGACATGCAGACATGACCAAGACATATCTTCGTCCAATAACCAACAGAGGGGTCTGGATATCCATGTTGGTTCCCACATGTTCCATGATGATATCATCGGATGAACCACAATGTCAAGGATTTAATCAATCCCGCATGAAATTCCCTTTGTCTACTTGTATGATACTTGCCCGAGATTCGATCCTCGGTATTCCTATACCTTGTTCAATCTCGTTACCGGCAAGTCTCTTTACTCATTCCGTAACACATCATCCCGTGACAAACTCCTTAGTCACATTGAGATCAATATGATGATGGATTACTGAGTGGGCCCAGAGATACCTCTTCGTCACACAGAGTGACAATCCTAGTCTTAATTCGTAGAACCCAACAGACACTTTCAGAGATACCCGTAGTGCACCTTTATAATCACCCAGTTAAGTTGTGATCTTTGGTACACCCAAAGCACTCCTACGGTATCCGAGAGTTGCACAATCTCACGGTCTAAGGAAATGATACTTGACATTAGAAAAGCTTTAGCAGACGAACAACACGATGTAGTGCTATGCTTAAGATTGAGTCTTGTCCAGCACATCATTCTCCAATGATGTGATCCCGTTATCAATGACATCCAATGTCCATGATAAAGAAACCATGATTATCAATTGATCAACGAGCTAGCCAACTAGAGGCTCACTAGGGACACGTTGTGATCTATATATTCACACATGTATTATGGTTTCCGGTTAATACAATTATAGCACGAATAATACACAATTATCATGAACTTGAAATATAATAATAACAACTTTATTATTGCCTCTAGGGCATATTTCCAAAAGTCTCCCACTTGCACTAGAGTAAATAATCTAGCTACATTATGATGAATCGAACACCCATAGAGTTCTGGTGTTGATCATGTTTTGCCCATGGAAGAGGTTTAGTCAATGCGTCTGCGACATTCAAATCCGTATGAACTTTACAGATATCTATATCTCCATCCTGGATGTATCCACGTATGGAGTTGAAGCGGCGCTTGATATGCTTGGTCTTCTTATGAAGCCCAGGCTCCTTTGCAATAGCAATTGCTCCAGTGTTGTTACAGAATAGAGTCATCGGGCCCGACGCACTTGGAATCACTCCTAGGTCGGTGATGAACTCCTTCATCCAGACTCCTTCATGTGCTGCTTCCAAAGCAGATATGTACTCCGCTTCACATGTAGATGCCGCCATGACGCTTTGCTTGCAACTGCACCAGCTAACTGCCCCATTATTCAAAATGTACACGTATCCAGTTTGTGACTTGTAGTCATCCGGATCTGTGTCGAAGCTAGCATCAATGTAACCGTTTACGACTAGCTCTTCGGCACCTCCATAGACAAGAAACATATCTTTAGTCCTTTTCAGGTACTTTAGGATATTCTAGACCGCTGTCCAGTGATCCACTACTGGATCACTCTGGTACCTCTCTACCAAACTTATGGCAAGGTTCACATCAGGTCTGGTACACAACATGGCATACATGATAGAGCCTATGGCTGAAGCATAGGGGACGGTACTCATCTTTTCTCTATCTTCCGCCATGGTCGGTCGGTGAGTCGCACTCAACCTCACACCTTGTAATACATGCAAGAACCCCTTCTTAGCCTTCTCCATATTGAACTTCTTCAATATCTTGTCAAGGTATGTGCTTTGTGAAAGACCTATGAGGCGTCTCGATCTATCTCTATAGATCTTGATGCCTAATATGTAAGAAGCTTCTCCAAGGTCCTTCATTGAAAAACTCTTATTCAAATAGGCCTTGATGCTTTCCAATAGTTCTATATTATTTCCCATCAACAATATGTCATCCACATATAATATGAGAAATGCTATAGATCTCCCACTCACTTTCTTGTAAATACAGGCTTCTCCATAAGTCTGCATAAACCCAAACGCTTTGATCACCTCATCAAAGTGAATGTTCCAACTCCGAGATGCTTGCACCAACCCATAGATGGAGCACTGGAGCTTGCATACCTTGTTAGCACTGCTAGGATCGACAAAACCTTCTGGCTGTATCATATACAATTCTTCTTTAAGAAAGCCGTTCAGGAATGCTGTTTTGACATCCATTTGCCAGATTTCATAATCATAAAATGCAGCAATTGCTAACATGATTCGGACCGACTTCAGCATTGCTACAGGTGAGAAGGTCTCATCGTAGTCAATCCCTTTAACTTGTCGATAACCCTTAGCGACAAGTCGAGCCTTATAGATGGTCACATTACCATCTGCGCCAGTCTTCTTCTTGAAGATCCATTTATTTTCTATGGCTCGCCGATCATCGGGCAAGTCCACCAAAGTCCATACTTTGTTCTCATACATGGATCCTATCTCGGATTTCATGGCCTCAAGCCATTTGTTGGAATCTGGTCCCGCCATCGCTTCTTCATCGTTTGAAGGTTCATTGTTGTCTAACAACATGATTTCCATGACAGGGTTGCCGTACCACTTTGGTGCGGAGCGTACCCTTGTCGACCTTCGAGGTTCAATAGCAACTTGATCCAAAGTATCATGATCATCGTCATTAACTTCATCTTTAGCCGGTGCAGGTGCCTCAGAAACAATTTCTTGCGTAGCTCTACTCTCCGGTTCGAGAGGAGGTACAATTACCTCATCAAGTTCTATTTTCATCCCACTTACTTCTTTCGAAGAAACTTTTTCTCTAGAAAGGATCCGTTCTTAGCAACAGAGATCTTGCCTTCGGATCAAAGATAGAAGGTGTACCCAATAGTTTCCTTAGGGTATCCTATGAAGACGCATTTTTCCGCTTTGGGTTCGAGCTTCTCTGGTTGAAAATTTCTTCATGTAAGCATCACAACCCCAAACTGTAAGAAATGACAGCTTAGGTTTCTTGACAAACCATAATTCATACGGTGTCGTCTCAATGGATTTAGACGGTGCCCTATTTAAAGTGAATGCGGCAGTTTCCAATGCATATCCCCAAAATGATAGCGGTAAATCGGTAAGAAACATCATAGATCGCACCATATCCAATAAAGTGCGATTACGACGTTCAAACACACTGTTACGCTGCGGTGTGCTAGGCGGCGTGAGTTGTGAAACAATTCCACATTTCCGAAGGTGTGTGTGCCAAACTCATGACTGAAATATTCTCCTCCACGATCAGATCGTAGAAACTTTATTTTCTTGTCACGTTGGTTCTCCACCTCACTCTGAAATTCCTTGAACTTTTCAAAGGTTTCGGACTTGTGCTTCATTAAGTAGACATACCCATATCTACTTAACTCGTCAGTGAGGGTGAGAACATAACGATAGCCACCGCGAGCTTCTACGCTCATTGGACCGCATACATCGGTATGTATTATTTCCAACAAGTTAGTTGCTCGCTCCATTGTTTCGAAGAACGGAGTCTTTGTCATCTTGCCCATGATGCACGATTCGCATGTGTCAAATGATTCAAAATCACTCCAAAAGTCCATCTGTATGGAGTTTCTTCATGCGCTTTACGCCGATATGACCAAGGCGGAAGTGCCACAAGTATGTGAGACTATCATCATCAACCTTACATCTTTTGGTACTCATACTATGAATATGTGTAACATCACGATCGAGATTCATCAGGAATAAACCATTAACCAGCGGGGCATGGCCATAAAACATACCACTCATATAAATAGAACAACCATTATTCTCAGATTTAAATGAGTAGCCATCTTCCATCAAGCGAGATCCTGATACAATATTCATGCTTAAAGCTGGTACTAAATAACAATTATTAAGGTTTGTAACTAATCCCGAAGGTAGATGTAGAGGTAGCGTGCCGACGGCAATCACATCGACCTTGGAACCATTCCCGACATGCATCGTCACCTCGTCCTTAGCCAGCCTAAGCTTGTTCCGTAGTTCCGGCTTAGCATTGCAAATGTGAGCAACAACATCGGTATCAAATACCCAGGAGCTACTACGAGTGCTGGTAAGGTACACATCAGTAACAAGTCTATCACATATACCTTTGACGTTGCCCGCTTTCTTGTCCGCTAAGTACTTGGGGCAATTCCGCTTCCAGTGACCGGTTCCCTTGCAGTAGTAGCACTCACTCTTAGGCTTAGGTCCTTTTTTTGACTTCTTCCCGGCAACTAGCTTACCGGACGCGGCAACAACTTTGCCGTCTTTCTTGAAGCTTTTCTTACCCTTGCCCTTCTTGAAACTGGTGGTCTTATTGACCATCAACACTTGATGCTCTTTCTTGATTTCTACCTCTGCAGATTTCAGCATTGAATACAACTCGGGAATAGTCTTTTCCATCCCTTGCATGTTGTAATTCATCACAAAGCCTTTATAGCTAGGTGGAAGCGACTGTACAATTCTGTCAATGACCGCATCATCCGGAAGTTCAACTCCCAACCGAGTCAAGCTGTTGTGCAACCCAAACATTATGAGTATGTGCTCACTGACAGAACTATTCTCCTCCATCTTACAACTAAAGAACTTGTCGGAGACTTCATATCTCTCGACCCAGGCATGAGCTTGAAAAACAAGTTTCAGCTCCTCGAACATGTCATGTGCTCCGTGTTGCTCAAAACGCCTCTGGAGCCCCATTTCTAAACTGTAAAGCATGCTACACTGAACGAGAGAGTAGTCATCACTTGTGACTGCCATGCATTCCTAGCGTCCTAGTCTGCCGCGGGAGCGGGAGGATCACCTAGCGGTGCATCAAGGACATATGCCTTCTTGGAAGCCATGAGGATGAGCTTTAAGTTACGAGCCCAGTTCGCATAGTTGCTCCCATCGTCTTTCAACTTGGTTTTCTCTAGGAACGCGTCGAAGTTTAATGGAACATTTGCGTTGGCCATTGGATCTACAATATTTGTAAAAACACTTTTAGACTAAGTTCATGATAATTAAGTTCATCTAATCAAATTACTAATGAACTCCCACTTAGATCGACATCCCTCTAGTCATCCAAGTGTTACATGATCCATGTCGACTAGTGCGTGTCCGATCATCACGTGAGACAGACTAGTCATCAACGGTGAGCATCTCCATGCTGATCGTATCAACCATACGACTCATGTTCGACCTTTTGATCTCCCATATTCGAGTCCATGTCTGTACATGCTAGGATCGTCGAGTCAACCTAAGTGTTTTGCGTGTGTAAACTAGCTTACACTCGTTGTATGCAAACGTTAAAATCTGTCACACCCGATCATCACGTGGTGCTTCGAGACAACGAACCTTCGCAATGGTGCACACTTAGGGGAATACTTATCTCGAAATTTTAATGAGGGATCATATTATATTTGCTACCGTCGTTCTATGCAATAAGATGTAAAACATGATGAACATCACATTCAATCATATAGTGACATGATATGGCCAATATCATCTTGCTCCTTTATCCCCATCTTTGGGGCACCATGATCATCATCGTCACCGACATGACACCATGATCTCCTTCATTGTGTCTCTGTGAAGTCGTCAGGCCAACTATTACTTCTACTACTATAGCTAACCGTTAGCGATAAAGTAAAGTAATCAACATGGCGTTGCATCTCATACAATAAATTAAGACAACTCCTATGACTCATGCCGGTTGTCATACTCATCGACATGCAAGTCGTGAATTCTATTACAAGAACATGATCAATCTCATACATCACATATGTAACATCACATCCTTTTGTCCATATCACGTCACATAGCATACCCTGCAAAAACAAGTTAGACGTCCTCTAATTGTTGTTGCAAGTTTTACGCGGTTGGTTTGTATTTTTATCAAGAACGCTTCTTACCTATGTGACAACCACAATGATTTTATGCCAATGCTATTTACCCTTCATAAGGACACTTTTCATCGAATTCAATTCGACTAAAGTGGGAGAGACAGACACCCGCTAGCCACCTTATGCACCAAGTGCATGTTTGTCGGTGGAATTAGTATCATGTAAGCGTACGTGTAAGGTCGGTCCAGGCTGCTTCATCCCACAATACCGCCGAAAAAGATAAGACTAGTAACGGCAAGCAAGTTGACAAATCAGCGCCCACAACTTTTGTGTTCTACTCGTGCATAGAATCTACGCATAGAACCTTGGCTCGGATACCACTGTTGGGGATCATAGTAATTTAAAAATTTTCCTACGCCATACAAGGATCTATCTATGGAGAAACCAACAACAAGAGAGGATGTAGAGCATCTTCATACCTTTGATGATCGCTAAGCGGAAGCGTTACTATGAACGCGGTTGATGCAGTCATTGATGGAAATATGCCCTAGAGGAAATAATAAATTGGTTATTATTATATTTCCTTGTTCATTATAATCGTTTATTATCCAAGCTAGAATTGTATTGATTGGAAACTTAAATACATGTGTGGATACATAGACAACACACTGTCCCTAGTGAGCCTCTAGTTGACTAGCTCGTTGATCAAAGATGGTCAAGGTTTCCTCGCCATAGGCAAGTGTTGTCACTTGATAACGGGATCACATCATTAGGAGAATGATGTGATGGACAAGACCCAAACTATAAACGTAGCATATGATCGGGTTAGTTTATTACTACTATTTTTCTGCATGTCAATGTATCTATTCCTATGACCATGAGATCATGCAACTCCCGGACACCGGAGGAATACCTTGTGTGTATCAAGCGTTGCAACGTTACTGGGTGACTATAAAGGTGCTCTACAGGTATCTCCAAAGGTGTCTGTTGGGTTGGCATGGATCAAGACTGGATTTATCACTCCGTGTGATGGAGAGGTATCTCGGGGCCCACTCGGTAATACAACATGACAACAAGCCTTGCAAGCAATGTGACTAAGGAGTTAGTTATGGTATCTTGTATTACAGAACGAGTAAACAGACTTGCCGGTAACGAGATTGAACGAGTAACAGAAGGGGCAGCAAGGCACGCATCGTGTTGTTGCCATCAAGGGTAACAAGATGGGCTTTTATCATAGATTTGAGATTGTCCATCTACATCATGTCATCTTGCTTAAGGCGTTACTCTGTTCTTATGAACTCAATACACTAGATGCATGCTGGATAGCGGTCGACGTGTGGAGTAATAGTAGTAGATGCAGATAGTATCGGTCTACTTGTTTTGGACGTGATGCCTATAGATATGATCATTGCCATAGATAACGTCACGACTTTGCGCGGTTCTATCAATTGCTCGACAGTAATTCGTTCACCCACCGTCTACTTGCTTTCATGAGAGAAGCCACTAGTGAACACTACGGCCCCCGGGTCTATTCACAACTATCTACTCCACCTTTACTTTTACTTTGCTTTGTTTACTTTTCGCTTTCAGTTCTCACTTTGCAAACAATCTATAAGGGATTGACAACCCCTTCATAGCGTTGGGTGCAAGCTCTTTGTGTTTGTGCAGGTACTTGTGACTTGACTCGATCCTCCTACTGGATTGATACTTTGGTTCTCAAACTGAGGGAAATACTTACCGCCGCTGTGCTACATCACCCTTTCATCTTCAAGGGAACACCAACGCAAGGCTCCAAGGCCGCGGGGAAATCCTTTGCATATTTGCCAAGGAAGTCCCTATAGGCGTAGCCCGTAGTAGAAGGATTCCTAGCGCCGTTGCCAGGGAAGGTCTGTTGTCGTAGTAGCAGAAGGATTTCTAGCGCCGTTGCCGGGGAGAGATCAAGTCAAGATCTATCCAAGTAGGTGTCACAAACTCATCTCTTGCATTTACCTTTTTTGCCAGTTGCCTCTCGTTTTCCTCTCCCCCACTTCACAATTTGCCTTTTTCGTTTGTCTTTTTCGTTTGCCTTTTTGTTCGCCCTTTCTCTCACTTGCTTTTTGTTCCCCTGTGTGCCATGTGCCTTCAATATGCTTGCATCTTTGCTTGCTAAAAATCTATTGATATGGATCCTCATCCACTTGCTAATCTCTTTAAGAGATCCACTTATGTGGAACCAATTGCTAGTGAGTTGAGTGCACTTGACTTTCTTTATGGAGTTTTGCTTGAGATGCGTGAATCTAAAAATCGTGATGAAGAAATTTATGAAGTGATTCACGAAGACCCTTGAATGAAAAGCATGATTGCAATGGTTTCACTATAAATCCTATTAGTGACAATCATGCTAAAAATATGCAAAACCCTAAGCTTGGGGATGCTAGTTTTGCTATGTCCACTACTTGTTGCAGTGATCATGAGTGGGGCGATGATTTTTCTTATGATCTTGAAATTTGTTTAAGCCTCATGATGAATATGATATTTGCAATATTATTGAAAGTGGGTTTGGAGAAGTCATGACTTTAGTTGATGATAATCCCACTATTTTTGAAGAGCGTCAACTTTCCATGCATGTGGATCATGAAAAGAATATCCTATGTGATAGTTACATTGTTGAATTCGAATATGATCCGACATGTAATTATTATGAGAGAGGAAAATATTTTGGTAGAAACTTTCATGTTACCAAATTACCTCTCGTTATGTTGAGATTGCTATTCTCTCTTTCTTCTTCCTTGCATATGGTAACTATTGGTTGTCTTGACAATCTGTTTTCCTATAAAATGCCTATGCATAGGAAGTATGTTAGACTTAAATATGATTTTCACATGCTTTATGATGCTCTCGTTGTGCTTCAATTCTTGTCTTTTGTGTGAGCATCATTGAATTATCAATGCCTAGCTAAGGGCGGTAAACAATAGCGCTTCTTGGGAGGCAACCCAACGAATATATCCTTTTTCTTTATGTTTTTTGTTTTCCACACTTTCATAATTCTGTTATGATTGTGTTTTTTGTGTTTCTTTTTTGCTTGTGCCAAGTAAAACCGTTATGATTAGTCTTGGGGATGATTGTTTGGTCATGCTGGAAAAGACAGAAACTTTGTGCTCATGAAAAGAATTTTTTATTTTGTGTAAGAGCTTTTGAGTTGATTCTTTTTGCTGCTGGTTGATACGCAAATTCTACAGACTGTAGTAAATTTTCAGAAATTTAGACGTACCAGAAGTATACGAAGTATACAGATTGCTACAGACTGGTATGCTGTTAACATATTCTGTTTTTGTTGAGTTGGTTGCTTATTTTGATGAAACTATGGATAGTATCGGGGGGTATTAGCCATGGAAGATTGAAAATATAGTAACCCAATATCAACAAGTAGAATTTAAGTTTTCTATAGTACCTAAGGAAGTGGTGGTTTGCTTTCTTATACTAATGTTATCACGAGTTTGTGTTTAAGTTTCGTGTTGTGAAGTTTTCAAGTTTTGGGTGAAGTTCTTATGGACAAAGAGATAAAGAGTGGCAAGAGCTCAAGCTTGGGGATGCCCAAGGCACCCCAAGATGATTCAAGGATGCCATAAAAGCCTAAGCTTGGGGATGCCCTAGGAAGGCATCCCCTCTTTCGTCTTCAATCCATCGGTAACGTTACTTGGGGCTATACTTTTATTCACCACATGTTATGTGTTTTGCTTGGAGCGTTTTGTATCGTAGGAGTATTTTATTTATGTTGTGTCACAATCTTCCTTGCTGCACACCTAGAGAGAGAGACATGCACTCACCGTGATTTTGTCGAGCTTCAGTTATATATTTTGTTTAGACAATTCAGCTCACATGTGCTTCACTTATATCTTTTGAGCTAGTTGATTTTGCTCTATGTGTTTCACTTCTATCTTTTAGAGCACGGAAGCGTGTGGTGTGGTAGTTGATCTAGGCTATGAAAGTAGTCTCAAAATGGGTAGTTATCCAAACGGATATGAAAACTTCCACCTTCATGTGCATTGAATAGTTAGAGAAGTTTGATTCATCTCAATTAGTTTTGAGTTGTGGTTGTGGTAATATTGAAGTTATACTAGTAAGGTGTTGTGGATCTAGAAATACTTGTGTTGAAGTTAGTGATTCCCGTAGCATGCGCATATGGTGAACCGCTATGTGATGAAGTCTGAGCATGACTAGTCTATTGATTGTCATCCTTTGTGTGGCGGTCGGGATCGCACGATGGTTTATACCTACCAACCCTTCCCCTAGGAGTATGCGTTGAATACTTTGTTTCGATTAATACTAAAACTTTTGCAACAAGTATATGAGTTCTTCATGACTAATGTTGAGTCCATGGTTTAGATGCACTTTCACCTTCCATCATCACTATCTTCCTTAGTGTCGTGCAACTTTCACCGGTGCATAAAACCCACCATTAGCCTCCCTGAAAACAGCCACCATACCTACCTACTATGGCTTTTTCAAAGCCATTCCGAGATATATTGCCATGCAACTACCACCATGACATGTGCCACCACTTCTACATTTCCATTGCATGATCATAAGATAGCTAGCATGATGTTTCCATTTGATGCTTATGCCATGCTAGATCTTTGTCACGGTACACTATCGAAGGCATTCCATATAGAGTCATCATTGCTCTAAGTTTTGAGTTGTAAGTGTGATGATCATCATTGATGGAGCATTGTCCCATGTGAGGAAATAAAAGAGGCCAGCGAAGCCCATTTACAAAAAGAGGCCAAAGATGCCCACCAAAATAAAAATAAAATAAATAAATAAATAAAAAAAGAGGCCAAAGAGCCCAGCAAAAAAATGAGAGAAAAAGAGAGAAGGGACAATGCTACTATCTTTCTACACTTGTGCATATTAAGCACCATGATCTTCATGATTGAGAGTCTCTCGTTTTGTCACCACCATATAGCTAGTGGGAAATTTTCATTCTATAACTTGGCTTGTATATTCCAATGATAGGCTTCCTCAAAATTGCCTTAGGTCTTCGTGAGCAAGCAAGTTGGATGCACACCCACTAGTTTTCTTTAAGAGCTTTCACATACTCTTAGCTCTAGTGCATAATTAGTATGGAAATCCCTACTCATTCACGGTTATATCTATTAATGAGCATCTCCACAACTCATTGATATGCCTAGTCAATGTGACCACCTTCTCCTTGTTTGTCTTGCAACCTCCACCACACTCCATTCCACTTATAGTGCTAAAACCATGGCTCACGCTAATGTATTGCGTGAGAGTTGAAAAGGTTTGAGAAAGTAAAGGTGTGAAAACAATTACTTGGCCAATACCGAGGTTGTGCATGATTTAAATTCGTTGTGCAAGGATGATAGAGCATAGCGAGACTATATGATTTTGTAGGGATAACTTTATTTTGGCCTTGTTATTTTGAAAGTTCATGATTACCTTGCTAGTTTGCTTGAAGTATTATTGTCTCCATGTCAATAGCAAACTATTGTTTTGAATCTAATGGATCTGAACATTCACGTCACATAAGAGGAGTTACAAAGGACATCTATGCTAGGTAGCATGAAAACATCAAAAATTCATTCTTTATCACTTCCCTACCCGAGGACGAGCAAGAATTAAGCTTGGGGATGCTTGATACGTCTCAAACGTATCTATAATTTTTGATGGTTTCATGCTGTTATCTTATGAACTTTGGGTGTTTATATACCTTTTATATCTTTTTGGGACTAACTTATTAATTCAGTGCCAAGTGCCAGTTCCTGTTTTTTCTGTGTTTTGACTCTTTTCAGATCTGATTTTGGAACGGAGTTCAAACGGAATAAAATCCCCGAAATAATTATTTCCACAACGGAAGAAGATCGGGGGACTTGAGGGCCAGCGCAGGAGGCCCATAGGGAGCCCACAAGCCCTGTTGCCGCGGCCAGGGGGGCCCGCGGCAACCAGGCTTGTGGCCTCCCTAGCGCTCCCCTGCCCTAGCTCTTTGGCCTATAAATTCCCAAAAATCCCAGAAAAAATCAGGGCAATCATGCAAACACTTTTCCGCCGCCGCAAGCTTCCGTTTCCGCAAGATCTCATCTGGAGACCCTTCCCGGTGCCCTGCCGGAGGGGACTTTGGATCTGGAGGGCTTCTACATCAACATCATCGCGCCTCCAATGACTCATGAGTAGTCCACTTCAGACCTACGGGTCCGTAGTTAGTAGCTGGATGGCTTCTTCTCTCTCTTGGATCTTCCTTACAAAGTTTTCCATGATCTTCATGGAGATCTATCGGATGTAATCCTCTTTGGCAGTGTGTTTGTCGAGATCCGATGAATTGTGGATTTGTGATCAGATTATCTATGAATTATATTTGAGTCTTTGCTGATTTCTTATATGCATGATTTGATATCCTTGTAAGTCTCTCTAAGTCTTGGGTTTTGTTTGGCCAACTAGATCTATGATTCTTGCAATGGGAGAAGTGCTTGGTTTTGGGTTCATACCATGCGGTGACCTTTCCCAGTAACAGAAGGGGCAGCAAGGCACGCATCGTGTTGTTGCCATCAAGGGTAACAAGATGGGCTTTCATCATAGATTTGAGATTGTCCATCTACATCATGTCATCTTGCTTAAGGCATTACTCTATTCTTATGAACTCAATACAATAGATGCATGTTGGATAGCGGTCTACGTGTGGTGTAATAGTAGTAGATGCGGAAAGTATCGGTCTACTTGTTTTGGACGTGATGCCTATAGATATGATCATTGCCATAGATAACGTCACGACTTTGCGCGGTTCTATCAATTGCTCGACAGTAATTCGTTCACCCACCGTCTACTTGCTTTCACGAGAGAAGCCACTAGTGAACACTACAACCCCCGGGTCTATTCACAACTATCGTCTCCACCTTTACTTTTTCTTTCCTTTGTTTACTTTTCGCTTTTAGTTCTCACTTTGCAAACAATTTATAAGGGATTGACAACCCCTTCATAGCGTTGGGTGCAAGCTCTTTGTGTTTGTGCAGATACTTGTGACTTGACTCGATCCTCCTACTGGATTGATACCTTGGTTCTCAAACTGAGGGAAATACTTACCGCCGCTATGCTACATCACCCTTTCCTCTTCAAGGGAACACCAATGCAAGGCTCCAAGGCCGCGGGGAAATCCTTTGCATATTTGCCAAGGAAGTCCCTATAGGCGTAGCCCGTAGCAGAAGGATTCCTGGCGCCGTTGCCAGGGAAGGTCTGTTGTCGCAGTAGCAGAAGGATTTCTCGCGCCGTTGCCGGGGAGATATCAAGTCAAGATCTATCCAAGTAGGTGTCACAAACTCATCTCTTGCATTTACCTTTTTTGCCAGTTGCCTCTCGTTTTCCTCTCCCCCACTTCACAATTTGCCTTTTTCGTTTGCCTTTTTGTTCGCCCTTTCTCTCGCTTGCTTTCTGTTCCCTAGTGTGCCATGTGCCTTCAATATGCTTGCTCCTTCGCTTGCTAAAAATCTATTGATATGGATCCTCATCCACTTGCTAATCTCTTTAAGAGATCCCCTTATGTGGAACCAATTGCTAGTGAGTTGAGTGCACTTGACTTTCTCTATGGAGTTTTGCTTGAGATGCGCGAATCTGAAAATCGTGATGAAGAAATTTATGAAGTGATCCACGAAGACTCCTTGAATGAAAAGCGTGATTGCAATGGTGTCACTATAAATCCTATTAGTGACAATCATGCTAAAAATATGCAAAACCCTAATTTTGGGGATGCTAGTTTTGCTATGTCCACTACTTGTTGCAATGATGATGAGTGGGGCGATGATTTTTCTTATGATCTTGAAAATTTGTTTAAGCCTCATGATGAATATGATATTTGCAATATTATTGAAAGTGGGTTTGGAGAAGTCATGACTTCAGTTGATGATAATCCCACTATTTTTGAAGAGCGTCAACTTTGCATGCATGTGGATCATGAAAAGAATATCCTATGTGATAGTTCCATTGTTTAATTCGAATATGATCTCACATGTAATTATTATGAGAGAGGAAAATATTTTGGTAGAAACTTTCATGTTACCAAATTACCTCTCGTTATGTTGAGATTGCTGTTCTCTCTTTCTTCTTCCTTGCATATGGTAACTATTGGTTGTCTTGACAATCTGTTTTCCTATAAAATGCCTATGCATAGGAATTATGTTAGACTTAGATGTGATTTTCACATGCTTTATGATGCTCTTGTTGTGCTTCAATTCTTGTCTTTTGTGTGAGAATCATTGAATTATCAATGCCTAGCTAAGGGCGTTAAACAATAGCGCTTGTTGGGAGGCAACCCAACGAATCTATCCTCTTTCTTTCTGTTTTTTGTTTTCCAGACTTTCATAATTCTGTTATGATTGTTTTGTTTTGCGTTCCCTTTTTGTTTGTGCCAAGTAAAACCGTTATGGTTAGTCTTGGGGATGATCGTTTGGTCATGCTGGAAAAGATAGAAACTTTGTGCTCACGAAAAGATTTTTTTTCTTCTGTAAGAGCTTTTGAGTTGATTCTTTTTGCTCCTGATTGATACGCAAATTCTGTAGAGTGTGGTAAATTTTCAGAATTTGTGACGTACCAGAAGTATATGAAGTATACAGATTGCTACAGACTGTTATGCTTTTAAGAGATTCTGTTTTTGTTGAGTTGGTTGCTTATTTTGATGAAACTATGGATAGTATCGGGGGGTATTAGCCATGGAAGATTGAAAATGCAATAACACAACATCAACATAAGTAGAACTACAGTACCTAAGGAAGTGGTGGTTTGCTTTCTTATACTAATGTTATCACGAGTTTCTGTTTAAGTTTCGTGTTGTGAAGTTTTCAAGTTTTGGGTGAAGTTCTTATGGACAAAGAGATAAAGAGTGGCAAGAGCTCAAGCTTGGGGTTGCCGAAGGCACCCCAAGATGATTCAAGGATGCCGTAAAAGACTAAGCTTGGGGATGCTCCGGGAAGGCATCCCCTCTTTCGTCTTCAATCCATCGGTAACGTTACTTGGGGCTATATTTTTATCCACCACATGTTATGTGTTTTGCTTGGAGCGTCTTGTATCGTAGGAGTCTTTTATTTTTGTTGTGTCACAATCTTCCTTGCTGCACACCTAGAGAGAGAGACATGCACTCATCGTGATTTTGTCGAGCTTCACTTATATATTTTGGTTAGACAATTCAGCTCACATGTGCTTCACTTATATCTGTTGAGCTAGTTGATTTTGCTCTGTGTGTTTCACTTCTATTTTTTAGAGCACGGAAGTGCGTGGCGTGGTAGTTGAACTAGGCCATGAAAGTAGTTTCAAAAGGGGTAGTCATCCAAAGGGATATGAAAACTTCCACCTTCATGTGCATTGAATAGTTAGAGAAGTTTGATTCATCTCAATTAGTTTTGAGTTGTGGTTGTGGTAATATTGAAGTTATTGTAGTAAGGTGTTGTGGATCTAGAAATATTTGTGTTGAAGTTAGTGATTCCCGTAGCATGCACGTATGGTGAACCGCTATGTCATGAAGTCTGAGCATGACTAGTCTATTGATTGTCATCCTTTGTGTGGCGGTCGGGATCGCACGATGGTTTATACCTACCAACCCTTCCCCTAGGAGTATCCATTGAATGCTTTGTTTCAATTAGTATTAAAACATTTGCAACAAGTATATGAGTTCTTCATGACTAATGTCGAGTCCATGGTTTAGATGCACTTTCACCTTCCACCATCACTATCTTCTTTAGTGTCGTGCAACTTTCGCCGGTTCATAAAACCCACCATTAGCCTCCCTCAAAACAGCCACCATACCTACCTACTATGGCTTTTTCAAAGCCATTCCGAGATATATTGCCATGCAACTACCACCATGACATGTGCCACCACTTCTACATTTCCATTGCATGATCATAAAATAGCTAGCATGATGTTTCCATTTGATGTCTATGCCATGCTAGATCATTGTCACGGTACACTACCGAAGGCATTCCATATAGAGTTATCATTGCTCTAAGTTGTGAGTTGTAAGTGTGATGATTATCATTGATGGAGCATTATCCCATGTGAGGAAATAAAAGGGGCCAACGACGCCCATTTACAAAAAGAGGCCAAAGATGCCCAGCAAAATAAAAATAAAATAATAAAAAATATATAAAAAGAGGCCAAAGAGCCCACCAAAAAAATGAGAGAAAAAGAGAGAAGGGACAATGCTACTATGTTTCTACACTTGTGCATATTAAGCACCATGATCTTCATGATTGAGAGTCTCTAGTTTTGTCACCACCATATAGCTAGTGGGAAATTTTCATTATATAACTTGGCTTGTATATTCCAATGATAGGCTTCCTCAAAATTGCCTTAGGTCTTCGTGAGCAAGCAAGTTGGATGCACACCCACTAGTTTTCTTTAAGAGCTTTCACATACTCTTAGCTCTAGTGCATCATTAGTATGGCAATCCCTACTCATTCACGTTGATATCTATTAATGAGCATCTCCACAGCTCATTGATATGCCTAGTCAATGTGACCATCTTCTCCTTGTTTGCCTTGCAACCTCCACCACACTCCATTCCACTTATAGTGCTAAAACCATGGCTCACGCTCATGTATTGCGTGAGAGTTGAAAAGGTTTGAGAAAGTAAAGGTGTGAAAACAATTACTTGGCCAATACCGAGGTTGTGCATGATTTAAATTCGTTGTGCAAGGATGATAGAGCATAGCCAGACTATATGATTTTGTAGGGATAACTTTCTTTTGGCCTTGTTATTTTGAAAGTTCATGATTACCTTGCTAGTTTGCTTGAAGTATTATTGTCTCCACGGTAATAGCAAACTATTGTTTTGAATCTAATGGATCTGAACATTCACGTCACATAAGAGGAGTTACAAAGGACATCTATGCTAGGTAGCATGAAAGCATCAAAAATTCATTCTTTATCACTTCCCTACTCGAGGACGAGCAAGAGTTAAGCTTGGGGATGCTTGATACGTCTCAAACGTATCTATAATTTTTGATGGTTTCATGCTATTATCTTGTCAACTTTGGATGTTTTATATACCTTTTATATATTTTTTGGGACTAACTTATTAATTCAGTGCTAAGTGCCAGTTCCTGTTTTTTCTGTGTTTTGACTCTTTTCAGATCTGATTTTGGAACGGAGTCCAAACGGAATAAAATCCCCGAAATATTTTTTCCAGAACGGAAGAAGATTGGGGGACTTGAGGGCCAAGGCAGGAGGCCCATAGGGAGCCCACAAGCCCTGTTGCCACGGCCAGGGGGGCTCGCGGCAACCAGGCTTGTGGCCTCCCTGGCGCTCCCCTGCCCTGGCTCTTTGGCCTATAAATTCCCAAAAATCCCAGAAAAAATCAGGGCATCCATGCAAACACTTTTCCGCCGCCGCAAGCTTCCGTTTCTGCAAGATCTCATCTGGAGACCCTTCCCGGTGCCCTGCCGGAGGGGACTTTGGAGCTGGAGGGCTTCTACATCAACATCATCGCGCCTCCAATGACTCGTGAGTAGTCCACTTCAGACCTACGGGTCCGTAGTTAGTAGCTAGATGGCTTCTTCTCTCTCTTGGATCTTCCATACAAAGTTTTCCCTGATCTTCATGGAGATCTATCCGATGTAATCCTCTTTGGCGGTGTGTTTGTCGAGATCCGACGAATTGTGGATTTGTGATCAGATTATCTATGAATTATATTTGAGTCTTTGCTGATTTCTTATATGCATGATTTGATATCCTTGTAAGTCTCTCCGAGTCTTGGGTTTTGTTTGGCCAACTAGATCTATGATTCTTGCAATGGGAGAAGTGCTTGGTTTTGGGTTCATACCGTGCGGTGACCTTTCCCAGTGACAGAAGGGGCAGCAAGGCACGCATCGTGTTGTTGCCATCAAGGGTAACAAGATGGGCTTTCATCATAGATTTGAGAGTTTCCATCTACATCATGTCATCTTGCTTAAGGCGTTACTCTGTTCTTATGAACTCAATACACTAGCTGCATGCTGGATAGCGGTCGACGTGTGGAGTAATAGTAGTAGATGCAGAAAGTATCGGTCTACTTGTTTTGGACGTGATGCCTATAGATATGATCATTGCCATAGATAACGTCATGACTTTGCGCGGTTCTATCAATTGCTCGACAGTAATTCGTTCATCCACCGTCTACTTGCTTTCATGAGAGAAGCCACTAGTGCACACTACGACCCCCGGGTCTATTCATAACTATCGTCTCCACCTTTACTTTTTCTTTGCTTTGTTTACTTTTCGCTTTCAGTTCTCACTTTGCAAACAATTTATAAGGGATTGACAACCCCTTCATAGCGTTGGGTGCAAGCTCTTTGGGTTTGTGCAGGTACTTGTGACTTGACTCGATCCTCCTACTGGATTGATACCTTGGTTCTCAAACTGAGGGAAATACTTACCGCCGCTATGCTACATCACCCTTTCCTCTTCAACGGAACACCAATGCAAGGCTCCAAGGCCGCGGGGAAATCCTTTGCATATTTGCCAAGGAAGTCCCTATAGGCGTAGCCCGTAGTAGAAGGATTCCTGGCGCCGTTGCCAGGGAAGGTCTGTTGTCGCAGTAGCAGAAGGATTTCTGGCGCCGTTGCCGGGAGATATCAAGTCAAGATCTATCCAAGTAGGTGTCACAAACTCATCTCTTGCATTTACCTTTTTTGCCAGTTGCCTCTCGTTTTCCACTCCTCCACTTCACAATTTGCCTTTTTCGTTTGCCTTTTTGTTCATTCTTTCTCTCGCTTGCTTTCTGTTCCCTAGTGTGCCATGTGCCTTCAATATGCTTGCATCTTCGCTTGCTAAAAATCTATTGATATGGATCCTCATCCACTTGCTAATCTCTTTAAGAGATCCCCTTATGTGGAACCAATTGCTAGTGAGTTGAGTGCACTTGACTTTCTCTATGGAGTTTTGCTTGAGATGCGCGAATCTGAAAATCGTGAAGAAGAAATTTATGAAGTGATCCACGAAGACTCCTTGAATGGAAAGCATGATTGCAATGGTGTCACTATAAATCCTATTAGTGACAATCATGCTAAAAATATGCAAAACCGTAAGCTTGGGGATGCTAGTTTTGCTATGTCCACTACTTGTTGCAATGATCATGAGTGGGGCGATGATTTTTCTTATGATCTTGAATTTTTTTTAAGCCTCATGATGAATATGATATTTGCAATATTATTGAAAGTGGGTTTGGAGAAGTCATGACTTTAGTAGATGATAATCCCACTATTTTTTAAGAGCGTCAACTTTGCATGCATGTCGATCATGAAAAGAATATCGTATGTGATAGTTACATTGTTGAATTCGAATATGATCCCACATGTAATTATTATGAGAGAGGAAAATATTTTGGTAGAAACTTTCATGTTACCAAATTACCTCTCGTTATGTTGAGATTGCTATTCTCTCTTTCTTCTTCCATGCATATGGTAACTATTGGTTGTCTTGACAATCTGTTTTCCTATAAAATGCCTATGCATAGGAATTATGTTAGACTTAGATGTGATTTTCACATGATTTATGATGCTCTTGTTGTGCTTCAATTCTTGTCTTTTGTGTCAGCATCATTGAATTATCAATGCCTAGCTAAGGGCGTTAAACAATAGCGCTTGTTGGGAGGCAACCCAACGAATCTATCCTCTTTCTTTCTGTTTTTTGTTTTCCAGACTTTCATAATTCTGTTATGATTGTTTTTTTTGTATTTCTTTTTTGTTTGTGCCAAGTAAAACCGTTATGATTAGTCTTGGGGATGATCGTTTGGTCATGCTGGAAAAGACAGAAACTTTGTGCTCACGAAAATAATTTTTTGCTGTAAGAGCTTTTGAGTTGATTCTTTTTGCTACTGATTGATACGCAAATTCTGCAGACTGTAGTAAATTTTCAGAATTTGTGACGTACCAAAAGTATACGAAGTATACAGATTGCTACAGACTGGTATGCTTTTAACAGATTCTGTTTTTGTTGAGTTGATTGCTTATTTTGATGAAACTATGGATAGTATCGGGGGGTATTAGCCATGAAAGATTGAAAATACAATAACCCAACATCAACATAAGTAGAATTTAAGTTTGCTACAGTACCTAAGGAAGTGGTGGTTTGCTTTCTTATACTAATGTTATCACGAGTTTCTGTTTAAGTTTCGTGTTGTGAAGTTTTCATGTTTTGGGTGAAGTTCTTATGGACAAAGAGATAAAGAGTGGCAAGAGCTCAAGCTTGGGGTTGCCGAAGGCTCCCCAAGATGATTCAAGGATGCCTTAAAAGACTAAGCTTGGGGATGCCCCGGGAAGGCATCCCCTCTTTCGTCTTCAATCCATCGGTAACGTTACTTGGGGCTATATTTTTATTCACCACATGTTATGTGTTTTGTTTGGAGCATCTTGTATCGTAGGAGTCTTTTATTTTTGTTGTGTCACAATCTTCCTTGCTGCACACCTAGAGAGAGAGACATGCACTCACCGTGATTTTGTCGAGCTTCACTTATATATTTTGGTTAGACAATTCAGCTCACATGTGCTTCACTTATGTCTTTTGAGCTAGTTGATTTTGCTCTATGTGTTTCACTTCTATCTTTTAGAGCACGGAAGCGCGTGGCGTGGTAGTTGAACTAGGCTATGAAAGTAGTCTCAAAAGGGGTAGTCATCCAAAGGGATATGAAAACTTCCACCTTCATGTGCATTGAATAGTTAGAGAAGTTTGATTCATCTCAATTAGTTTTGAGTTGTGGTTGTGGTAATATTGAAGTTATTCTAGTAAGGTGTTGTGGATCTAGAAATACTTGTGTTGAAGTTAGTGATTCCCATAGCATGCACGTATGGTGAACCGCTATGTGATGAAGTCTGAGCATGACTAGTCTATTGATTGTCATCCTTTGTGTGGCGGTCGGGATCGCACGATGGTTTATACCTACCAACCCTTCCCCTAGGAGTATGCATTGAATGCTTTGTTTCGACTACTACTAAAACTTTTGCAACAAGTATATGAGTTCTTCACGACTAATGTCGAGTCCATGGTTTAGATGTACTTTCACCTTCCACCATCACTATCTTCTTTAGTGTCGTGCAACTTTCGCCGGTTCATAAAACCCACCATTAGCCTCCCTCCAAACAGCCACCATACCTACCTACTATGGATTTTTCAAAGCCATTCCGAGATATATTGCCATGCAACTACCACCATGACATGTGCCACCACTTCTACATTTCCATTGCATGATCATAAGATAGCTTGCATGATGTTTCCATTTGATGTCTATGCTATGCTAGATCATTGTCACGGTACACTACCGAAGGCATTCCATATAGATTCATCATTGCTCTAAGTTGTGAGTTGTAAGTGTGATGATCATCATTGATGGAGCATTGTCCCATGTGAGGAAATAAAAGGGGCCAGCAACGCCCATTTACAAAAAGAGGCCAAAGATGCCCACCAAAATAAAAATAAAATAAATAAATAAATAAAAAAAGAGGCCAAAGAGCCCACCAAAAAAAGAAGAGAAAAAGAGAGAAGGGACAATGCTACTATCTTTCTACACTTGTGCATATTAAGCACCATGATCTTCATGATTGAGAGTCTCTCGTTTTGTCACCACCATATAGCTAGTGGGAAATTTTTATTATATAACTTGGCTTGTATATTCCAATGATAAGCTTCCTCAAAATTGCCTTAGGTCTTTGTGAGCAAGCAAGTTGGATGCACACCCACTAGTTTTCTTTAAGAGCTTTCACATACTCTTAGATCTAGTGCATTATTAGTATGGCAATCCCTACTCATTCACGTTGATATCTATTAATGAGCATCTCCATAGCTCATTGATATGCCTAGTCAATGTGACCATCTTCTCCTTGTTTGCCTTGCAACCTCCACCACACTCCATTCCACTTATAGTGCTAAAACCATGGCTCATGCTCATGTATTGCGTGAGAGTTGAAAAGGTTTGAGAAAGTAAAGGTGTGAAAACAATTACTTGGCCAATACCGAGGTTGTGCATGATTTAATTTCGTTGTGCAAGGATGATAGAGCATAGCCAGACTATATGATTTTGTAGGGATACCTTTCTTTTGGCCTTGTTATTTTGAAAGTTCATGATTACCTTGCTAGTTTGCTTGAAGTATTATTGTCTCAACGTCAATAGCAAACTATTGTTTTGAATCTAATGGATCTGAACATTCACGTCACATAAGAGGAGTTACAAAGGACATCTATGCTAGGTAGCATGAAAGCATCAAAAATTCATTCTTTATCACTTCCCTACTCGAGGACGAGCAAGAGTTAAGCTTGGGGATGCTTGATACGTCTCAAACGTATCTATAATTTTTGATGGTTTCATGCTGTTATCTTGTCAACTTTGGATGTTTTATATACCTTTTATATATTTTTTGGGACTAACTTATTAATTCAGTGCCAAGTGCCAGTTCCTGTTTTTTCTGTGTTATCTCATCTGGAGACCCTTCCCGGTGCCCTGCCGGAGGGGACTTTGGAGCTGGAGGGCTTCTACATCAACATCGTCGCACCTCCAATGACTCATGAGTAGTCCACTTCAGACCTACGGGTCCGTAGTTAGTAGCTAGATGGCTTCTTCTCTCTCTTGGATCTTCCATACAAAGTTTTCCATGATCTTCATGGAGATCTATCCGATGTAATCCTCTTTGGCGGTGTGTTTGTCGAGATCCGATGAATTGTGGATTTGTGATCAGATTATCTATGAATTATATTTGAGTCTTTGCTGATTTCTTATATGGATGATTTGATATCCTTGTAAGTCTCTCTGAGTCTTGGGTTTTGTTTGGCCAACTAGATCTATGATTTTTGCAATGGGAGAAGTGCTTGGTTTTGGATTCATACCGTGCGGTGACCTTTCCCAGTGACAGAAGAGGCAGCAAGGCACGCATCATGTTGTTGCCATCAAGGGTAACAAGATGGGCTTTCATCATATATTTGAGATTGTCCATCTACATCATGTCATCTTGCTTAAGGCGTTACTCTGTTCTTATGAACTCAATACACTAGATGCATGCTGGATAGCGGTCGACGTGTGGAGTAATAGTAGTAGATGCAGAAAGTATCGGTCTACTTGTTTTGGACGTGATGCCTATAGATATGATCATTGCCATAGATAACGTCATGACTTTGCGCGGTTCTATCAATTGCTCGACAGTAATTCGTTCACCCACCGTCTACTTGCTTTCATGAGAGAAGCCACTAGTGAACACTACGGCCCCCGGGTCTATTCACAACTATCGTCTCCACCTTTACTTTTTTACTTTGCTTTGTTTACTTTTCGCTTTCAGTTCTCACTTTGCAAACAATCTATAAGGGATTGACAACCCCTTCATAGCGTTGGGTGCAAGCTCTTTATGTTTATGCAGGTACTTGTGACTTGACTCGGTCCTCCTACTGGATTGATACCTTGGTTTTCAAACTGAGGGAAATACTTACCGCCGCTTTGCTACATCACCCTTTACTCTTCAAGGGAACACCAACGCAAGGCTCCAAGGCCGCGGGGAAATTCTTTGCATATTTTCCAAGGAAGTCTCTATAGGCGTAGCCCGTAGCAGAAGGATTCCTGGTGCCGTTGCCAGGGAAGGTCTGTTGTCGCAGTAGCAGTGCCGTCCGTTTGGCACTAGATCGTGATGGATCGTGATGGGATCGCGCGATGGATCGTGATGGGATCGCGCGATGGATCGTGATGAGATCGCGGGACGGGTTGCGATTTGAATCATGAAGATGTTCCACTACATCAACCATGTTATATGCGCTTCCGCTTAGCGATCTACAAGGGTATGTAGATTCACTCTCCCCTCTCATAGATGATCATCACCATGGATAGGTATTGCGTGTGCGTAGGAAATTTTTTGTTTCCCATGCTACGTTCCCCAACAGTGGTATCAGAGCTAGGTTCATGCCTAGATGATATCTCGAGTAGAACACAAAAGAGTTTGTGGGCGTTGATGTTTGATTTGCTGCCCTCCTTAGTCTTTTCTCGATTCGGCGATATTGTTGGATTGAAGCGGCCCGGACCAACCTTACTCGTACACTTACCAGAGACCGGTTTCTTCGACTAACATGCAACTTGTTGCATAAAGATGACTGGCGCGTGTCTGTTTCTTCAACTTTAGTTGAATCGTATTTGACCGAGGCGGTCCTTGGAGAAGGTTAAATAGCAAATTGCATATCACCGTTGTGGCTTTGCGTAAGTAAGATGCGATCATACTAGATACCCATAGCAGCCACGTAAAACATGCAACAACAAATTAGAGGACGTCTAACTTGTTTTTGCAGGGTATGCATGTGATGTGATATGGACAAAGACATGATATGATATATTGGATGTATGAGATGATCATGTTGTAATAGTTAAATATCAACTTGCACGTCGATGCTACAGCAACCGGCATGAGCCATATGGTTGTCTTTAAACTAAGGTTTGTGCTTGCAGATGTGTTTACTTTATTGCTAGGTAGTAGCTTTAGCAATAGCATAGATAGCATGACAACCTCGATGGCGGCACAGTGATGGAGATCATGATGATGGAGATCATGGTGTGCTGGTGACGATGAAGATCAAGATCAAGAAGCACAAGATCATGGCCATATCATGTCACTTATGATTTGCATGTGATGTTAATCCTTTTATGCACCTTAATTTGCTTAGAACGACGATAGCATTATAAGGCGATCCCTCACTAAAATTTGAAGATAAAATTGTGTTCTCCCCGACTGTGCACCGTTGCGACAGTTCGTCGTTTAGAGACACCACGTGATGATGGGTGTGATAGACTCAATGTTCACATACAACGGGTGCAAAACAGTTGCACATGTGGAACATTCGGGTTAAACTTGACGAGCCTAGCATGTACGGACATGGCCTCGGAACACAAGTGACCGAAAGGTCGATCATGAATCATATAGTTGATATGATCAACATGGAGATGTTCACCACTGAAACTATACTCAACTCACGTGATGATCGGACTTGAGTTAATGGATTTGGATCATGCGCCACTCGAATGACTATAGGGATGTCTATTTTGAGTGGGAGTTTTAAGTTATATGATTACCTAAACTCAATTATCATGCACATAGTCAAAAATGTCTTTGCAAATTATGTTGTAGCTTGCGTTGTAGCTCTACTGTTTTTGATATGTTCCTAGAGAAAATTTAGTTGAAAGATGATAGTAGCAATTATGCAGACTGGGTCTGTAAACTGAGAATTGTCCTCATTGCTGTTTAGAAGGCTTATCTATACCTATACTAATTCTAGACTCCCTAGAAATTTCAACGTTAATTAGATTTTACGAGCCGTTAATCCGGTGGGACCGAATTATAACGGTGTAGATTAACCCTTGCAATCCTGAGAAAAAAAACTCATATGACCCAAAATTCTTCCACGGTGGTAGAGATAGAAGCCACGTTCATGTCAGCCTCTCAGGTGAGCCTTGCGTGATGCAACACATAACCGACCCGCCATATCAAATCAACAGAGTTTCTGTTGATGAAAAATAGAGTTTCTTAAAAAAATATAGCTAGGTACAGGTTATATCCTTGAAAAAAGAAACATAGTGTCTAAATTAGCTAGCATGTATAATCTTATCAAAAGAAAAACGTACTAAAGCAAACGTATCTCAAACCATTTTAAACCTGCCTCATCCCTCTTTCAAAAGTAAAAAAAGTCAACTATATCCCTAATCCAACAAAAAGATAAAGATTTTTAATCTGGCCCTGCCCGCATGATCTTTTTGTTGTCCATGCTAAATCACATGTGCACCGTCAGGCATGCTCGTGCCGTCGTCCATGCTCCATATGTATTCGCTGGTTACTTCCAGGCGAGATTAAAAAGAACACTTGATTGATCTCAAAGATAGCTTGGTGGATCCTCCTTGGATGCAGGCGCACACAACACATGTGGAACAAGATTGACCCTGCTCGGCAGTAGGCGCATAAACCTGAGAAAACACACACACACGGGAAACGAGATTGGACGGCCACCTTAGTGCATGTCCGCCATGTTGTTTCTTATGTTGATCTAATCAAACTCTCTATTTGTTCTTGAATGCTACACAAGTATATAAAGAAGGTAAAGTAGCTAGAACTCTCTGTTTGTTCTACATTCATGCTACACCAGGCAGAAAGTAAGTCTTGATAGTTATCATGGAATCTGGTATAAATGTTTCTACTCAGTTTACTACGTTGTGCTTTATGCCTCCATGAGTTGTTGTATGGTTAGAGAATAAGATTTTTTCAAGCGTGGGATATATATTCTTGCTCATACTTACATGCATATATAACTGAAGTGTGTGCATGTCCATAGATTGGAACTCTACCTTTAATCTAGGGTCAGATTCTGTTATTTGTCCGAAACTGAAAAATATTTGTACAACTTTATTGTTGATATCCTAAGAGGTGATTAGAGACAAGATCCGCTAAGATTCTCAAAACTTATTTGAGATTTCTTTTTGTTTGTTTCAGGTGAATACATGTCTTCTTAGGTTTATCCAGGACTGCTTGACTGGATTTGATCCAAGCCACCTGGTCATATAATTGTCCAGAGCAATTAGTTGCAGAACATGGCAAACCAGCTTGCGCATGCTGATCAAATATTTTGCCAGGTTGTTCCCCTTCTCTTTTCTGAAATATGTTTTGTGATTACTCCTTGCTTATCCCTGCAACTTTCAACTGCTATTTCTTATGACGTCTTCACGACACCTATTTAATTGCCATCTTGCTTTTGTTTTACATTTTTTCGAAAAGAGGAATATATTGATATCGTGCTTTTGTTTTACATGAGCATAACATTGAAGAAACAGTTCAAGTTATCTACAGTTGAGAACATAGCAAATATATGAGAGTTTGGTAATTTAGATGCTTAATAAAGTTAGACCATTAGATAATAATGTTCCTTTTTACCTGTTGAAATGTATCTCTAATGTAGCACATGTAATGTTTTCTTTTGTGTATGGAATATTTCTCCATCGTAATTCATTCTGGAAGATAACAACAAACTTATCTACCAATATAGAGCACATCCAACATAAAATAAGTTGTTTAAATCTGAAAAAACATTTTTATGGTACAATACATTCTGAAAGATAAGAGCAAACTTATCTACCGCTATGCAATGCATCCAACATAATATAAACAACACACATAATTTGACATGTGAGATTACATTTTTATGACATTACTAATGACACTGTTGCTTTGCTATTAGAGGACATGGATGAGACATTAATGATTTCCTAGGTCCTATTAATACTGGACACGTACTTTGTTTCAGATTAAAAAATAATATCGTTTGGTATACGCGCGATACGCGTGGAAGGCCGCGACGACTGGTAGAAGCACAATTGAAAATAGATTTGGGACACACTGCATGGTATTTAGAATTGAACAATGATCTATCACACGCATCATATGCACGTTGATCTTCGCCTCATAGTTGACATGGACAATTCAGACGTAACATTTTAACAAGGAAGCATGTGCTGGAACCAATCTGCACATGGTTTTTAACATTGATATCAGTAAACAAAGCAATATGTCCCTGCTACATGCATAAGGTAATTCTTAGTGATGAATAATCTAACGTATGGTGCTCTTTGTATAGACATTATTGTTTTTCACTGGAGATTAACTAACAAATTTTAGGTTTCTTGCTTCGGATTCATTGGTCAGTTTTTCCTCGGTGCATATTTAGTTATTAACTCAAATTCGAAGTCTTCAAAAGGGTTAACTTATGTATTATACTTGGTCGCTAGGGGAAGATTTAAGTTTGACATCATTATGCTCATCAGATGTTCTGAGAAATAAGTGTCATTGTGGTGTAACAAACCATACAGAAGTGATACTCGATATTGGCAACAACGTCACTTGCAGGTTACATATTCAACATTCCATATGTTATTTTTCTTACGCATTTTCAATTGATAGGAATTTCTATTGAATTGACATTATAACCGTGAATATTGTTGCCGCGTAAGTTATGTTAGCGATTCCTGACCTTTTTCACAAGTTGACAATATCAATGTATAATTCCATATTAGTATAAAGTAGGCATTAACCAAACTAGCCCGTGCAACAGCATGGGTTGACGACTAGTGTCCTTAATGCACCGCTCGGTGTGCTGAACCTCGAGCATCGTCTGTGAATGTTGTGAACATCTGACATACACGTTTTTTGATGACTATATGATAGTTCAGTGCGTAATGCTTAAACGACTTAGAATTGAGGCACCGAAGACGTTTTGAACGTCATGGAACATGCGAGATGTTCCAAGAGATGAAATTGGGATTTCATGCTCGTGCCCTTGTTGAGAGGTATGAGACCTTGTAACATCCCAAATTTTTGAATGTTAATATAATTATTAGATTGATTGTTTGTTTGTTTGAGTGATTTAAACTTGAGTGAGATTTGGAACTTCTTAAAACTTTTGAACGAGAGGAAATAAAACAACTTTCCCCTTTTTCATGTGAATTCAAATTCATCCATTTAAAATAAGTGAGAGAAGATAGCATAACTTCTTCAACTATAAAGAATTTGAATCAAGGTGGCATTTGAATTTCTTTTGATATTTGATTCGAATTTATTTTTGGACACAAGTTTTCAACCACAAGGTTCTTCCTAACAATATGCTTGCCAAGCAAGAAAGAGTGGAGGTAACATGACACCCCCCCCCAAAGTTAGTAGAAAAAGAGTGCCAAAAATTTTAAAGGCAAAAGTTGGATTTTTATTGGATTTAATTTTTTATAGATTTTTTTATTTTATGATAAATAAAATGACCACATGGTGGGAAATATTTTTCTGATAATTTTGATATATAATACTTCTATATTTGGAGTTATATTTATTTTCCTTTTTATGTTTTACTTTCCTATTATAATAAAAAGGAAACAAATCACTTTTATTTGGAAAGGCATCGTGGGCCATTAGGAAATCCGAATCTAGCCCAAAATCCTTCTTCTTCTACCTCCCATCTGTTTCCTTCCCCTGCAACCTGTAGCTTCCACGAAGCTTCCTCGCCGGAAATCCGCCCCGATCTCCTCGAGCTTTCCCTCCCAGCATCTCCCATCGCCCAATAAATGATCCCCACCCCCTCCTCGTCCAATTTTTCCCAAGAACCCCGCCTCTCCTTGCCTCTAGCCGCCGCCCCATCTTGCTGAAATAACTCTGCCAGGACCAAGCCAGGAGCTCTCGTACGAGCGCCTCGTCGCCCCAGACCACCCCCGCGCCACGTGACACCTCACCGTGGTCCTCCTCCGCCGGCCGCACTCCCGTGCCACGCCTCCATCGCCCCAACGCCGCCCGACGCGACCTCGCCGGAGCTTCTGCCCAGGCCGAAGTCCATGACCCTCCCCTACCGCGCCTCTTCGCCTCCATCGCCCCCTAACGCCACCAGGAGCAAGCCGGGACTCCCCTCCGCTGGCCGCACCTCTCCGCCGCCTCGCACCACCACCGTAGCCGCGCCCCCAGCCGCCCTCAACTTCGCCGGAGCACACCTCGCCGGATTTATTCTCTCCCAGCCACGGTAAGAGTTTCCACTCCACCTCCACCGTTAGATCCTAATCTATGGTCTAGATTAGATCTAGAATACCTCTTAGGTTCTTTTATAAGAACCGACCGGTTTTAGTTTAGTCAAACCATTTTTATTTATGTTGCGGCCATCCGTTAGTTAGCCTAAAACGTGCACACCTGTGAGCCAATAGGAATCTGCCACGTCACTTATACTGTTTATTATTTTTATGTTTTTAATTCTGAAAACTGATTTGAACCTGATTTTAGAATTCCTACAACTTTTATTCTATACATCCAAATGAGGTGATTCTTTTTGAATTGAATCACTAATTTTATGTAGTTTGTGTAGATATAAAATTTGACCATGTTTGAAAATGTAAAATTTGAATTTAAACATATTTGCTTTAAATCTCGTTTTGCTTATATCTGGAGTTTAAAAATAGTTTTTTTATTGATTCTTTTTGCTACTGATAACTAGTGTTCTTATTTATTGGTGGGTAAAATTTAGGATTTTTTGGAATATTTTAACTCATTATTTCATGTGAAACAAATTCTGTTTTAGTTCTTTCTAGGATTGTTACTCTTTCTTTGGCTATAATTGTTTTTAATTATTTTCTTTTATACTAGTGAAAGGTTATATTTTTGTTTTGTGTTAGTTAACACTAGGTTTTCCACAACAACAAAATTTTATTTTATTTGATAGCAAGAAACCAATTGTAGTTCGGTAATAACTTGCAAATTGATTTCGTTACTAGTTTGATGTCCTATTTGAAAATACTTTCAAAAAAAGTTTTATGAAATAATTTCTGTTATCTTAGTTAATTTTATATTTTATTTTCTGTTATTTCACAATTTTAGTGTTTTATTTTCTGTTAAGTTTAATTAGAAAAAAACTATTTAGTGATTGTTGTAGTAGAAGACTCAATAGTTTTCTTTGAAGTTTTCCTTTGGATTTCTACTTGATCTTTCTTATTGATTTTATTGCATCAATTTTATTGTTGTTTGTTATATTGATTGCTAGGATGATTGCTAGTATGATTGCTTATATGAATAATATGTTTGATTATATAGATTTCATCGGAGAGTGACGAATAGTTCTATCAAGTTATTTCTTGAGAGCGATATCTATCTCCATCAACCTTACCACACAAGTCACGTTGATCATGTTTTTACCCATGTTTTATATGCATGGTAGTTCTACCTTCTTCACCCAATTGCATGAAAAGTAGGTACTTGAAAATTCGGATCTTGATGTAGTATCATGTGGTAGGCACCCAACCCCATTGTTACTTGGCCCGGGACGATGAATTTTATTTTGCTATGATTTTAGTAGACGGGGTTATGGTTGAGTGTTATTCACGAGTGTTGTGAGAATATAATAATAAAGACCGGATATTCCAAGACTTTCGAGACCTCATGATGCAACATACCTCTGGGTGAAGGACGGTTCAGATGGGCTCCCTGGGAAAAACCAGCGGAGGACCCGGGATGCATGGATAAGCGCCATGACATCTTGCGGAAAGCTTCACCCAGGCTCAAAGAGATGGATGGATATTTTCAAGACCCAAGGCTTACCTGCACAGCCACAAGTCATTATGGGCTCTGGCTTGGTTGGACAACGTGGTGACTCTGGACAGGCAGTGCTACGAGATGTAGAAGAATGGTAGGATTGGGTGGGCACCGACAGAGGCTCAGAGGAACCCGTTGAAATACCATGTTTTGATCATCCGGTTCTCAAACACCCTGAAGTGCGAGGACTTCAACATAGGCGATCAAATCTTGTGGGGAACGTGTGCAAAACTCTGCAGAGTACTCAAACCTAATCGATTAGCCGTGTCCACGGTCATGGACAACTTGAGCCGAAGGAACTGAAGTTATCAGGAATTCTCAACACCATTTATTATTGATGTGGGTAATATTATAACTTGGGTATGAGAAATGGTTGGTGGAACCTTCTCATTAACAACCAACGATGTAGTAAATTTTGCTTTTAACCTCTCTCTTGTTGTAGGAAAAATTTGCTTTACACAAAACTTAAACTACTGCCCACCTGTCATATATGCATATAGTATAGATAATATTTTACCCCTCTCTTTTGTGACTTGCCGGCATATTCGATATGCTGACCTACACGGCTGCAACGTCTTATGTTGCAGATATTTTGTTCGACGAGTAAGAGTACAATTCAGGGTTACGGTCTGCACTAAACCCGTCGTTGGTGTTTATTGGGACTCCACTCCCTTTGATTGTTTCCGCTGAGATTTTGAGATATATATCAGTTTTACGTTATTTACATGTGATTGCACTTTGATATATATACATTGATGTACTGTGTGTTCCAGCATACTGATCCAGGGATGGCACAGATACACAGAGGCTTGACTCGTTTTGAATCGGGTCACTACGGACCTCCAACAGGATTCTTTGTCTACAAAGCAAGGGAGAAAAGCTCAATCGTTGAGCATGTGCTCAGATTGTGTGAGTCCTACAATCGCTTGAATCAAGTGGGAGTTAATCTTCCACATGAGATAGTGATGGTTCTCCAAAGTCACTACCACCAAGCTACTAGAGATTCGTGATGAACTATAACATATCAAGGATAGATATGATGATCCTTAAGCTATTCACGATGTTTGACATTGTGAAAGTAAAAATCAAATAGGAGCATCAATTGTTGATGGTTAGTAAAACCACTAGTTTCAAGAAGGGCAAGCGCAAGAAGGGATACTTCATGAAACGACAAACCAGTTGCTGCTCTAGTGAAGAAACCCAAGGTTGAACCCAAACCCGAGACTAAGTGCTTCTGTTATGAGGGGAGCGGTCGCTGAGGCGGAACTACCCTAGATACTTGGTAGATGAGAAGGCTGGCAAAGTCGACAAAAGTATATTGGATATACGTGATATTGATGTGTACCTTACTAGTACTCCTAGTAGCACCAGGGTATTAGATACCGGTTCAGTTGCTAGGTGTTAGTAACTCAAAATTATAGCTACGGATTAAATGGATACTAGCAAGGGTGAGGTGACGATGTGTGTTGGATGTAATTCTAAGGTTGATGTGATCAAACATCGCACGCTCCCTCTACCATCGGGATTAGTGTTAAATCTAAATAATTGTTATTTGGTGTTTGCGTTGAGCATGAACATGATTAGATCGTGTTTATTGCAATACAATTATTCATTTAAAGAGAATAATGGTTATTCTAGTTCAATGGTTTATTGAATCTCGATCGTAGTGCTACACATGTTCATAATATTGATGCCAAAAGATACAAAGTAGTAATGATAGTACCACTTACTTGTGGCACTGCCGCTTAAGTCATGTTGGTATAAAATGCATGAGGAAGCTCCACGCTGATGGATCTTCGTACTCACTCATTTTTGAAACGTTTGAGACATGCAAACTATACCTATTGGTATAAGCGCATGAAGAAACTCCATGCAGATGGATCATTTGGAATCACTTAAGACATGCAAATCATACCACATGGGCAAGATGACTGAAGGCCTCGTTTTACAATGAGATGGAACTAGAAAGTAACTTATTGGAAGTAATACATTTGAATGTATGCAGTCTAATGAGTCCTGAGGCACGAAGTGGATATCGTTATGTTCTTACTTCACAGATGATTTGAGTAGATACTAGTGTATTTGCTTGATGAAACACACGTCTGAATTATTGAAAGGTTCAAGTAGTTTCAGAGTGAAGTTGAAGATTATTGTGACAAGAGGGTAACATGTCTACGATATGATCATAGAGATGAATATCTAAGTTGCGAGTTTGGTACACAATTAAGACAAATGTGAAAATTGTTTCACATCTCATGCCACCTAGAACACCATGGTGTGATGGTGTGTCCGAATGTCATAGCCGCACCCTATTTGATATGGTGCATACTATGATGTATCTTATCGAATTACCACTATCATTTATGGGTTATGCATTAGAGACAACCACATTCACTTTAAATAGAGCACCACGTATTTCCGTTGAGATGACACCGTATGAACTATGGTTTGGAGAAACCTAAGCTGTCGTTTCTTAAAAGTTTGGGGCTGTGATGCTTATGTGGAAAAGTTTCAGCATGATAAGCTCGAACCCAAAGTGGATAAATGCATATTCATAGGACACCCAAATCAGTTGGGTATACCTCCTATCTCAGATCCGGAAGCAAAGTGTTTGTTTCTAGAAACGGGTCCTTTCTCGAGGAAAAGTTTCTCTCAAAAGAATTAAGTGGGAGGGTGGTGGACCTTGATGAGGTTACTGAATCGTCACTTCAACCAGTGTGTACCAGGGCGCAGGAAGTTGTTCCTCTGGCGCCTACACCAATTGAAGTGGAAACTGATGATAGTGATCATTAAGCTTCAGATCAAGTTACTACAAACCTCGTAGGTCGACAAGGTCGCGTACTACTACAGAGTGGTACGGTAACCCTGTCTTGGAGGTCATGTTGTTGAACAATAATGAACCTACGAGCTATGGAGAAGCGATGGTGGGCCCAGATTCTGGTAAATGGCTGCAGGCCATGAAATCCGAGAGAGGATCCGTGTATAAAAACAAAGTGTAGACTTTGGAAGAACTACTTGATGGTCGTACGACTATTAAGTACAGATGGATCTTTAAAAGGAAGACATACGATGATGGTGAAAAGTCACCATTAAGAAAAGCTCGACTTGTCGCAAAGATGTTTCCGACAAGTTCAAAGAGTTGACTATGATGAGACTTTCTCACTCGTAGCGATGCTAAAAGTTTGTTGGAATTAAGTTAGCAGTTGCTGCATTATTTATGAAATATTGCACATAGGATGTCAAAACATTGTTTCCTCGACGGTTTCCTTGAGGAAAGGTTGTATGTGATACAACCAGAAGGTTTTGTCGATCCTAAGGATGCTAAAAAGTATGCATGCTCCAACGATCCTTCTATGGACTGGTGCAAGCATCTCGGAGTTGGAATATACACTTTGATGAGATGATCAAAGCTTTGGGTTTATACAAGGTTTATGAGAAACTTGTATTTCCAAAGAAGTGAGTGGGAGCACTATAGAATTTCTGATAAGTATATGTGGTTGACATATTGTTGATCGAAAGTAATGTAGAATTTATGGAAAGCATAAAGGGTTTTTTGAAAGGAGTTTTTCAAAGGAAAATCTGGATTGAGCTACTTGAACATTGAGCGTCAAGATCTATAGAGATAGGTCAAAACGCTAGATAGAACTTTCAATGAAATGCATGTTGATACATCTCCAACGTATCTATAATTTTTGATGGTTTCATGCTATTATCTTGTCAAACTTTGGATGTTTTGTATGCCTTTTATAAATTTTTTGGGACTAACTTATTAACTCAGTGCCAAGTGCCAGTTCCTGTTTTTTCCATGTTTTTGACCCCTTTCAGAGGAGATTTTGAAACGGAGTCCAAACGGAAGAAAATCACCTAAAAGATTTTTTCTGGAACGAAAGAAGATCGGGAAGCTTGGGAGCCAAGGCAGGGGAGCCCCAGGGGCCCCACAAGCCCCCACCCCGCGGCCAGGGGGGAGGCCGCGCCATCCAGGCTTGTGGGGCCCCTGGACGCCGTTTGCCCTAGGTATTTCGCCTATATATTCCCATAAATTCCAGAAAAAAATCAGGAGATCATCGAAAGTACTTTTCCGCCGCCGCAAGCTTCTCTCTCCGCAAGATCCTATCTGGGGCACGTCCTGGTGCCCTGCCGGAGGGGGGATTCGGATCCCGAGGGCTTCTTCATCAACACCATGACCTCTTCGATGATGCGTGAGTAGTTCACCATAGACCTGCGGGTCCATAGTTAGTAACTAGATGGCTTCTTCTCTCTCTTGGATCTTCAATACAAAGTTCTCCACGATCTTCATGGAGATCTATCCGATGTAATCTACTTTTTTGGTGTGTTTGTCGAGATCTGATGAATTGTGGATTTGTGATCAGATTATCTATGAATCTTATTTGAGTTTCTTCTGATCTCTCTTATGCATGATTTCATATCCTTGTAATTCTCTTCGAGTTGTGGGTTTTGTCTGGCCAACTAGATCTATGATTCTTGCAATGGGAGGAGTGCTTGGTTTTGGGTTCATACCGTGCGGTGACCTCACCCAGTGATAGAAGGGGTAGCGAGGCACGCATCATGTTGTTGCCATCAAGGGTAAAAAGATGGGGTTTTCATCATTGGTTTGAGATTATCCCTCTACATCATGTCATCTTGCTTAAAGCGTTACTCTATTCGTCATGAACTCAATACACTAGATGCATGATGGATAGCGGTCGATGTGTGGAGTAATAGTAGTAGATGCAGAAAGTATCGGTCTACTTGTCTCAGACGTGATGGCTATATGTATGATCATTGCCTTAGATACCGTCATGACTTTACACGGTTCTATCAATTGCTCGACAATAATTTGTTCACCCACCGTAATACTTGCTATTTTGAGAGAAGCCTCCTGTGAACACTATGGCCCCCAGGGTCTACTCTACACCATATTTTCAGCCTTACACTTTTTGCTTCGTTGCACTTTCTGCCTTGAGATCTCACTTTGCAAGCAATCTTGAAGGGATTGACAACCCCTTTGAAGCGTTGGGTGCAAGCTTTTTTGTGTTTGCGCAGGTACTCTGGAGTTGACGAGACCCTCCTTCTGGATCGATACCTTGGTTCTCAAACTAAGGGAAATACTTACTGCTCGTGTGCTGCATCACCCTTTCCTCTTTAAGGGAAAAACCAACGCAAGCCCAACCTCTATCAACGTGTCAATTTCTGGCGCTGCTTTCTCTGGGATAACAGAAGAATTTCTGGCGCCGCTGCCGGGGAGGAAGATCAAGTCAAGAACTCATCCAAGTAGGTGTCGCAAACTCATCTCTTGCATTTACTTTGTTTGCCAGTTGCCTCTCGTTTTCTTCACCCCCACTTCACCAGTTTGCCTTTTTCGTTTGCCTTTTCGTTCGCCCCTTTTTCCCGCTTGCTTGCCTGCTAAAACCTGAATGGCCCAATGAGGGGATTTTGATGCTCACTATGCGAAGTTAGAAGAGATTGAAACTAGTGTTAAAGGCTTCATGTCTACACAGTTTGAATACAACAGTTACTTTCGTAGAGAGCTGAAGGAGCAAAATTCTTTTCTGGCTTTTATGAGTAGAGAAGTTGAGTATTTGGCCAAAGAATTCCTTGCGCTAAATTCTCAGTTTTCTCATCTTGAAAAGTTGGTAGGCCAGATTTCTCATAAGGAGGCTACTTTAGTCAATAAATTGGCTGCTAAACCTGAAACTCGTGATGAGAATCACGAAGATCTTAAATTGCTTGGTGTGACTCCCATTGAATCTTTGTTTTCTTGTGTCAAACCTAATGATTATGGGGCTGGATATGAATCCACTTTGGTTGAAAAGTGCCCCAATGATTCGGAGTACATCTATCTTGATGCTAAAAGGATTAAAAGTCGAGTAGAAGATGTTAAAACTTTGAGTAGTAATGAAATTACTACCATGGATTTCAAGGAATTCAATTATGATAGTTGCTCCTTGATTGAATGCATTTCTTTGATGCAATCCATGTTAAACTCTCCACGCGCTTATAGCCAAAACAAGGCCTTTACCGATCATATCGTCGAAGCTATGATAAAATCTCTTGAAGAGAAACTTGAATTGGTAGTCTCTATCACTAGAAAGCTTCATGATGAGTGGGAACCTACCATCAAAATCAAAATAAAAAACTATGAGTGCAATGCTTTGTGTGATTTGGGTGCTAGTGTTTCTGCGATTCCAAAGTCTTTATGTGATGTTCTTGGTTTTAATGAGATTGAAGAGTGTTCTCTTAATTTGCATCTTGCGGATTCTACTGTCAAGAAACCCATGGGAAGGATCAATGATGTTCTTATTATTGCCAATAGGAACTATGTACCCGTGGATTTCACTGTGCTTGACATTGATTGCAATCCTACATGCCCCATTATTCTTGGTAGACCTTTCCTAAGGACTATCGGTGCTATCATCGATATGAAGGAAGGGAATATTAGATTTCAATTTCCTTTAAGGAAGGGCATGGAACACTTTCCTAGAAATAAAATAAGATTGCCTTATGAATCCATGTTGAGGGCCACTTATGGTTTGAGCACCAAAGACGATGATACGTGATTCTATCGCTTCTATGCCTAGCTAAGGGCGTTAAACAATAGCGCTTATTGGGAGGCAACCCAATGAATTTATCCTTTTCTTTCTATTTTGCTGCGTCCACACTTTCATAATTCTGTTGTGATTGTGTTTTTTGTGTTTCTTTTTGTGTTTGAGCCAAGAAAAGCCTTTATGACTAGTGTTGGTAATGGTTGTTTGATCCTGCTGGAAAAAGACAAAAACTTTTCGCTTACGAGATGATTTTTCATTTTATTCAGAAAGAGATTTTGAGTTGATTCTTTTTTCTACTGATTGATATGATTTTTGCCCAGGCCTTCGTAATTGTTCAGATTTTTTGAGGTACCACAAGTATACGAAGTATACAGATTGCTACAGACTGGTCTGTTTTTGACAGATTCTGTTTTTGTTGAGTTGGTTGCTTGTTTTGATGAAACTATGGTTAGTATCGGGGGGTACTAACCATGGAAAAGTGAGAATACAGTAGCCCATCATCAATATAGATAGAATTCAAGTTTGCTACAGTACCAAAAGAAGTGGTAGTTTGTTTTCTTGTACTAATGTTATCACAAGTTTCTGTTTAAGTTTTGTGTTGTGAAGTTTTCAAGTTTTGGGTGATGTTCTCATGGACAAAGAGATAAGGAGTGGAAAGTGCTCAAGCTTGGGGATGCCCAAGGCATCCCAAGCCAAATTCAAGGACACCAAAAAGCCTAAGCTTGGGGATGCCCCGGGAAGGCATCCCCTCTTTCGACTTCAATCCATCGGTAACATTACTTGGAGCTATATTTTTATTCACCACATGATATGTGTTTTCCTTGGAGCGTCTTGTATCATAGGAGTGTTTTCTTTTTGTTGTGTCACAATCATCCTTGCTGCACACCTTTTTGAGAGAGAGAGACATGCACTCATCGTGATTTTGCTAGAATACTCATAGTGCTTCACTTATATCTTTTGTGCTAGATACTTTTGCTCTTGTGCTTCACTTATATCTTTAGAGCACGACGGTGCGTGACTTGGTAGTTGGCTTATGCTATGAAAGTAGTGCCAAATGTGATAGGTACCCAAAGAGGATGCAAAAACCTCCATCTTCATGTGCATTGAGTAGAAAGAGAAGTTTTGATTCCTCTCAAATAGTTTTGAGACGTGAACTCGGTAATATTAAGAGTTATGTTAGTAGGGTGTTGTGAATCTAGAAATATTTGTGTTAAAGTTAGTGATTCCCGTAGCATGCACGTATGGTGAACCGCTATGTTAGGAAGTCAGAGCATAATTGATTTATTGATTGTCATCCTTTGTGTTGAGGTCGGGATCGCGCGATGGTTAACACCTACCAACGCTTCCCCTCGGAGTATGCGTTTAGCACTTTGTTTCGATTACTAATAAAAACTTTCGCAACAAGTATGTGAGTTCTTCATGACTAATGTGAGTCCATGGTATAGATGAACTTTCACCTTCCACCATTGCTAGCCTCTCTAGTGCCGCGCAATTCTCGCCGGTGCACAAACCCACCAAATTCCTTCCTCAAAACAGCCACCATACCTACCTACTTTGGCATTTTCATAGCCATTCCGAGATATATTGCCATGCAACTCCCACCGTTCCGTCTCATGACTTGTGTCGTCACTCCCATATTGCCATTGCATGATCGTAAGATAGCTAGCGAGATGTTTCAACGTCACACGCCATGCTAGATCGTTGCACATCCCGGTACACTCTCGGAGGCATTTCCTATGGAGTTATCATCATTATGATCTTTAAGGTGTGAGTAAATAAAAGTGTGATGATCATCATTATTAGAGCATTGTCCCATGTGAGGAAATAAAAAAATAGGCCAAAGAGCCCAAAAACAAAAACAAGAAAAAGGCAGAAAAGAAAAAAAAGATGCCTAAGAGCCCAAAAAAAGAGAGAAGGGACAATGCTACTATCTTTTTCCACACTTGTGCTTCATGATAGCACCATGTTCTTCATGATTGAGAGCTTCTTGCTTTGTCACTACCATATGCTAGTGGGAATCTTCATTATATAACTTGGCTTGTATATTCCAATGACGGGCTTCCTCAAAATTGCCCTAGGTCTTCATGAGCAAGCAAGTTGGATGCACACCCACTAGTTCTACTTTTGAGCTTTCACATACTTATAGGTCTAGTGCATCCCTTGTATGGCAATCCCTTGTGACAGCCCGATGCCGATGTTCCGGAAGATTCCCCTTCTATTCCGTTTTCATCATGTGTCTATTTTCTTTTGTCGCATCATCATCGCATCATTCGCATCATCATCATTACATCAGCAGCCCGTTGCCGCCATGTTAGTTGCCGGTTCTCGTCGTTGTCCGTTCTGAACCCGACCACACACGCACGCGCCCGCGGCATCGTCAAATCCCTGTTTTTAAAAGTGTGCATAAAACTTTCTCTGATCGGGGTGAAACTTGGAATGCGATCGTAATTAGTTGTAGCTAGGCCGCCTATCAAGTTTTGTCTCAATCGGAGTCCGTCTAGTACCCGAACGATCGATCGTAGCGGCTTCGTATTCGGTCTATCGTCGGACGGTTGTCGGTGTTTTAAAAATCGTTGCCGCGCCGCCCGTTCTCCCTCTCGTCTCCGGATATCCACTCTACACAGCCACTCGTCCGTCCCGCGTTCGGAATTAGTCGAATCCGACCGTGCGGTTGGATCCGGAACGAAACTTCACTAAACCTAGCCCCCCATTTGTCTATAAATAGTCCCCGTGTGCATTTTTAGACATCCCCCTTCCACCTCAGGATCCGCACCACCTACCCCCAAAACCCTAGCCTCTCCTGCAACCACTCTCTCCTCTACCAGCCACCGCAGGCCCACCGAGCCCATCCGAGGCCCGCCGGGCCCGAGCCGCCGCCGCCCCCGATCTGCCTCCCGTAGCTCCCGTCCGTGACCTCCCATGGCCGAGGCCTTCTCCCGGAGCCCCGCAACCGCCGCCACCAGCTCGCCAGAGTACCGCGCGCCCTTTGCCACAGCTCGCGGCCGCCCGCGCCAGGTCGCCACCAGCCCGGCTGCCATGAGCCCGCAGCACCTCGCGCCGTTCGCCTGCCTCGCCGGGGCACCGTCCGCCGCCGCACCTCCGGCCCTGTGGTCTGCTCCTGCGCCGAGCCCGCCTCCCGCCAGCCGGATCCGGTCTGGTCCGATTCCGAGGAAGGGCCGCCTTGCCCGCCTCGCCTATTTCCGGCGAGCTCCTGCCGTCGCTGCGTCCCGTGCGGGATCGGGAGGAGGCGACGAACCGCCCGAGCGCAGCAACCAGCCGCGTGGGCCTTGTTCGCCCACGCCCGGCTGGGCCTGCTCCGCTGCAGCCTAGCAGGAGCAGCATCGGCCTGCCCGCAGGCCCACCTCCACGCCTGGCAAGGCCCCAAGGTGAGCAGCTACAACCCCGGCCCTCTATATTTCTTCTACGCCAAGGGGAGTGTAGCCAAGCTGCGCCCATGCCTGTGTAGCCCATTAGTAAATAGATTAGGCTCGGTAGTTAGTTTTCTTTTTAGGGATTTTTCGCAATTAAAATAAATTCCAGAAAATATACGTATATTAGAACGACCGTATCTTTTATTCCGTTAGTCGGATCGAGACGTGTAATATATGGTTTTCGTGTAGTTTTTTGCGTAGAATCCGATTATAAAACTTGCATAATTGTTTGACGTCGTTTAGCATGCCATCTGCCTAGAAACCCGTGCTGTCTATATTGTTTCGTGCCGTAGATATTTTTCGCGTGTGCCCAGATTGCTCGAATGCCGTAGTAGAAATGCCCATGTTTTGGGAACCACTTTTCCATGTATTTTAGAGTAGACGTTGGTATTTTTGCGTGTAGGGATTTGCCGCTAGTTTAGTTTCCGTGTATAGGTAATTATCTCGCATTTACGTGCGGTGATATTTTTGTGTTGCAACCCCACATATTTTATATGTTTTAGGATTTTTCTGTGCAATTAGTTTTAGCCTTTGAGCATGTTAGTTCATGCGATATTTTGCCGTGTTGCCCTCTTGTCTATTTCGTAGGACTTATTTCGTGCTTCGTTTGATCAAGTTGTCAACTAGGGAGTTGTTCTTTGATGTTTAGTCTAGCCCCTGGTATTTTTAGTTGCAATAGAAATGCATGTTTAGTTGTGGTTTGTTTGCTCTCAAGTTGCTAGAAATAGTGCTGATTTGGAGGAGCTGAAATATTTCTAAGTCTGGAATCTGTTATATTTTGTTGCTGTCTTGTCTTGCTTCTATCTTGTGATCTGTAGCTCTTTTGAGGTTGGTGCAATGGAGTTAGTTGTAGCCCTTGTGTTTATCTAGCATACTGTGAATTTTCATGTCATTCGGAGTCCTGTAGCTTATGGTTTTGCTACTGTCAATATGGCTTCAGATGGAAAACTGCATTTCCATGAAGTGTAATTTTCACTAAGTCTGAAATAGTGTGTGAGATGCCATTTTGTGTCTTATTTTCCTAGTGTTCCTTGCTGCCATGCTAGTTGTTATTAGTTGTTTGTTGTAGTGCTTCTTGCCCTCTTTCGTGTCATGCCTTGGTTGATTATATTTGAGTTGTGTAGCTCGTAGTTGTGGGGTGTAGGAAGTGCTATGTGGCTGATTTTGGCAGATTGTAGTGATTTCTTGTTTTGCTCGTAGTTGTTGAACCGTAGCTCCGTTTTGATCGTGTACTATATGAAACTTGCTTAGAATCTCGTGCAGTTTAATTTTCTTTTGCTGGTTGTATGTTTTGAAGTGCTCGTGGCCGTCATTGCACACATATTGCATTCATGCCATCATATCTTGCGGTGCTTGTAACTTTTGATCCGTAGCTCCGTTGGAGATGTTCTCTATGTGTAAATTGCTTATAACGACGCGTAGAATCACGTGAAACTATTTGTTTTGTTGTTTAACAACTAACTAAAAGTGTTAGTTTAGATCTGGACAGAATTGTCAATTAACATGTGAGGTCATTTCGGAGGCGCTATATGACATTTCCGACCTCATTTAAAATGCCTAGATAGGTAGATTAATTACTCTTCACCTCTTGCCATGTTCATAACCAAATAACTCATATGTGGAGTTTCGTCAATATGCAACTCGTTGCATATTGAACTTCACTTAAGGTGTAGTGTTTGTTTGTGTGAATTGTCATGCCGTGTCTTGCGTGTGTTCAGCTGCTCATGCATCATATGTGTTGTACATCGTGTAGTGAATATCGTGTGTTGATTTGTGTTTCCGGCTTCCTTCGTCTCGATAGAGTTCCGCAAGCGTGTCGGATTGTGAGGACCCGTTCGACTACATCGGTTCGTCTGCTTCACGAAGGCATTCTTCTTCTCAACGGGATCTCAGGCAAGATGACCATTTCCCCAGATACCATTACTATCATTGCCATGCTAGTTTTACCGCTTCCATCGATTATGTCTTGTTGCCTACCACATGTTAAATATCAGCCTCTCTACAATGCCATGATAACCTTCAACCTGTACAACCTAGCAAACCTGTGATTGGCTATGTTACTGCTTGCTTAACCTTGTTGTTAGCGTTGCTAGTTGCAGGTGCAGTTGCTTCCATGTGATAACATGGGTTTCTTGTTCTATCACCATATTAAATGCTATTTATTTTAATGCACCTATATACTTGGTAAAAGGTGGAAGGCTCGGCCTTTCTAGCCTGGTGTTTTGTTCCACCTTTGCCCCCTTAGTTTCGGCTACCGGTGTTATGTTCCATAATTGAGCGCTCCTAACATGAGCGGGGTTGTTATGGGGACCCCCTTGATAATTTGTTTTAGATTAAAGCTGGTCTGGCAAGGCCCAACTTTGGTTCTACATTTGCTCAACATAATAACTTTGATAACACTCAAATGCATAGGGAGTTACCGCTACCCGAGGATTTATTTCACATAAACACGGGGGGGGGGGGGGGGCAGTGCTGATGGTGTTGGTCCCAAACGGTCTTCCTGCGGGGCCACCGCGAGGAAACTCGAGGTTTGGCACTCGTAGCTAGTTCCATCCGTCGTGTCCTAAGAACGAGATACGCGGCTCCTATCGGGTACGTCGACACGTCGGGCTGCCTTGCTGGATTAGTTTTACCTTTGACGAGATATCTTGTGCATCGGGATTCCGGTGATGCTTTTTATAATCTCAGAGTTGAGGTTTTCCACTAAGGAATCCGACGAGATCGCGAGTGTCGTGACCGAGGATTTCTATGCGGCTTGTGGTAATTTGTGATGGACTAGTTGGAGCACCCCTGCAGGGTTAAATCTTTCGGAAAGTCGTGCCCGCAGTTATGTGGCAACGTGGAAACTTTGTTTAACACTGGTTCTAGATAACTTGAAGTTAACTTAATTAAAACATGCCAACTGTGTGCGTAACCGTGACTGTCTCTTTCGTGAGATCCTTCTCCGATCGAGGACACGGTGGGGTTATGTCTGACGTAGGTAGGTGTTCAGGATTATTCATTTGATCATCAGCAGTTCACGTCCGTTATGCGTAGATCATCCCCCTCTTATTTCTTGTACTCGTAAGTTTAGCCACCAAATATATGCTTAGCCGCTGCTGCAACCTCACCACTTAACCATGCCTCACCCATTAAGCTTTGCTAGTCTTAATACCTTTGGAAATGAGATTGCTGAGTCCCCTTTGACTCACAGATTACTACGACACCAGTTGCAGGTACATGTAAAGGTTACTTGACGCGAGCGCGTTGATTGTTCATTTGGAGTTGCTTCTTCTTCTTCTTCTTCATCGATCTAGGATGGGTTCCAAGCCGGCAGCCTGGGATAGCAAGGATGGACGTCGTTCTTCTTTTTCTCGTTTGTTTTCGTTCGTAGTCGGACCCTGCTCTTACTCTTGATGTTTATGTAATATACTGATGTGACTCTGTTGTAGCTTTTGGCGAGTGTAAGCCAATTCTATATATATATCTCTTCTTTTTAGTACATGTACTTGTAACGATATCCATTCTTGCGACACGACGAGATGCGCTTCTATCCCTGACGAGGCCTTGGTGCCAAATTGAGGATAGGGTCGCATCATGGGCGTGACAAGTTGGTATCAGAGCAGTACCGACCTAGGAGCCCCTTTGGTTGATCGAACTTGGCCGAGTCGAGTCTAGTGAAAAACTGCTTTGAGTCTAGTTATATATCGCAGAGTAGGATTCTTTTTTCTCCTCTTCTATGCTCTGGTGAGGAATCTTGACGTAATAATTTAATTCTACTTCTCTTCTCACTCAAATTTGTTTTAGGATCACACAGATATTCTTGGGATCTATATGATGCCGATGTGACGGAGTTCTGTCCTGGTGCCTCCTGTCTGACTTGATTTTCTTCCGGGGAGTTGAGCTCCAGGGGATTCTTGAGCACATCGTTATCATTCAGATTTCTTAGTATCTCAGAACGAAGGATGTTCGTAATTGCTTCAATACTAGTAGTGGCGAGATAACTCCGATGTCCCCAGTACTGGTGCAGATTGTTCGGGAGTACTGCCATACTTTGTATCATTGTGATCACGAGGGTCTGTAGTAGATGAAGGTCCGAGATTCTGGTTGCGTGTTGACGGATGTGATACAGGTGACGGGTTACTATAGAAGTTGTGTGATATTACTCCTTGTATCCGTGTACCAGATTGCATGACTAGATATTTCGGGAATTCTCAGGTGGGAATTCAAGTAGTTGCTTATAGGACAATCTTCCAACAAATGCATGATGTTAGGTTGGGGTTCGACATCTAGTGGATTCGTTTGTTGACGGTCGACTTACAGCGGTACACGTTGTGTCTTAAAGAGTCCTTGTAGCTTGCTACGACTCGGGGACGCTTCGTATGTCGGGTGCACTGCCTTACACTTGATGGCTACTATAAAATCGAGCCCGTGCGATCCTGTCCACAAAATATTGGACGAAATCTTTCTCATGAGTTTGTTCTGGCTTGTTTCATAAGCCTCGCCCTTTGTGTTGTTGGAATATGGTAATTCGAGTTGCTTCAATGTCAAGTGGTGATTTCAGATCTTTTCTAAGCAGTGTTCTCATATTCATATGAGAGTGCTAATCCTTTTGCTCAAAAAATTGTCTTATCAATTTTGTCAACCGGAGTTGTTATGTCAAGTCTTTTCAACCGGTGTGTCTCTCTTCAAGTAATTCTATCCTCTCCGATTTTGCAGGTTCAATATCTTTTTTCCATCCGGAGTTCATCTCATCTGTCCCTAGTTGTCTTTGTTTTTTCCCGCCCTCCCGCCCTTTTTCTCAGTGATTCAATTTTCATCCAAGAGTTTTCTTTTCATTGTGCTTCCGCTCTCTGTTCTTTTCTCTCTTATCCGGTGTTTCATTGTGAAGATTCTCACGAGATTCGTGTCATATTTGTTCATTCTTGTCATTTTTTCCGGTGAATTCAATTCAGTTGTCCGTGTTCATCATATTCCTTTCGTCCTTGTAATTCTTTCCTGTGTTGGAAATTCTTATCTAGTCTTCTGTTGCCATTTACCTCTATTCTTTCCGGAGCGTTGAACTTATCTCAGAGGTTCTTGTTTCCAATCCTTTTAATTATTTCGAGGTGCTAACCTCATCTAGTCTTCATTTGTACCGGTGCTATATCAATCTTTCTAGCAATCTTTTCAACGGTGGTTTCTTTAAGTGGGCCCATAACCCACATGTTTTTCCCAGGATCTTATATAGCTCTTGTAATCTTTCTGGAGATCTTTAATTTTTTTCAACCATGACATAAGTATGAATTTCATGAGTCATATTCCTTCTCCAAGATCAATTTGAATTTATTTTCGTCATTGGATCAACTTTTCCTTGTCCTTATTGCGGAGTGTCTCAGTTATTCTTGGTGGTGTTCTCCTCATCATTTTCAGTTTGGAAGACCGAAGGAGTGTTTCTCTCAATCTTGGTTCATTCTCTTGGAGATTCATCATTTCAGCTTTGTGCCATCATCTTAATTGTTATCAATCATGAGTATCCCTTTCTTGCTATCCGGTGCATTTCTGAGTTGTTTTTATTTCTCGTTCCTCCGAAGGCCATCATTTTAGAAGATTCTTCATTCTCAGCTTTGAGCTTTCATCCTCAATTCTTCTCAATGGTTGTCTCTTCGTTCGTATCTCGATTATCCGGTGCTTTGTTCAAGTTTTCCTTCAGGTGGATCATGATCTCTTCATTCTCATGTATCTCCATTAATTCTTGGTTTTCCCATTCAATTGTGAATTCTTACCGGTGCTTCCTTCAATTATGCTTCAAGTGGTGCTTACCTATCTCTCTCCTCAATCATTTCAAGAAGAATAAGTGGTATGCTAAATTCGTTGCTTGTCATCAATTAAACTTGATGAAGGATGAGCATAACATAATTCTTATTCTTATTCTTCCTTCTTCCAAGAGATTTCAATTCCTCTTCCGGAGGGCTCATGATATCAATTCTTTTCTCAAGTGCCTATCTTTCTTTTCCGGAGTCCCAAGTTCTTTTAAGTATCTCTTTGTGAGGCTTCATCTAAATTTTTGCAAGGTCATAATCTTACTCTTTTCTACCTTCATATCGTTGCATCATTCATTTGTATACGGAGGTCCTTCATGGTGGTTCATCAAGGTTTCAATTCATTCTCAAGTGTTCTTCAAGATTCTTATTGGAGAACCTCAAGTTTTCTTCTCTTGCATTTCCAAGTGCATTTGTTCTTCCTTATCCTTGAGGTGGTATTATAGCATTCTTGTTAGTGTAGGAGCCTCGAAGAGACTTTCTTTCAAGAATGAGATAATTAAACCCACCAATTCTTTGATCATGAGATATTTCAACCCATGATTTCTTCATTGAGCTATCTTGGTTTAGATTCCACCTAAAGCTTTTCCTATGGATTGTGCTATCATGGTGCTTGTCATTAATCCAAGTTCTCAATGTATCCTCTTGGTGTAAGAAATTGTTCATATCTTGTTTCTCCCAAACAATCCTTGTTTCTATTAGTGGCAGGTTGTCACTTCATTAGTTTGAAAAGGTTTCCATAAGCCCACTTCTATCTTGTTATTTTCGTTGCTGTTTTCCAACAACTCCGTCCAATTATTCTTGCAAGGATGCTTGCCAAGTTCATTGGAGTTAGTAGTTGTCATTCTCTCTTCATTCTCTTCTTCCGTAAGAGCTAGTTCCTATTCTATTGTTCCGGAGGCTTTGTGTTGTTGCTCTTTCGGGTCAATCATATTGTTCTATCAGGATAATGTGTTCCCTTGTTATATTTAGTTGTTGGTTGTGAATATTGTCTATTTCTTCCATTTTATCGATTTTTTTGTCCCATTTTCCTACCGAAGTGCTGCCAAAATTTTCCGTGAATTCTTGCTTCTTTCCCATATCATTCCTCGTCTCTTTGCAACCTTCAAGGATCGTTGGTTTCACTTGTTTGTCAAAGAAGTGACTATGTTTTACCTCTTGCTTTCTCATCCTCTCCCCCTTTCATTCTTGGATCTCGGGGCGAGATCCTCTTGTAGTGTAGGAGAGTTGTGACAGCCCGATGCCGACGTTCCAGAAGATTCCCCTTCTATTCCGTTTTCGTCGTGTGTCTATTTTGTTTTGTCGCATCATCATCGCATCATTCGCATCATCAGCATTGCATCGGCACCCCGTTGCCGCCAGTTTTCAAAACTTGCATCCGGTGTTAGTTGCCGGTTCTCGTCGTTGTCCATTCTGAGCCCGACCACACACACACGCGCCCGCGGCATAATCAAATCCCTTTTTTAAAAGTGTGCGTAAAACTTTCTCTGATCGGGGTGAAAATTGGCATGCGGTCATAATTAGTTATAGCTAGGCCGACTATCAAGTTTCGTCGCAATCGGAGTCCGTCTGGTACCCGAACGGTCGACCGTACATGCACCATATTCGGTCTATCGTGGGAAGGTTGTCGGTGTTTTAAAAATCGTTGCCGCGCCGCCCGTTCTCCCTCTCGTCTCCGGATATCCACTCTACATAGCCACTCGTCTGTCCCGCGTTCGGAATTAGTCGAATCCGACCGTGCGGTTGGATCCGGAACGAAATTTCGCTAAACCTAGCCCCCCCATTTGTCTATAAATAGTTCCCATGTGCATTTTTAGACATCCCCCTTCCACCTCGGGATCCGCGCCACCTACCCCCAAAACCCTAGCCTCTCCTGCAGCCTCTCTCTCCTCTGCCAGCCACCGCAGGCCCGCTGAGCCCATCCGAGGCCCGTCGGGCCCGAGCCGCCGCCGCCCCCGATCTGCCTCCCGCAGCTCCCGTCCATGGCCTCCCCTGGCCGAGGCCTTCTCCCGCAGCCCCGTCGGCCCCGCCGCCTTGCACGTTCCCCGCCGGCCGGAGCCCCGCAGCCACCGTCACCAGCTCGCCGGAGTACTGTGCGCGCTCTGCCACAGCTCGCCGCTGCCCACGCCAGGTCGCCGCCAGCCCGACCGCCAAGAGCCCGCAGCACCTCGCGCCATTCGCCTGCCTCGCCGGGGCACCGTCCGCCGCCGCAGCTCCGGCCCTGTGGCCTGCTCCTGCACCGAGCCCGCCTCCCGCCGGCCGGATCCGGTCCGGTCCGGTTCCGGGGAAGGGCCGCCTCGCCCGCCTCGCCTGTTGCCGGCGAGCTCCTGCCGCCGCTGCGTCCCGTGCAGGATCGAGAGGAGGCGACGAACCGCCCGAGCACAACAGCTAGCCGCGTGGGCCTCGCTCGCCAGCGCCCGGCTGGGCCTGCTCCAGCCGCAGCCCAGCACGAGCAGCATCGGCCTACCCCCAGGCCCACCTCCAGGCCTGGCAAGGCCCCAAGGTGAGCAGCTCCACCCCCGGCCCTCTATATTTCTTCTACGCCTAGGCGAGTGTAGCTAAGCTGCGCCCATGCCCTTGTAGCCCATTAGTAAATAGATTAGGCCCGATAGTTATTTTTGTTTTTAGGGAATTTTCGGAATTATAATAAATTCCAGAAAATATACGTATATTAGAACGACCGTATCTTTTATTTCGTTAGTCGAATCGAGACGTGTAATATATGGTTTTCGTGTAGTTTTTCGCGTAGAATAAGATTGTAAAACTTGCATAATTGTTTGACGTTGTTTAGCGTGCCATATGCCTAGAAACGTGTACTGTCTATATTGTTTCGTCCCGTAGATATTTTTCGCGTGTGTCCAGATTGCTCGAATGCTGTAGTAGAAATGCCCATGTTTTAGGAACCACTTTTCCATATATTTTAGAGTAGACGTTGGTTTTTTTGCGTGTAGGGATTTGCCGCTAGTTTATTTTCCGTCTATAGGTAATTATCTCGCATTTACGTGCGGTGATATTTTTGTGTTGCAACCCCACATATTTTATATGTTTTCGGGGTAGAAAAATCCATAGGATTTTTGTGTGCAATTAGTTTTAGCTTTTGAACAAGTTAGTTTGCGCGATATTTTGCCGTGTTGCCCTCTTGTCTATTTCGTAGGAGTTGTTCCGTGCTTCGTTTGATCAAGTTGTCAACTAGGGAGTTGTTCTTTGATGTTTAGTCTAGCCCCTGGTATTTTTAGTTGCAATAGAAATGCATGTTTAGGTGTGGTTTGTATGCTCTCAAGTTGCTAGAAATAGTGCTGATTTGGAGGAGATGAAATATTTCTAAGTCTGGAATCTGTTATATTTTGTTGCTGTCTTGTCTTGCTTCTATGTTGTGATCTGTAGCTCTTTTGAGGTTGGTGCAATGGAGTTAGTTGTAGCCCTTGTGTTTCTCTAGCATGCTGTGAATTTTCATGTAATTTGGAGTCCTGTAGCTTATGGTTTTGCTACTGTCAATATGGCTTCAGATGGAAAACTGCATTTCCATGAAGTGTAATTTTCACTAAGTCTGAAATAGTGTGTTAGATGCCATTTTGTGTCTTATTTTACTAGTGTTCCTTGCTGCCATGCTAGTTGTTGTTAGTTGTTAGTTGTAGTTCTTCTAGCCCTCTTTCGTGTCATGCCTTGGTTGATTATATTTGAGTTGTGTAGCTCGTAGTTGTGGGGTGTAGAAAGTGCTATGTGGCTGATTTTGGCAGATTGTAGTGATTTCTTGTTTTGCTCGTAGTTGTTGAACCGTAGCTCCGTTTTGATCGTGTCCTATATGAAACTTTCTTAGAACCTCGTGTAGTTTCATTTTATTTTGCTGGTTGTATGTTTTGAAGTGCTCGTGGCCGTCGTTGCACACATATTGCATTCATGCCATCATATCTTGCGGTGCTTGTAACTTTTTATCCGTAGCTCCGTTGGAGATGTTCTCTATGTGTAAAATTTCTTGTAACGACGCGTATAATCACGTGAACCTATTTGTTTTTCTGTTTAACAACTAATTAAAAGTGTTAGTTCAGATCTGGATAGAATTGTAAATTAACATGTGAGGTCGTTTCAGAGGTGCTATATGACATTTCCGACCTCATTTAAAATGCCTAGATAGGTAGATTAATTACGCTTCACCTCTTTCCATGTTTAACCACATTTAATATTGCCGTGTACCTAATCGGGATAGAACCAAATAACTCACACATGGAGTTTCGTCAATATGCAACTCGTTGCATATTGAACTTCACTTAAGGTGTAGTGTTTGTTTGTGTGAATTGTCATGCCGTGCGTTCAGCTTCTCATGCATCATATGTGTTGTGCATCGTGTGGTGAATATCGTGTGTTGATTTGTGTTTCCGGCTTCCTTCGTCTCGATAGAGTTCGGCAAGCGTGTCAGATTGTGAGGACCTGTTCGACTACATCGGTTCGTCTGCTTCACGGAGGCATTCTTCTTCTCAACGGGATCTCAGGCAAGATGACCATTTCCCCAGATACCATTACTATCATTGCCATGCTAGTTTTACCGCTTCCATCGATTATGTCTCGTTGCCTACCACATGTTAAATATCAGCCTCTCTACAATGCCATGATAACCTTCAACCTGTTCAACCTAGCAAACCACTGATTGGTTATGTTACTGCTTGGTTAACCTTGTTGTTAGCGTTGCTAGTTGCAGGTGTAGTTGCTTCCATGTGATAACATGGGTTCCTTCTTCTATCACCATATTAAATACTATTTAATTTAATGCACCTATATACTTGTTAAAAGGTGGAAGGCTCGGCCTTTCTAGCCTGGTGTTTTGTTCCACCTTTGCCCCCTTAGTTTCGGCTACCGGTGTTATGTTCCATAATTGAGCGCTCCTAACACGAGCGGGCTTGTTATTGGGACCCCCTTGATAATTCGTTTTAGATTAAAGCTGGTCTGGCAAGGCCCAACTTTGGTTCTACATTTGCTCAACATAACAACTTTGATAACACTAAAATGCATGGGGAGTTAGCGCTACCCGAGAAGTAATTTCACATAAATAGGGGGTGCAGTGCTGATGGTGTTGGTCCCAAACGGTCTGCCTGCGGGGCCACCACGAGGAAACTCGAGGTTTGGCACTCGTAGCTAGTTCCATCCGTCGTGTCCTGAGAACGAGATACGCGGCTCCTATCGGGTACGTCGACACGTCAGGCGGCCTTGCTGGATTAGTTTTACCTTTGACGAGATATCTTGTGCATCGGGATTCTGGTGATGCTTTGGGTAATCTCAGAGTTGAGGTTTTCCTCTAAGGAATCCGACAAGATCGCAAGTGTCGTGATCGAGGATTTCTATGCGGCTTGTGGTAATTTGTGATGGACTAGTTGGAGCACCCCTGCAGGGTTAAATCTTTCGGAAAGTCGTGCCCACGGTTACGTGGCAACGTGGAAACTTTGTTTAACACTGGTTCTAGATAACTTGAAGTTAACTTAATTAAAACATGCCAACTGTGTGCGTAACCGTGACTGTCTCTTTCGTGAGATCCTTCTCCGATAGAGGACACGGTGGGGTTATGTCTGGCGTAGGTAGGTGTTCAGGATCATTCATTTGATCATCAGCAGTTCACATCCGTTATGCGTAGATCATCCCCCTCTTATTTCTTGTACTCGTAAGTTTAGCCACCAAATATATGCTTAGCCACTGCTGCAACCTCACCACTTAACCATGCCTCACCCATTAAGCTTTGCTAGTCGTGATACCTTTGGAAATGAGATTGCTGAGTCCCCTGTGACTCACAGATTAGTACAACACCAGTTGCAGGTACATGTAAAGGTTACTTGACGCGAGCGTGTTGATTGTTCATTTGGAGTTGCTTCTTCTTCTTCTTCATCGATCTAGGATGGGTTCCAGGCCGACAGCCTGGGATAGCAAGGAGGGACGTCGTTCTTCTTTTTCTCGTTTGTTTTCGTCCGTAGTCGGACCCTGCTCTTACTCTTGATGTTTATGTAATATACTGATGTGACTCTGATGTAGCTTGTGGCGAGTGTAAGCCAATTCTATATATATCTCTTCTTTTTAGTACATGTACTTGTAACGATATCCATTCTTGTGACACGACGACATGCGCTTCTATCCCTGACGAGGCCTTCGTGCCAAATTGAGGATAGAGTCGCATCATGGGCGTGACATCCCTACTCATTCACATTGATATCTATTAATGGGCATCTCCATAGACTTTTTGATACGCCTAGTCAATGTGACCATCTCCTCCTTTTTTGTCTCACAACCACCACCACACTCTATTCCAGCTATAGTGCTATATCCATGGCTCGCGCTCATGTATTGCGTGATAGTTATAAAAAGTTTGAGAAAGTAAGAGTGCGAAAACAATTACTTGGCCAATACCGGGGTTGTGCATGATTTACATTAGTCGTGTGAGGATGATGGATCATAGCCACACTACATGATTTTGTAGGGATAACTTTCATTAGCCTTGTTATTTTGAAAGTTCATGATTACTTTGCTAGTTTGCTTGAAGTATTACTGTTTTCATGTCAATAGGAAACTATTGTTTTGAATCTTACGGATCTGAACAATCATGCCACGTGAAAGAAGTTGCAAAGGACAACTATTCTAGGTAGCATTCCACATCAAAAATTCATTCTTTATCACTTCCCTACTCAAGGACGAGCAGGAGCTAAGCTTGGGGATGCTTGATACGTCTCCAACGTATCTATAGTTTTTGATGGTTTCATGCTATTATCTTGTCAAACTTTGGATGTTTTGTATGCCTTTTATATATTTTCTCGGACTAACTTATTAACTGAATGCCAAGTGCCAGTTCCTGTTTTTGACCCCTTTCAGAGGAGATTTTTAAATGGAGTCCAAATAGAAGAAAATCCCCAAAAAGATTTTTTCTGGAATGGAAGAAAATCGGGAAGCTTGGGAGCCAAGGCAGGGGAGCCCTAGGGGCCCCACAAGCCCCCACCCCGCGGCCAGGGGGGAGGCCGTGCCATCCAGGCTTGTGGGCCCCCTGGACGCCCTTTTCCCTAGGTCTTTCGCCTATATATTCCCATAAATTCTAGAAAAAATCAGGAGATCACCGAAAGTACTTTTCCGTCGCCACAAGCTTCTGTCTCCACTAGATCCCATCTGGGGCACGTCCTGGTGCCCTGTCGGAGGGGGATTCGTATACCAAGGGCTTCTTCATCAACACCATGACCTCTCCGATGATGCGTGAGTAGTTCACCATAGACCTACGGGTCCATAGTTAGTAACTAGATGACTTCTTCTCTCTCTTGGATCTTCAATACAAAGTTCTCCATGATATTCATGGAGATCTATCCGATGCAATCTTCTTTTTCGGTGTGTTTGTCGAGATTCGATGAATTGTGGATTTATGATCAGATTATCTATGAATGTTATTTGAGTTTCTTCTGATCTCTCTTATGCATGATTTCATATCCTTGTAATTCTCTTCGATTTGTGGGTTTTGTCTCGCCAACTAGATCTATGATTCTTGCAATGGGAGGAGTGCTTGGTTTTGGGTTCATACTGTGCGGTGACCTCACCCAGTGACAGAAGGGGTAGCGAGGCACGCATCATGTTGTTGCCATCAAGGGTAAAAAGTGTTGTGGAACGTCGCAAGGGAAACAAAAAATTTCCTACGCGCACGAAGACCTATCATGGTGATGTTCATCTACGAGAGGGGATTTCCGATCTACGTACCCTTGTAGATCGAACAGCAGGAAGCGCTAAGAAATGCGGTTGATGTAGTGGAACGTACTCACGTCCCTCGAACCGCCCCGCGAACCGTCCCACGAACCGTCCCGCGATCCATCCCACGATCCGCTGCGATCTAGTGCCGAACGGATGGCACCTCCGCGTTCAACACATGTACAACTCAACAATGATCACGGCCTTCTTGATCCTGCAAGAGAGACGGAGAGGTAGATGAGTTCTCCGGGAGCGTGACAGCGCTCCGGAGGTTGGTGGTGATCTATCTCAGTAGGGCTCCGCCCGAGCTCCATAGAAATGCGATCTAGAGGAAAAACTGTGGAGGTATGTGGTTGTGCTGCCATGGAAAAGTTGTCTCAAATCAGCCATAATACCTCAGTATATATAGGAGGGAGGGGGAGGGACCTGCCTTCAGGCTCAAGAGAGCCCCAAGGTGTCGGCCGAAGGGGGGGGGAGGAGGAGTCCTCCTCCAATCCTAGTCCAACTAGGATTGGAAGGTGGAGTCCTTCTCTACTTTCCCACTTCCCCTTTTTTCTCTTTGATTTTTTCTCTCTCCTGCGCATAGGGCCTCTTGGGCTGTCCCATCAGCCCCCCGGTGAACATCCGGAACCCATTCGTCACTCCCGGTACATTCTCGATAATGCCGAAAACTTTCCGGTAATCAAATGATGTCATCATATATATAAATCTTCGTCTCCGGACCATTCCGGAAACCCTCGTGACATCCGTGATCTCATCCGAGACTCCGAACAACATTCGGTAACCAACCATATAACTCAAATACGCATAAAACATCGCCGAACCTTAAGTTTGCAGACCCTGCGGGTTCGAGAACTATGTAGACATGACCCGAGGGACTCCTCGGTCAATATCCAATAGCGGGACCTGGATGCCCATATTGGATCCTACATATTCTACAAAGATCTTATCGTTTGAACCTCAGTGCCAAGGATTCATATAATCCCGTAGGTCATTCCCTTTGTCCTTCAGTATGTTACTTGCCCGAGATTCGATCGTCAGTATCCGCATACCTATTTCAATCTCGTTTACCGGCAAGTCTCTTTACTCGTTCCATAATACAAGATCCCGTTACTTACACCAAGTCACATTGCTTGCAAGGCTTATGTGTGATGTTGTATTACCGAGTGGCCCCAAGATACCTCTCCGTCACACGGAGTGACAAATCCCAGTCTTGATCCATACTAACTCAACGGACACCTTCGGAGATACCTGTAGAGCATCTTTATAGTCACCCAGTTACATTGTGATGTTTGATACACACAAGGCATTCCTCCGATGCCATTGAGTTATATGATCTCATGGTCATAGGAATAAATACTTGACACGCAGAAAAACAGTAGCAACAAAATGACACGATCAACATGCTACGTTCATTAGTTTGGGTCTAGCCCATCACATGATTCTCCTAATGATGTGATCCAGTTATCAAGTGACAACACTTGCCTATGGTCAGGAAATCTTGACCATCTTTGATCAACAAGCTAGTCAACTAGAGGCTTACTAGGGACAGTGTTTTGTCTATGTATCCACACAAGTATTGTGTTTCCAATCAATACAATTATAGCATGGATAATAAACGATTATCATGAACAAAGAAATATAATAATAACTAATTTATTATTGCCTCTAGGGCATATTTCCAACTGTCTCCCACTTGCACTAGTGTCAATAATCTAGTTCATATCACCATGTGATTCCAACGAATCCAACACCCATATAGTTCGGGGGTCTGATCACGTCTTGCTCATGAGAGAGGTTTTAGTCAACGGTTCTGAAACTTTCAGATCCGTGTATTCTTTACAAATCTTTATGTCATCTTATAGATGCTGCTACTACGTGCTATTCGAAAATACTCCAAATATCTACTCTACTATACGAATCCGTTTCACTACTCATAGTTATTCGGATTATTGTCAAAGCTTGCATCGACGTAACCCTTTACGACGAACTCTTTAACCACCTCCATAATCGAGAAAAAAAATCCTTAGTCCATTAGTTACTAAGTATAACTTTGACAGCTGTACAGTGATTCAATCCTGGATCACTCTCTGTACCTCTTAACAGACTTGTGGCAAGGCACATATCAGGCGCGGTACACAACATGGCATACTGTAGAGTCTACGTCTAAGGCATAGGGGACGACCTTCGCCCTTTCTCTTTCTACTGCCGTGGTCGGGCTTTTGAGTCTTACTCAAATTCACATCTTACAAATAGCCAAGAACTCTTTCTTTGCTGATCTATTTTGAACTCCTTCAAAAACTTGTCAGGGCTTGCATTTCATTTGAAAGTTCTGTTTAGCATTTTGATCTATCTCCATACATCTTGATGCTCAATGTTCAAGTAGCTCTATCCAGGTCTTCCTTTGAAAAGCTCCTTTCAAACAACCTTTTATGCTTCACAGACATTCTACATTACTTCTGATTAACAATATGTCAACCACATATACTTTATCAGAAATACTATTGTGCTCCCACTCACTTCTTTGGAAATACAAGTTTTTCATAAACCTTGTACAAACCCAAAAGCTTTGATCATTGCTACTGCAACAAAAGACCTTCCAACAGCGCCAGAAACACGTGCTGATGGGAGACTATTCTTGTCTTAATTCTCCTCAGCAACGGGACCAAGAATCCTTCTGCTATGGCTACGCCTTTAGGGACTTCCTAGGAAAATATGCAAAGGATTTCCCCGTGGCCTTGGAGCCTTGGGTTGGTGTTCCCGCGAAGTGGAAAGGGTGATGTAGCATAGCGGTGGTAAGTATTTCCCTCAGTTTTGAGAACCAAGGTATCGATCCAGTGAAGGAGTATCACAAGTGCCTCAACAAACACAAAAATCCTACTCCCAACGCTATGAAGGGGTTGTCAATCCCTTATAGATTGTTCGGTAAGTGAGAACTGAAAGCAACAAAGTAGCAAAGCAAAGTAAAAGCGGAGGTGTAAACGATAGATGTGAATAGACCCGGGGGTCGTAGTGTTTACTAGTGGCTTCTCTCATGAAAGCAAGTAGACGGTGGGTGAACAAATTACTGTCGTGCAATTGATAGAACCGCGCAAAGTCGCGACGTCATCTATGGCAATGATTATATCTATAGGCATCACGTCCAAAACAAGTAGACTGATACTTTCTGCATCTACTACTATTACTCCACACGTCGACTGCTATCCAGCATGCATCTAGTATATTAAGTCGAAAAGAACAGAGTAACGCCTTAAGCAAGATGACATGATGTAGATGGACAATCTCATATCAACGATAGAGCCCACCTTGTTACCCTTGATGGCAACTGCTCAATGTGTGCCTTGCTGCCCCTACTGTCATCGGGAAAGGTCACCACATGGTAAGAACCCAAAACCAAGCACTTCTCCCATTGCAAGAATCATAGATCTAGTTGGCCAAACAAAACCCAAGACTCGGAGAGACTTACAAGGGTATCAAATCATGCATATAAGAAATCAGCAAAGACTCAAATATATCATAGATAATCTGATCAACAATCCACAATTCATCGGATCTCGACAAACACACCGCCAAAGAAGATTACATCAGATAGATCTCCTTGAAGATCATGGAGAACTTTGTATTGAAGATCCAAGAGAGAGAAGAAGCCATTTAGCTACTAACTACGGATCCGTAGGTCTGAATTGAAATACTCATGAGTCATTGGAGGGGCGATGATGATGATGAAGAAGCCCTCCAACTCCAAAGTCCCCTTTGGCAGGGCACCGGGAAGGGTCTCCAGATGAGATCTCGCGGAAACGGAAGCTTGCGGCGGCGGAAAAGTATTTTCGAGGCTCCCTTATTTTTTTATTTTTAGGGAATATATAGGCGCAAGATCTAGGTCAGGGGGGCGCCAGGGAGGCCACAAGCCTCCCCACCGCCGCCTCCCCCTGGTGGCGGAGTGGGGGCTTGAGGGCTCCCTGCAGCCCTCCTGGCTTGGCCACAGGCCCCGTGATCTTCTTTCGTTCGGGAAAAAATCATTTCGGGGATTTTATTCTGTTTGGTCTCCGTTCCAAAATCAGATATGAAAAGAGCCAAAAACACAGAAAAAACAGGAATTGGCACTTGGCACTGAATTAATAAGTTAGTCCCCAAAAAGATATAAAAGATACATAAAACATCCAAAGATGACAAGATAACAACATGAAACCATAAAAAATTATAGATACGTTTGAGACCTATCAAGAATCCCCAAGCTTAACTCCTGCTCTTCCTCGAGTAGGGAAGTGATAAAGAATGAATTTTTGATGCTTTCATGCTACCTAGCATAGATGTCCTTTGTAATTCCTCTTATGTGACGTGAATGTTAAGATCCATTAGATTCAAAACAATAGTTTTCTATTGACGTGGAAACGATAATAATTCAAGCAAACTAGCAAGGTAATCATGAACTTTCAAAATAGCAAGGCCAAAAGAAAGTTATCCCTACAAAAGCATATAGTCTGGCTATGCTCTATCATCATTGCACAATGAATTTAAATCATGCACAACCCTGGTATTGACCAAGTAATTGTTTCACACCTTTACTTTCTCAAACCTTTTCAACTCTCACGCAATACATGAGCGTGAGCCATGGTTATAGCACTATAGATGGTGTGGAGTGTGGTGGAGGTTGCAAGGCAAAAAAAAGGAGAAGATAGTCACATTAACTAGGCATATCAATGAGCTGTGGAGATGCTCATGAATAGATATCAATGTGAATGAGTAGGGATTGCCATACAAATGATGCACTAGAGCTAAGAGTATGTGAAAGCTCTTAAAGAAAACTAGTGGGTGTGCATCCAACTTGCTTGCTCACGAAGACCTAAGGAAAATTTGAGGAAGCATATCATTGGAATATACAAGCCAAGTTATATAATGACAATTTCCCACTAGCTATTTGGTGGTGACAAAACGAGAGACTCTCAATCATGAAGATCATGGTGCTTAATATGCACAAGTGTGGAAAAAGTGGTAGCATTGTCCCTTCTCTCTTTTTCTCTCATTTTTTTTTGGTGGGCTCTTTGGCCTGTTTTTTTTGGTGGGCTTCTCTGGCCTCTTTTATTTCCTCACATGGGACAATGCTCCATTAATGATGATCATCACACTATCAACTCAAAACTTAGAGCAACGATGACTCTATATGGAATGCCTTCGGTAGTGTACCGTGACAATGATCTAGCATGGCATAGACATTAATGGAAACATCATGCTAGCTATCTTACGATCATGCAATGGCAATGTCGACGTGGTGGCACAAGTCATGGTGGTAGTTGCATGGCAATATATCTCGGAATGACTTTGAAAAAGCGATAGTAGGTAGGTATGGTGGCTGTTTTGAGGGAGGCTAATGGTGGGTTTTGTGCACCGGCGAAAGTTGCACGGCACTAAGAAGATAGTAATGGTGGAAGGTGAAAGTGCATCTAAATCATGGAATCAACATTAGTCATGAAGAAATCATATACTTGTTGCAAAAGTTTTATTAGTAATCGAAACAAAGCATTCAACGCATACTCCTAGGGGAAGGGTTGGTAGGTATAAACCATCGCGCGATCCCGACCACCACACAAAGGATGATAATCAATAGACTAATCATGCTTAGATTTCATCACATAGCGGTTCACCATACGTGCATGCTACGGGAATCACTAAATTCAACACAAGTATTTCTAGATCCACAACACCTTATTAGCATAACTTCAATATTACCATAACCCCAACTCAAAACTAATTAAGATGAATCAAACTTCTCTAAGTATTCAATGCACATGAAGGTGGAAGTTTTCGTATCCCTTTGGATAACTACCCCTTTTGAGACTACTTTCAAAGCATAGATCAACTACCAAGACACGCACTGCTGTGCTCTAAAATATATAAGTGAAACACATAGAGCAAAAGTATCTAGCTCAAAAGATATAAGTGAAGCACATGTGAGCTGAATTGTCTACCAAAAGATATAAGTGAAGCTCGACAAAATCATGGTGTGTGCATGTCTCTCTCTCTAGGTGTGCAGCAAGGATGATTGTGACAAAAAAATTAAAAGACTCCTACGATATAGGACGCACCAAGCAAAAACACATAACGTGTGGTGAATAAAAATATAGCCCCAAGTAACATTACCGATGGATTGAAGACGAGAGAGGGGATGCCTTCCCAGGGCATCCCCAAGCTTAGGATTTTACGGCATCCTTGAATCTCTTGGGGTGCCTTGGGAATCCCCAAGCTTGAGCTCTTGCCACTCTTTATCTCTTTATCCATAAGAACTTCACCCAAAACTTGAAAACTTCACAACACGAAACTTAAACAGAAACTCGTGATAACATTAGTATGAGAAAGCAAACCACCACTTCCTTAGGTACTGTAGAAAACTTAAATTCTACTTGTGCTGATGTTGGGTTACTGTATTTTCAATCTTCCATGGCTAATACCCCCGATACTATCCATAGTTTCATCAAAATAAGCAACCAACACAACAAAAACAGAATCTGTCAACAGCAGACTAGTCTGTAGCAATATGTATATTTAGTATACCTATGTTACTTAAAAAATTCTGAAACATTACAAAAGTCTGCATAATTTGCGTAGCAGTCAGAAGAAAAAAGAATCAACTCAAAAGCTCTTACAGAACAAAAATGAAAATTCTTTTCGTGAGCAGAAAGTTTCTGCCTTTTCCAGCATGAACAAACGATCATCCCCAAGACTAATCATAACGGTTTTGCTTGGCACAAACGCAAAAAGAAACACAAAAAACACAATCATAACTGTTGGGGATATTACCTGTCGATAACCCACCCTAGTTGGCGATTCATCTAAGCGTGGTTCGGGCCTTGGCCTGGCAAGACCGAAGGTTGTATGGTGGTTTACAACTTCCGGAAGGTCTCCAAGCTTTGGAAGATGGCGACTTAGAGATCATAAAAGTCATGGTTTGTAGAAAGGAAAGTACCCTTGTAAACCCTACGGGCTCGACCTATATATAAAGGCGAGTCCCAGGGAAGAAGAGGGCAGGTTAGAAATCATCGAGTGCTAGGTTTGGCGAGTTACGCCCTCCTTGTAATCGAAACTCCATCAATACAAATCAAAGCAGGACGTAGGCCTTTACCTCCTCACGAGGGGCCAAACCTGGGTAAATCGCCATCTCTCTCCCGTTCAACCCCTTCGAGTCGCCACCAAAGTGCGATGGCTCCAGTACTAAGTCCTTTCACGAGGACATCTGCCATGAAAAAACCACGACAGTTGGCGCCCACCGTGGGGCCTGCGCACGGTGGAGTTGAGTTCTCAAAGGGAGCCCTACCAGGGTTTGGGAGTTATGCGACGGGGCTCATGACCCGGAGCCACCGTGGGAAGATCTACATCGACAACCTACAATGGGGACCCGAGGCAGATTCGATCGAATCTGGCTACAGGGTCCCCTTCGGCAAGATCAACGTCTTCATCGGCATGATCGGATCATCCGTGCCCGAGCCGGACATCTCCACCGACATCGTCGAGCCGGCCAGGTACGTCCGCCCAGTAGTGACGCCAAATCTGACTCGCCCGGTCTTTGTTGGGTTCACGCAGGGATCGGAGGAACCAGAACGCTCAGTGTCCCAGGAAACTACACCAGTCAACACTGATGACGAATCATCCATGGGCGATTCAGATTCAATCCGGTCTCTACATGGGGATTGTCTCGGGGGCTTGTCGCTGGCCATGGACCCCGAAGTCCTTAACCGAACCCGCCGCCAGATCGCCATTTATATGGCTGGGGCGACTCAACCCTCGCAAAACCCAATAGGAGGCGACGGAACTGGCGAGACGTCTACAAGCCCGACCGCTGTCTTGGTGGAATTAACGGCGGAAATCACAAGGATGATGGCGACTCCCCTCACACCAGAAAACAAGGAGGCAGTAAATGCGGAGTTGGCAAAACTCAGAGAAGCAGTGGCAAAGGCTCATCGGGATGCCGAGGTGGAGTACGCCAGGATCGAGACCCGGCAAGCTCAAATTACCGCCGAAAGAACTCGCTTAAATACTAGGAACTGGCGGCTCGAAAGACACCAGCGCGCGTCCGACGCCGTTCATCAGCGGAGACACCAGGGTCGCCTGCCCCCTGATCTCAACCCGACCCGCCTGTTCGATACTCCACGAACTCCTGGGGCGGGAGCCGCCTCAGGGGGAGGACCGGGTCAACCACCTAACCCGCCGGTTCAGCCAATTGAGGATCGCATTCCCCGATTCCGGACACCTCAAGGTCAATTTTCCAACTCAATGGACAACGTCCTTGCTGCAACTCGCCATTTGGAATCTCTTCCGATTCACGGCAACACTCCTGCCGAGATAGAAGCAAGGAACACCATTGAGATGTTGAAGACGGCGGTGGTTCAAAATGCCCAGTTCTCACATAGCCTATATAGGTTGCATTCCACTCCCCAGGCGAGTCACACCAGGAGTCGGCTAGAGGACCAGCCCGCCGTAAACAACGGGCCGCGACTCATCCCCCAGGACAACCCGCCTGATCATCAGAACCCGCCAGGCCGGGATCTCCCGAACATCCAAGTCGCCCCGGCCCCTCTCGTCGGGAGCGGTGGACGAGTGGGGGTGCCGTGCCTGGCCCCCGCCCTTCGCAACGAACAAATGCCCAAGGATTTTAAGGGACCAAGAAAGGTGCCTAACTACACCCCGAACCTTGAGCCGACATCGTGGGTCGAGAGTTATGAAATCGCCATGGACATGCTCGACGTAAACGAGGCAGTTTGCACCAGATACTTCACGATGATGCTCGAGGGGTCAACACGTACTTGGTTAAAAAACTTACCCCCCAACTCCATCCAGACCTGGGCTGAATTGAAAGAGCGCTTCATCAAAAACATCCGAGGAACCTGCAAACGTCCAATGACGATCGTCGATCTGCAGCACTGCGTTCAGCGCCCCGATGAGTCGGCCCACCATTGGTCACGGCGGGTTGCGGAAATTATCCATTCATCAGACGGTATTACGGCAGCTCAGGCTGTGTTGATCCTCGAGCAGAATTGCCATTACGAACCCCTGGTACAAAAATTGGGGCTACTCAAGCGAAAGGTCCAAGACATGGGGGAGCTGATGGATACCCTCACTAGGTACACTGAAGCGGATGACACCAAAGACCCCGGTGAGGACGGTAAAGCTAATTCGCCCAAGAAGGGCGAGTCATCCAAAAATCATACCCGGTTCCAGGGACGTAACCGCCACAGTCAAGGAGCCAATGGCAAGAGAAGGCAGCAAGAGGAACCTTCGGATTTAGTCGCCAATACCAACACCAATAGTAGCAGCCAACGCCAGAAGAAAAACAGGGGATATAGTGGTAAGAAGCCGCGCAACTATGAAGAGTTACTCAAGGGCCCTTGCCCGCATCATGCCATGGCTGATGGACCGGCGACTCACTCCTGGGAGAACTGTTTCTTGATGCAGGAGTTTCGGGCGGAGGTAATCAATAAAAGCCAAAATGATGACCCGGACCAACGGCAGGAGCAATTTGCTGCACCCAACCAACGACAATAACCCCTTTGGCGGTTTTCCCGAACCGGGGGCTCAGGGAGGCTCGCAGCCGAGCAGCGGCCAGTATCCGGTGCATCACCAGCGGCGGTATAACCCGCCAGGAGCCTTTCAGCAGCCGCCCCCACAGGGGGCTTCGCAGGGTCAGGATGACAACGGGGGCTTTCGCAACAACCCCAAACAGTTAAGCAATGGGCAGTATCACGTTTTCACCACCAATGCTTGCAGACGTGATAAGAAGGTGAGTCATCGGGCGTACAGCGTGTCTGAGCCGGCGCTTCCCAGGTACCTCCACTGGTCTGAACAGACCATATCATGGAGTAGGGAGGATCACCCGCCAAGAGTTGACAATCCTGGCGACTTAGCGTTGGTCGTAGCTCCCCAAGTTGGGTGGTACACCCTGTCCAAAGTGCTAATGGATGGTGGCAGCAGCATTAACATCTTGTATTTTGACACTTTCCAAAGGATGAACCTATTGGAAAAGGACTTGATGCCTTCAACCACGGTTTTCCACGGAATCGTCCCGGGCAAGTCGGCGTACCCCATAGGCCGAGTCAGACTCACCGTTGCATTTGGAACGGCACATAACTACAGGTCCGAGTCGTTGATGTTTGAGGTGGTCAAATTAAAAAGCCCCTATCATGCGCTATTTGGGCGGCCGGCTTATGCCCGTTTCATGGCTCGCCCATGCTATGTTTACCTTAAGCTCAAGATGCCTGGTCCTAAGGGACCCACCACGGTTGATGGTGATAGAAGGATTGCAAAGGAATGTGAAGAAGGGGACGCGGCTTATGCGGAAGTCGCCTGCGCCGGAGAGGAGCTCAAACATCATCGGGCCAATGTCGACCCGACGGACATGTCACCCCTAAAGAAGCCAACAACAGATGCTGAGTCGCCCCTCAAGTTCAAACCAACGGATGACACTAAAACAGTCGAGTTCGTTCCCAGCGATTCATCCAAGCAGTTCACCATTGGGACGGCTCTGGATCCCAAATAGGAAAGCGCGCTCATCGAATTCATCCATGAGAATCGGGACATCTTCGCATGGAAACCTTCTGACATGCCTGGTGTGCCGAGAGAATTCACTGAGCGCCATCTTAATGTTGACCCAAAGGCAAAACCTATCCAGTAGTATCTTCGCAAGTTTAACGAGGAGCGACGCAAGGCAATCGGGGAAGAGGTTGCCCGTCTCTTAGCCGCCGGATTCATCGTGGAAGTTTTCCACCCCAAATGGCTGGCTAACCCGGTTTTGGTACTCAAGAAGAATGGTACCTTCCGTATGTGCGTCGATTACACGGACCTCAACAGAGCTTGTCCGAAAGACCCTTTCGCTCTTCCCCGCTTCGACCAAATCATTGACTCGGTGGCGGGATGCGCACGTTTGTGCTTTTTGGACGCCTACTCTGGATATCACCAGATCAAGATGGCTGTGGAGGATCAAGAGAAAACAGCTTTTATAACCCCCTTTGGGGCTTTTTGCTATGTGTCCATGCCGTTTGGGCTCAAGAGTGCGGGTACGACTTATCAGTGCTGCATCCAGAATTGCCTCCGCAGCAAAATCGGGCACAACGTCCACGCCTATGTCGACGATATTGTGATCAAAACCCGTCAGGGGGAGACGCTACTGGAGGATCTCAAGGAAACTTTTGATAATCTGCGGGTGTATCAGATGAAGATGAATCCCACCAAGTGTGTTTTTCGTGTTCTTGCACGGAAATTGTCGGGCTTCCTGGTGTCTGAGCGTGGCATTGAAGCTAACCCGGACAAAATCAAAGCAGTTACATCCCTTGGAAAACCGGAAAATGTTAATCAAGTGCAACGAATGGCGGGTCGCATTGCGGCTCTAAGTGGCTTCGTAAGCCGCCTGGGAGAAAAGGCGATTCCCCTTTATCAATTACTAAAGAAATCTGACCATTTTGTTTGGACAAATGAAGCAGACGAAGCGTTCGAAGCCTTGAAACGGCAAGTGGTCAACCCGCCGGTCTTGGCCGCCCCGACTGAGAAAGAACCCATGCTTCTGTATATTGCGGCAAACTCCAAAGCAGTAAGTGTGGCGGTGGTCGTTGAAAGAAAGGAGGAAGGGAAGGAGTATCCAGTGCAACGCCCGGTGTACTTTATCAGCGAAGTGCTAACCCTTTCCAAGCAACGGTACCCACATTGGCAAAATTTAGTGTATGGGGTGTTTATGGCGAGTCGGAAACTTAAGCATTATTTCCAAGAACATCCTATCACAGTGGTTAGTTCCGCCCCCCTCGGGGACATCATCCAGAATCGGGAGGCAACATGGCAGATTTCCAAGTGGGCGATTGAACTTGGGGCGCATCACGTACGATACACCCCTCGCACAGCCATCAAGTCTCAAGCCTTAGCTGATTTTGTCAATGACTGGACGGAGTTGCAGGCCCCGGAGGACAATCCTGATCTTACATACTGGACTATTTATTTGGATGGATCCAAACAGCTGGAAGGCTCGGGGGCTGGTGTGGTACTGGTATCCCCTCAAGGAGATAAGTTCTGTTATGTCCTCCGACTCATGTTTCCGTGCACTAACAATGCTGCGAAATATGAAGCTTTGCTTCACGGCTTGCGACTCGCCAAGGAGATGAACCTGACGTGAGTCAGATGTTTTGGCGACTCTGATCTGGTGGTGCAGCAAGTTTCAGGTACCTGGGATTCTCGAGACCCTGTGATGGCGGCTTACAGAAGAGATGTGTCTGACGTGACGGGTCATTTTCATGGCAATCAGGTTGACCACATTGATCGGCGCCTCAACGAGGCAGCTGACGCCCTTTCACATCTTGGTTCCTAGTGAAAGCCGGTCCCCCCAATGTTTTTCTGGATATTTTGCATAATCCGTCCGTGAGTTTACCATCAGAGGAGGAGTTGGCAATACCGGATCATGAGTCTCAGTTCGTGGCGGCTCTCCACGTCACGCCGGATTGGGTTCTTCCCTATCTGGCTTATCTCGCCCGGGGCGAGTTACCAACAGACGAAGTTTCGGCCTGTCAAATCATTCGGTGGAGCAAATCCATGGTGATCATCAATGGCGAATTATATGAGCGGAGCGCCTCTGGAGTTTTTCAATGATGTGTTTCCTCGAAAAAGGATGCATAATCCTAAATGACATTCATTCCGGGGACTGTGGGCATCACACCGGGTCACGCTCTTTGGGGTTAAAGGCATTCCGGCATGGTTTCTTTTGGTTGACGGCTCATGTAGATGCAGAAGAGATAGTTCATCAGTGCGAGGGATGCCAGCGTTATGGACGACAGGATCATGTGCCGGCTCAACAACTAAGAATGATTCCCATCACTTGGCCTTTCGCGGTCTGGGGGTTAGACATGCTCGGCCCCTTTAAAATGTCATCCAACAAGAAAACCCATTTGCTGGTGGCGGTTGATAAGTTCACCAAGTGGGTTGAGGTAGAACCTATTGGAACTTGCGATGCGGAGACAGCGGTCAAGTTCTTGAAGAAGCTGATCTTTCGGTTCGGATATCCACACAGTATCATTACTGATAATGGCACTGACCTGTCCCAAGGGGCAATGCAGGAGTTTTGCCGTCGAGAGCATATCCGGCTTGATGTTTCTGCGGTTGCTCACCCACAATCTAATGGGCAGGCGGAACGGGCGAATCAGGAGGTTTTACGAGGAATCAAGCCCCGACTCATGGTTCCCTTGGAGAAAACCCCGGAATGTTGGGTCGAAGAATTGCCTTCAGTGCTATGGAGTATCCGGACCACCCCGAATCGGTCCACGGGTTTTACCCCTTTCTTTCTGGTCTACGGAGCAGAAGCTGTTCTTCCTACTGACATAAGGCATGACTCGCCTAGAGTCGCCGCATATGTGGAGCAAGACAACGAACTGGCGCGTCAAGACTCCTTGGACGCCTTAGAGGAGGCACGTGACTTGGCTGTGGCCCGTTCGGCCATCTATCAGCAGGATCTACGGCGTTATCACAACCGTCGGGTTAAAAGCCGAACCTTTCAGGAAGGCGACTTAGTGCTTCGGTTGATACAGGATCGTGCTGGCATGCATAAGTTGTCACCGCCATGGGAAGGACCGTTCGTCGTCAGCAAAAATCTTTGCAACGGCCCTTACTATCTGGTGGATCTCCGTCCTAACCGGCCAACCACGGAGGCTGAGTCAACTCGCCCCTGGAATATTGCCCACTTGCGGCCTTATTACACTTGAGATTTTAAGCTCTGCATTTTGTAAGTCTTTCGATTCTTATTATGAAGCAATGAAATTAAAACGCTTCCCGACTTGGGGGCTTCCTCATTGAGATCAACTTTGTTATCCGTGTTGGCCTACGAAATCATTATCTAGGGTGGCGCTTGAGCTTTCTAACTCGCCCCATCCCGCCGCGACCTTATGAGCCGACGAAATCATTATCTTGGGTGGCGCTTGAGCTTTCTGACTCGCCCCATCCCATCGTGACCTTATGAGCCGACGAAATCATTATCTTGGGTGGCGCTTGAGCTTTCTGACTCGCCCCATCCTGTCGCGACCTTATGAGCCGACGAAATCATTATCTTGGGTGGCGATTGAGCTTTCTGACTCGCCCCATCCTGTCGCGACCTTATGAGCCGACGGAATCATTATCTTGGGTGGCGCTTGAGCTTTCTGACTCGCCCCATCCTGTCACGACCTTATGAGCCGACGAAATCATTATCTTGGGTGGCGCTTGAGCTTTATGAATCGCCCCATCCGGTCGCGACCTTATGAGCCGACGGAATCAATATCTTGGGTGGCTCTTGAGCTTTCTGACTCGCCCCATCCTGTCGCGACCTGATGAGCCGACGAAATCATTATCTTGGGTGGCGCTTGAGCTTTCTGACTCGCCCCATCCTGTCGCGACATTATGAGCGGACGAGATCATTATATTGGGTGGCGCTTGAGCTTTCTGACTCGCCCCATCCTGTCGCGACCTTATGAGCCGACGAAATCATTATCTAGGGTGGCGCTTGAGCTTTCTGACTCGTCCCATCCTGTCACGACCTTATGAGCCGACGAAATCATTATCTAGGGTGGCGCTTGAGTTTTCTGACTCGCCCCATCCTGTCGCGACCTTATGAGCCATCGAAATCATTATCTTGGGTGGCGCTTGAGCTTTTTGACTCGCCCCATCCTGTCGCGACCTTAGGAGCCGACGAAATTGCTATTTTTATTTCCCTTCCTGGCACTGCCACAAGGTTTTCAGACTTTTTTCTGATTATCTTGAAATATTTTGGGATGGCTGCAATTTGTTAGCACTTATTATTCATTAAGATGATTTCACATATGTTTTTCAAGCTTAGAACAGGTTGATGATCAAACTCACTTTATCCATGGCGGATTAAGCATCATAAAGATGCTTCAAACGACGGATCAAGTATTTAAAATCGCCTTAAGGGCGACATAAGGATTCTTTTTGAAGGTATCACAAAAGCAGTACCGATTCCTAAAGGAGACCTATTACATGGCTCTTATGGCCAATTCAATGAAGTTTATTCTGCTGACGCCCTTGGATCAGTTTGCTGCGAGCTTTGGCCAACCTCAATCTGCAAGTCGCCCAGTACCCAGTTACACTTGGCCAGAGCGCAAAGTCATCTTCATCGGTCAGGATTGATGAAAGATCTGTGTCCTAGTCAAAAGGGTTCTTGGGTCGCCATGGAGTTAAGCTGGTCGTCACAAAGGTTGGCGGGTTGACCTTCTTGTTCTTACTATCATAAGCAACCTGGTACTTTGATAAGTCCAGACTTGCAGCAAGTTGAGTCGCCGCCAGACGGGAGTCCTTGACGACACGCTTGTAGTCCTCTTCGGCGAATTCTGACCCGTCATCCTTGAGTTGAGGAAAGCCCGCCACTACTTCTTCTGGGTTGATCTCTGGAGCATATGCTAAGCAGCGACTTAATGTAGTCAGCACTCCCTTCCGGGCGGCTGACCGAGTCAACTCGCCAATCTGGGGAGGAAGCATGGATAGGCAGCCAAGGATCTTCTTTATGGAGGTTGTAGGCTCCTTGGCACCCATCACTGCTTTCACAGTCACTACACTCCCGGTATATAGCTGCTCTGTCAGCGTGTAAATCGCCTTCAGCGTCAGCACGCAATCATCCTGAAGGTTGGCGGCTCTCGGACCTATACAAGGGTTAATGACAATCAGCGACTCAATATAAGAGTTATTTGTTTAAAAAAGGTCAAGGGTTAGTATTTTACCAAAGATGGCTTGCGCCATGTTTGAGATATGACGTTTCAAACCGGACAGCTCTTGTTGCACAGTAGCTAGTTTGGCTTCAGCTTTTTGTGCTCGCTTTGTTGAAGCATCGTGGTCAGCTTGAGCCCTTTTTAAATCGGCTTTTAGTTATTCCATCTCAGCTAAGACCAGTCGATACTTCTCCTCCGATTTGGCTCGGGCATCCTGCTGATCAGATAAGCTTTTCTTCAAGTCGCCAAGTGCTGATTCAGTCTGGATAAGAGATTCCTGTTGAAGCGCGTGATAAGGGGCAAGTGTAAGAACTATTGCAAGCAATATCCCTGACACTTGGGGGCTAATGTATAATTTTTTCACACAAAATTATACAGCATCAAGACACGGCTCATCTTTTTACTGATGACCCGGCCCTTGGGGGTTATTGGTCGAAAGTTTTTTCTAGTCATCAAGACCCGGCTCATCTTTTTACTGATGACCCGGCCCTTGGGGGTTACTGGTCGAAAGTTTTTTCTAGTCATCAAGACCCGGCTCATCTTTTTACTGATGACCCGGCCCTTGGGGGTTACTGGTCGAAAGTTTTTTTTGAAGTCATCAAGACCCGGCTCATCTTTTTAGTGATGACCCGGCCCTTGGGGTTAATGGGGGATAATATAGTATACAACAAAACTTACCTCATGTTTATTTTTCAGCATCTGAAGCAGGCTTTTCTCCATTTCATAACTCGCCTCCAGGCAACTTGCAAAACCAGAGCAAAGATCTTTGAATTCCAAATGTTCATATTCAGAGAGCTTAGCCTTGGAGAGTCCAGACTCAAGAATGGTTTGAGATGACGATGGCACATGCTTTGATAAAAACCGCTGTGACCGGTTTAGAGAAGCCGGTACGAGTGATAATTACAGCGTCCGGGTCTTCTGCTGTTGTCAATGGACTTGGCGGCTTGGGGGCATCCATTGTTTCCTTGGGCGAGCTAGGAATATCCACTTGACCCTCAGGTTTCTCTTGGTCCGGGTTATCTTGGATCGACGCCCGCTCTTTGATGGGCTCTGAGATTATGATAGGAGTTGACCCACTAGTTTTCCTCTTCTTCGCCTGTGCCCTGAAAGAGGGAAGAGGCGCGTTTAAGGACTGAAAATTTATCACCATCAGATTCAAAGTAAAATTATCAAAGGACTTACCCAGGGACACGGATCATTGGCGGAAGTGTCGACATTACTGAGTCGCCAGATGTAGGAGGAGAATTCTGCAAGAGTTGTACATCGAAGATATAAGCGGGTTACAAATGCGATCCAAAGAAACATGAAGAAGTGTTGTTCATGGGTACCTCATTTGGCCTTTTCTTGTTCTTTGTTGGTAAGCCGTACACCAGATCACCGGAATGACTTTGGGTCTTCCGATTTGAAGTGTATTTTGCTTTCTTCAGAAGAAAATTTGGGTCCAAACAAGCATTTGGATGTGAGAAGGGAACTTTCCCACAAATTCGCCTGGCCGGCTTAGGTGGAGAAGGAGATGAATCGGAGGAAACAGAAATTACCTCTACGGAATCCTCCTGGCTTTCGTTGTCTTCATTCTATTCAAGAGATGCAGAGATATAAATACAAAGTTAACAGTAATGGATGGCGAGTGAAGAGAAGATAGGTTTTTACCTCCGAAGGTGCGTCGCCGACTTGAGATTCATCGGCCTCGGATGGTTCGGCCACAACAGCTTTGCCCTTGCCCTTGGTTTTCTTCTTTGGGGGCGGCTTAGCTTGCTTCATGGCTGGATTTTTGGGCTTTTTGGACCAAAATTTATCACCTTTCTGAAATGGCATATGTTATAAAAGGCCATAATTCGAATGAAACATAAGGAGTAAAGAGAAAAGGCGGGTTAAAGCTGCTTACTTTGGGCGCCGGATTAATCTTGCAGAAGGCTTTAAGGCCTATTTGGCCGCATTTTCCCGCAGGCTCGCCGGTCAGCTTCTTGATGATGGTGACAATATCATTGTCCGTTAAAGCCGTGCAGAAGTAACATTGAGGACGATCTAGGGTGCCGTCAAATTCGCACATTAACCCGTCCCGAGGACTTAAAGGGAGGATGCACCATTCGACCCAGCAGCGGATCAAGTCAACCCCAGTAAGGCCGTTGTTTGTCAAAGATCTTAACTCGGACAATACTGGGATAAATTCTGATTCCTCCTCTTCGGTGAGCTTGTCTAGGAGCTTGAAATTCATTGGAAGGCGATCTTCCCTATAACCCAGAAGTTTGTTTTCGCCTACAGGCGAGGTCTCTTGACAATAGAACCAAGACTCGCCCAGCCTTTGGGGTGGCTTTGCATGGCGAGTGACGGAAATGGGCTATCCCTGCGACGCTGAACATTTACACCGCCAAGCTCCAGGCTGGGGCCGTTGTGAAATTCCGTTTGGCAATTTAAGTGGAAGAAATACCAGAATAAGGGAACTGAGGGTTCCATCCGCAGGTAAGCCTCACAAAACACTTGGAACTGGCATAGGTTGCTTATCGAATTGGGCCCTAGATCCTGGAGGCGGACGTTCATGAAAGCCATGGCGTCTCTAAGGAACTTCGATCCAGGCGGCTTAAAACCCCGCTCAAGGTGTTCGACGAAAACAACTATCTCGCCTTCTTTGGGATTGGGGATTTCCTCTCCGAACCCGGTACGCCAACCGGTAACATCCCGAGGGTCCAAATTTCCCGTTTTCACATAATCCTCTAGTATGGCGTCATTGACCTTGGTAGGGAGCCAGTCACTCTTGAAGATGGTGCCCATGCTACAAAGGAATAAAGTACGGGTGAATTGACACGCCTGAACGTCTACTGTAAGAGGTGAAACAATTTTATTTGACTCGCCAAGTAATTCGTCCGCGGGTTGAGGAGAAATCTTGACCCGCCAAATAAAGGCCCGAGTCAGGTTGCTATGGCGATTTACGAAGTTTGGCTACTTACAAGAGTTGTGTCTTAAGGCGTCAGAGGCATCTATCCAAAAATGGTGAAGTATGAAGACTACAAACAACATTCACATAACTAGCGGTTGATTATGGATCTACTGGACATCTGAAAATAAATGCGGAAAATGACCGGATGCGGCAACCTACGACCAAGATGGGATAATCCAGTTGGTTTGGTGAAATATTACTATAAGCGTCCAAATCGAGGGCGGACAAATAAAGGTATTAGAAACATTTGTTTTCTAGTCGTCATCGATATCAACTAATCATGGACAAGTAACAACTATTCGGGAAAGCATCAAGAACATGGCAGTGATGAACTTCGAAAAAGAATGGGGATCTGCTCTTGAGTAAACGGCGACCTAACCTGGTGGGTTCGGCCGGAGAAGGTCGACGGCGACGAAGGTTTCTGGAGGGGCGCAAAAACCTCAGTCGGGCGCGGAAATCTTCAGCGGCGACGAAGTGCTTGGCGGCAGCGAAGTGGTCGACGACAATGAGATGGTCGATGACAGTGAGCAGCTCGGCCGCGGTGAAGTGCTTGACCGCGATAAGATCCTTGGGCGGCACCAAAGTTTTCGGGCAACGGCAAGAAATGCGGCCGGTGGCGGAGCTCTCGGAAGGCAATAAGGGTTTTTGCTGTGATAATGGGGAGAAGGTTGACAAGACTGGTGGGTGGAATGCGCCAGACCTGTCCCCCCCCACCTATTTAACAGGGCAGGCGCAGGAATCGAGGCGCCGTGAGCGGGAACCGCCAAAGGATAAAAGATTCGCCATAATGGCGCTCCGAAAATTTAGGGATAGCGATACCAAAGGATCCGTTTAGATTACGTCATTATCTTTTCCGGAGTTCAAGGGATAAGAAGATACCAACGAGAAATCGTTTGGCGATTTAAGTTTTCCGCGACAGATGGCGGGTTAAGTTCATGGTGTATGGAGGACGATGAAAAACGAATCGCCCATTAACTGAGCAAGAATATTGGCGTGAAGAGAATTCAAGTCAATCGGGGCCTAATGTTGGCGATATTACCTGTCGATAACCCGCCCTAGTTGGGCCGGGTCACCAAATTAGGCGATTCATCTAAGCGTGGTTCGGGCCTTGGCCTGGCAAGACCGAAGGTTGTATGGCGGTTTAGAACGTCCGGAAGGTCTCCAAGCTTTGGAAGATGGCGACTTAGAGATCGTAAAAGTCACGGTTTGTAGAAAGGAAAGTACCCTTGTAAACCCTAGGGGCTCGACTTGTATATAAAGGCGAGTCCCAGGGAAGAAGAGGGCAGGTTAGAAATCATCAAGTGCTAGGTTTGGCGAGTTACGCCCTCCTTGTAATCGAAACTCCATCAATACAACTCAAAGCAGGACGTAGGCCTTTACCTCCTCACGAGAGGCCGAACCTGGGTAAATCGCCGTCTCTCTCCCATTCAACCCCTTTGAGTCGCCACCAAAGTGCGATGGCTCCAGTACTAAGTCCTTTCACGAGGACATCTGCCGTGACAAAACCACGAAAATAACATAATTATGGAAGTGTGGAAAACACAAAACAGAAAGAAAAATGATAGATTCGTTGGGTTGCCTCCCAACAAGCGCTTTTGTTTAACACCCTTAGCTAGGAAAAAGGTGATGGCACGTATAGTCATCTTTGGTTCTCAAACCATAAGTAGTGTGATCATTTATCATCTTAAGATCTTCATCTTTATTGGATGACTCACCACTAGCTTTAGGAACAAAAACAGACTTGACGGTCTTTTTGAGAGTGAGATTTGGAGTATTTTGCACAGTGGCAAAAGCGGAACCCAAGTTGGTTGTGACATCTTCTAATTTGCCAGTTCTAGAAGAATCGTTAACTATAAGTTCCTTATCCCTTCAATTTTTCAAAAAAATTCCCACTTTGGTCCGTACTGAGTAATTTGATTATGGATCTTTCTATCCAAACCCTCAATAAGTTCAACAGTGGCAATTTTGCTTTCAATAGCGTCAAGCCTTTGCATCACGTGTTCCAAGGTCAAGGTAGTTCCATTAACCATGAGCAGGGGTGAGCCTACCAAATTCATGATAGCTATATAGGAGTCAACAGGATGGCTCCCCAGAAAATTCCCGCCTACAATGGTGTCAAGGATATACCTATTCCAAGGAGAAATCCCAACATAGAAACTGCGAAGGAGTATGGTAGTGGATTGCTTACGAGTAGATCTACTTTGAGCATTGCAAATCCTGTACCAAGCGTCCTTTAAATTTTCTTCCTCATTCTACCTGAAATTGAGAACTTCATTCTCAGGAGTATCATTTGGAGTGGTGGGTCTAGCTATTGATGGACTATCTCACACACAAACGAGTAGGAAGAGAGAGTTAAACGGGCGAAAGAAAACGGCAAAAGAGAAAGGCAAACGAAAACGGCAAATGTGAAGTGGGGGAGAGGAAAACAAGAGGCAACTAGCAAAAAAGTAAATGAAGGAGATGAGTTTGTGAGGCCTACTTGGATAGATCTCTCCTTCCCCGGCAACGGCGCCAAAAATACTTCTGCTACTGCAACAAAAGACCTTCCAACGGCGCCAGAAACACGTGCTGACGGGAGACTGTTCTTCTATTGATTCTCCTCAGCAACGGCACCAGGAATCCTTCTGCTACGGCTATGCCTTTAGGGACTTCCTACGCAAATATGCAAAGGATTTCCCCGTGGCCTTAGAGCCTTGCGTTGGTGTTACCTCGAAGCAGAAAGGGTGATGTAGCGCAGCGGTGGTAAGTATTTCCTTCAGTTTTGAGAACAAAGGTATCGATCCAGTGAAGGAGTATCACAAGTGCCTACACAAACACAAAGATCCTGCTCCCAACGCTATGAAGGGGTTGTCAATCCCTTATAGATTGTTCGCAAACTGATAACTGAAAGCAACAAAGTAGCAAAGCAAAGTAAAAGCGGAGTTGTAAACGATAGATGTGAATAGACCCAGGGGCCGTAGTGTTTACTAGTGGCTTCTCTCATGAAAGCAAGTAGACGGTGGGTGAACAAATTACCGTCGAGCAATTGATAGAACCATGCAAAGTCGTGACGTCATCTATGGCAATGATTATATCTATAGGCATCACGTCCAAAACAAGTAGACCGATACTTTCTGCATCCACTACTATTACTCCACACGTCGACCGCTATCCAGCATGCATCCAGTATATTAAGTCCAAAAGAACAGAGTAATGCCTTAAGCAAGATGACATGATGTAGATGGACAATCTCATATCAACGAAAGAGCCCACCTTGTTACCCTTGATGGCAACTACTCAATGTGTGCCTTGCTACCCCTACTATTACTGGGAAAGGTCACCACATGGTAAGAACCCAAAACCAAGCACTTCTCCCATTGCAAGAATCATAGATCTAGTTGGCCAAACAAAACCCAAGACTCAAAGAGACTTAAAAGGATATCAAATCATGCATATAAGAAATCAACAAAGACTCAAATATATATCATAGATAATCTGATCACCAATCCACAATTCATCGGATCTCGACAAACACACCACCAAAGAAGATTACATCGGATAGATCTCCATGAAGATCATGGAGAACTTTGTATTGAAGATCCAAGAGAGAGAAGAAGCCATCTAGCTACTAACTACGGACCTGTAGGTCTGAAGTGAACTACTCACGAGTCATTGGAGGGGCGATGATGATGATGAAGAAGCCCTCCAACTCCAAAGTCCCATCCGGCAGGGCACCAGGAAGGGTCTCGAGATGAGATCTCGCGGAAACGGAAGCTTGCGGCGGCGCAAAAGTATTTTCGAGACTCCCTTGATTTTTTTTGATTTTTAGGGAATATATAGGTGCAAGATCTAGGCCAGGGGCGCCAGGCAGGCCACAAGCCTCCCCACCGCCGCCTCCCCTGGTGGCGGAGTGGGGGCTTGTGGGCTCCCTCCAGCCCTCCTGGCTTGGCCCACAGGCCCCCTGATCTTCTTTCGTTCGGGAAAAAAATCATTTCGGGGATTTTATTCTGTTTGGACTGCATTCCAAAATCAGATCTGAAAAGAGCCAAAAACACAGAAAAACAGGAACTGGCACTTGGCACTGAATTAATATGTTAGTCCCAAAAAAGATATAAAAGGTACATAAAACATCCAAAGATGACAAGATAACAAGATGAAACCATCAAAAATTACAGATACGTTTGAGACGTATCAATCATCTCATCAAAGCGTATATTCCAACTCCGAGATGCTTGCACCAGTCCATAAAAGGATCGCTGGAGTTTGCATACTTGGTAGTATCCTTAGAATCGACAAAACCTTCTGATTGTATCATATACAATCTTTCACCAAGGAAACCGTCGAGGAAACAATGTTTTGTCTTCCTATGTGCAATATTTCACAAATAATGCAGAAACTACTAACATAATTCCAACAGACTTTTAGCATCGCTACGAGTGAGAAAGTCACATCATAGTCAACTCTTTGATCTTGTGTAAAACATCTTTGCGACAAGTCGAGCTTTTCTTAACAGTGACTTATCACCATCATCGTCTGTCTTCCTTTTAAAGATCCATCTTTACTTAATAGTCCTACGACCATCAAGTAGTTCTTCCAAAGTCTACACTTCATTCTCACACATGGATTCTCTCTCGGATTTCATGGCCTCCAGCCATTTGTCGGAATCTGGGCCCACCATTGCTTCTCCATAACTCGTAGGTTCATTGTTGCTCAACAACATGACCTCCAAGATAGGGTTACCTTACCACTCTATAGTAGTACGCGACCTTTGTCGACCTATGAGGTTTGTAGTAACTTGATCTGAAGCTCTAATGATCACTATCATCATCTTCCACTTCAATTGGTGTAGGCGCCACAGGAACAACTTCCTGCGCCCTGCTACACACTGGTTGAAGTGACGGTTCAATAACCTCATCAAGTTCTACCACTCTCCCACTCAATTCTTTCGAGAGAAACCTTTCCTCTAGAAAGTATCCGTTTCTAGAAACAAACACTTTGCTTCCGGATCTGAGATAGGAGATGTATCCAACTGTTTTGGATATCCTATGAAGATGCTTTTATCTGCTTTGGGTTCGAGCTTATCAGACTGAAACTTTTTCACATAAGCATCGCAGCCCCAACCTTTCTAGAAACGACAACTTAGATTTCACTAAACCTCAATCTATACTGTGTCATCTCAACGGAAATACGCGGTGCCTTATTTAAAGTGAATGCGGTTGTCTCTAATGCATAACCCATAAACGATAGTGGTAATTCGATAAGAGACATCATAGTATGCACCATATCATATAGGGTGTGGCTATGACGTTCCGACACATCATCACACTATGGTGTTCCAGGTGGCATGAATTGCGAAACAATTTCCACATTGTCTTAACTGCGTACCAAAACTCGTAACTCAGATATTCATCTCCATGATCATATCGTAGACTATTTATCCTCTTGTCACGACGATCTTCACTCTAAAATAGCTTTGAACTTTTCAAAATTTCAGACTTGTGATTCATCAAGTAAATACTCCTGTATCTACTCAAATCGTGAGTGAAGTAAGAACATAACGGTATCCACTGCGTGCCTTAGCACTTATTGGACTAAACACATCAAAAATGCATTACTCCCAACAAGTTAATCTACTTGTTTCATGTGGCATGTTTTGCATGTCTCAAGTGATTCAAAATCAAGTGAGTCCAAACGATCCATCCGCATGGAGTTTCTTCATGCGTTTTCTACCAACAGGTATGGTTTGCATGTCTCAAACGTTTCAAAAATGAGTGAGTACAAAGATCCATCATCATGGTGCTTCTTCATGCATTTTACACCAACATGACTCAAGTGGCAGTGCCACAACTAAGTGGTACTATCATTGTTACTTTGTATCTTTCGGCACCAATATTATGAACATGTGTAACACTACGATCGAGATTCAATAAACCATTGAGGGTAATTTATTCAAGCAAATAGAATAACTATTATTCTCTTTAAATGAATAATTGTATTGCAATAAACACGATCCAATCATGCTCAACGCAAACACCAAATAACAATTATTTAGGTTTTACCACCGATCCCGAAGATAGAGGGAGCGTGCGACGTTTGATCATATCAACCTTGGAAACACTTCCAACACTTATCGTCACCTCACCTTTAGCTCGTATCCGTTTATTTCGTAGCTTTCATTTCGTGTTACTAATCACTTAGCAACCAAACCGGTATCCCATACCCTCGCGCCACTAGGAGTACTAGTAAAGTACACATCAACATCATGTATATCAAATATACTTCTTTCGACTTTGCCAGCCTTCTTATCTACCAAGCATCTAGGGTAGCTCCGCCTTAGTCACCGTTCCCCTCATAACAGAAGCACTTAGTCTCGGGTTTGGGTTCAATCTTGGGTTTCTTCATTAGTGCAGCAACTGTTTTGCCGTTTCACGAAGTATCCCTTCTAGCCCTTGCCTTTCTTGAAACTTAGTGGTTTTACTAACCATCAACTATTGATGCTCCTTCTTGATTTCAACTTTCGCAGTGTCAAACATCGCGAATCGCTCAAGGATCATTGTATCTATCCTTGATATGTTATAGTTCATCACGAAGCTCTCACAGCTTGGTGGCAGTGACTTTGGAGAACCATCACTATCTCATCTGGAAGATCAACTCCCAATTGATTCAAGCGATTGTCGTACTCAGACAATCTGAGCACACGCTCAACGGTTGAGTTTTTCTCCTTTACTTCGTGGACAAAGAATCTTGTCGGAGGTATCATACCTCTTAACAAGGGCACGAGCATGAAATCACAATTTCATCTCTTTAGAACATATCTTATGTTCTGTGACGTTTCAAAACTTCTTCTTGCCTTGCTTCTAAGCCATTAAGTATTTTGCACTGAACTATCGCGTAGTCATCAGAAACGTGTATGTCGGATGTTTCACAACATCCACAGACGACGCTAGAGGTGTAGCACACCGAGTGGTGCATTAAGGACATAAGCCTCCTGCGCAGCAACGAGGACAATCCTCAGTTTTACAGACTCAGTCCGCAAAGTTGCTACTATCAACTTTCAACTAAATTTTCTCTAGGAACATATAAAAACAGTAGAGCTATAATGCAAGCTACATCGTAATTCGCAAAGACCATTATACTATGTTCATGATAATTAATTCAATTAATCATATTACTTAAGAACTCCCACTCAAAAAGTACATCTCTCTAGTCATTTGAGTGGTACATGATCCAAATCCACTATCTCAAGTCCGATCATCACGTGAGTCGAGAATAGTTTCAGTTGTAAGCATCTTCTATGCTAATCCTATCAACTATACAATTCATGCTCGACCTTTCGGTCTCTTGTGTTCCGAGGCCATGTATGCACATGCTAGGCTCGTCAAGTTTAACCCGAGTGTTCTGCATGTGCAACTGTTTTGCACCCGTTGTATGTGAACGTTGAGTCTATCACACCCGATCATCACATGGTGTCTCGAAACGATGAACTGTTGCAACGGTGCACAGTCGGGGAGAACACAATTTCGTCTTGAAATTTTAGTGAGAGATCACCTCATAATTCCACCGTCGTTCTAAGCAAGATAAGGTGCATAAAGGATTAACATCACATGCAATTCAGAAGTGACATGATATGGCCATCATCATGTGCTTATTGATCTCCATCACCAAAGCACCGGCATGATCTTCTTGTCACCGGCGTCACACCATGATCTCCATCATCATGATCTCCATCAACGTGTCGCCATCGGGGTTGTCGTGCTACTCATGCTATTACTACTAAAGCTACGTCCTAGCAATATAGTAAACGCATCTGCAAGCACAAATGTTAGTTTAAAGACAACCCTATGGCTCCTGCCGGTTGCCGTACCATCAACGTGCAAGTCGATAATAACTATTACAACATGATCATCTCATACATCCAATATATCACATCACGTCATTGGCCATATCACATCACAAGCATACCCTGCAAAAACAAGTTAGACGTCCTCTAATTGTTGTTGCATGTTTTACGTGGTTGCCATGGGTATCTAGTAGGATCGCATCTTACTTACGCAAACACCACAACGGAGATGTATGAATTGCTATTTAACCTCTCTCCAAGGACCTCCTCGGTCAAATCTGATTCAACTAAAGTTGGAGAAACCGACACTCGCCAGTCATCTTCGAGCAACGGGGTTGCTCGTAGCGATGAAACCAGTCTCTTGTAAGCGTACGAGTAATGTAGGTCCGAGCCGCTTCGATCCACCAATACCGCGGAATCAAGAAAAGACTAAGGAGGGCAGCAAATCGCACATCACCGCCCACAAAAACTTTTGTGTTCTACTCGAGATAACATCTACGCATGAACCTAGCTCATGATACTACTGTTGTGGAATGTCGCAAGGGAAATAAAAATTTTCCTACGCGCACGATGACTTATCATGGTGATGTTCATCTATGAGAGGGGATTTCCGATCTACGTACCCTTGTAGATCGCACAACAGGAAGGGTTAAGAAATGCGGTTGATGTAGTGGAACGTACTCACATCCCTCGACCCGCCCCGCGAACCGTCCCACGAACCGTCCCGCGATCCGTCCCACGATCCGCTCCGTTCTAGTGCCGAATGGACGGCACCTCCGCCTTCAGCACACGTACATCTCGACGATGATCTCGCCCTTCTTGATCCAGCAAGAGGTACGGAGAGGTAGACGAGTTCTCCGGCAGCGTGACGGAGCTCCGGAGGTTGGTGGTGATCTATCTCAGTAGGGCTCCGCCCGAGCTCCGCAGATATACGATCTAGAGGAAAAACCGTGGAGGTATGTGGTCGGGCTGCCGTGGCAAAGTTCTCTCAAATTAGCCCTAATTCCTCAGTATATATAGGAGGGAGGGGGAGGGACCTGCCTTGAGGCTCAAGAGAGCCCCAAGGGGTCGGCCGAAGGGGGCCTCCTCCTATCCTAGTCCAACTAGGATTGGAAGGTGAAGTCCTTCTCTACTTTCCCACGTCCCCCTTTTTTTTTTCTTTCTCTTTGATTTTTTCTCTCTCCTGCGCATAGGGCCTCTTGGGCTGTCCCACCAGCCCACTATGGGCTGGTGCGGAACCCCTAAGGCCTATGGGCTTCCCCCGGGTGGGCTACCCCCCCCCCCCCCCCCGGTGAACATCCGGAACCCATTCGTCACTCCCGGTACATTCCCGGTAATGCCGAAAACTTTCCGGTAATCAAATGAGGTCATCCTATATATCAATATTCGTCTCCGGACCATTCCGGAAACCCTCGTGACGTCTGTGATCTCATCCGGGACTCCGAAAAACATTCGGTAACCAACCATATAACTCAAATACGCATAAAATATCGCCGAACCTTAAGGGTGCAGACCCTGCGGGTTCGAGAACTATGTAGACATGACCCGAGGGACTCCTCGGTCAATATCCAATAGCAGGACCTGGATGCCCATATTGGATCCTACATATTATACGAAGATATTATCGTTTGAACCTCAGTGCCAAGGATTCATATAATCCCGTATGTCATTCCCTTTGTCCTTCGGTATGTTACTTGCCCGAGATTTGATCGTCAGTATCCGCATACCTATTTCAATCTCGTTTACCAGCAAGTCTCTTTACTCGTTCTGTAATACAAGATCCCGTGACTTACCCCAAGTCACATTGCTTGCAAGGCTTATGTGTGATGTTGTATTACCGAGTGGGCCCCGAGATACCTCTCCGTCACACGGAGTGACAAATCCCAGTCTTGATCCATACTAACTCAACGAACACCTTCGGAGATACCTGTAGAGCATCTTTATAGTCACCCAGTTACGTTGTGACGTTTGAGGTGAGTTACTCCGGTGCCAGTGAGTTATATGATCTCATGGTCATAGGAATAAATACTTGACACGCAGAAAAACAGTAGCAACAAAATGACACGATCAACATGCTACGTTCATTAGTTTGGGTCTAGTCCATCATGATTCTCCTAAGGATGTGATCCCGTTATCAAGTGACAACACTTGCCTATGCTCAGGAAACCTTGAGCATCTTTCATCAACGAGCTAGTCAACTAGAGGCTTACTAGGGACAGTGTTTTGTCTATGTATCCACACAAGTATTGTGTTTCCAATCAATACAATTATAGCATGGATAATAAACGATTATCATGAACAAAGAAATATAATAATAACTAATTTATTATTGCCTCTAGGGCATATTTCCAACAAAAATATGGGGTTTTCATCATTGGTTTGAGATTATCCCTCTACATCATGTCATTTTACTTAAAGCGTTATTCTGTTCGTCATGAACTCAATACACTAGATGCATGCTGGGTAACGGTCGATGTGTGGAGTAATAGTAGTAGATGTAGAAAGTATCAGTCTACTTGTCTCGGACGTGATGCCTATATGTATGATCATTGTCTTAGATATCGTCATGACTTTGCGCGGTTGTATCAATTGCTCGACAGTAATTTGTTCACCCACCGTAATACTTGCTATTTTGAGAGAAGCCTCTAGTGAACACTATGGCCCCCAGGGTCTACTCCACACCATATTTTCAGCCTTACACTTTTTACTTCGTTGCACTTTCCTCCTTCAGATCTCACTTTGCAAACAATCTTGAAGGGATTGACAACCCCTTTGAAGCGTTGGGTGCAAGCTTGTTTGTGTTTGCGCAGGTACTATGGACTTGACGAGACCCTCCTTCTGGATGGATACCTTGGTTCTCAAACTGAGGGAAATACTTATTGCTCCTGTGCTGCATCACCCTTTCCTCTTCAAGGGAAAAACCAACGCAAGCCCAGCATCTGTCAACATGACAATTTCTGGCGCTGTTGTCTGTGGGATAGCACATGCCTTGACATGTTTTTGAAGGAGTTCAAAAGAGATCAGCAAAGAAGGAGTTCTTGGCTGTGTTGTAAGGTGTGAATTTGAGTAAGACTCAAAGCCTGACCACGACAGAAGAAAGAGAAAGGACGAAGGTCCACCCCTATGCCTTAGCCGTAGGATCTAAAGTATGCCATGCTGTGTACCGCACCTGATGTGTGCCTTGCCATGAGTCTCTCAAGGGGTACGAAGAGTGATCCAGGATTGAATCACTGGACATCGGTCAAAGTTATCCTTAGTATCTAGTGGATTAAGGAATTTTTCTCTATTATGGAGGTGATTAAAAAGTTTGTCGTAAGGGGTTACGTCGATGCAAACTTTGACACTAATCCGAATAACTCTGAGTAGTAAATCAGATTCGTATAGTGGAGCAGTCATTTGGAATAGTTCCAAATGGCACGTAGTGGCAGTATCTATAGGATGCCATAGAGATTTTTAAAGCACACATGGATCTGAAAGGTTCAGATCCGTTGACTAAAAACCTCTCTCACAAGCAAGACATGATTGAACCCCGGAACTGTATAGGTGTTAGATTCATTACAATCACACAGTGATGTGAACTAGATTATTGACTCTAGTGCAAGTGGGAGACTATTGGAAATATGCCCTAGAGGCAATAATAAATTGCTTATTATTATATTTCCTTGTTCATGATAATTGTTTATTATCCATGCTAGAATTGTATTGATTGGAAACTCAAATACATGTGTGGATACATAGACAACACACTGTCCCTAGTGAGCCTCTAGTTGACTAGCTCGTTGATCAAACATGGTCAAGGTTTCCTGGCCATAGGCAAGTGTTGTCACTTGATAATAGGATCATATCATTAGGAGAATGATGTGATGGACCAGACCCAAACTATAAACATAGCATATGATCGTGTTAGTTTATTACTACTGTTTTTCTGCATGTCAATGTATCTATTCCTATGACCATGAGATCATGCAACTCCCGGACACCGGAGGAATACCTTGTGTGTATCAAACGTCGCAACATTACTAGGTGACTATAAAGGTTCTCTACAGGTATCTCCAAAGGTTTCTATTGGGTTGGCATGGATCAAGACTGGGATTTGTCACTCCGTGTGATGGAAAGGTATCTCGGGGCCCACTCGGTAATACAACATGACAACAAGCCTGGCAAGCAATGTGACTAAGGAGTTAGTTACGGGATCTTGTATTACGGAACGAGTAAAGAGACTTGCCGGTAACGAGATTGAACTAGGTATGGAGATACCGACGATCGAATCTCGGGCAAGTAACATACCGAAGGACAAAGGGAACAACATATGGGATTAACTGAATCCTTGACATAGAGGTTCAACCGATAGAGATCTTCGTAGTATATGTAGGAGCCAATAAGGATATCCAGGTCCTGCTATTGGTTATTGACCAGAGAATGTCTCAGGTCATGTCTGCATAGTTGTCGAACCCGCAGGGTCTGCACACTTAAGGTTCGGTGATGTTTCGGTATAGTTGAGTTATAGGTCTTGGTAACCGAAAGTTCTTCGGAGTATCGGATGAGATCCCGGACGTCACGAGGAGCTCCATAATGGTCCGGAGGTAATGATTGATATATAGGAAGTCCTGTTTTGGTCACTGGAAAAGTTTCGGGATCATCGGTAGTGTACCGGGAGTGCCGGGAGGGTACCGGGGACCATCGGGAGGGGTGTCACGCCCCGAGGGGCCTTATGGGATGTAGGAGGATACAAACGAGCCCCTAGTGGGCCGACATAAGCTCCCAATAAGGCCTATGAGGTTTGAGAGGCAAAAACCCAAAGGTGGAAAACATGGAAAGGGTTTCCAAGTGGAAAGGAGGAATCCTACTCCTAGTAGGATTGGAGTAGGAGTCCTCCACCTCCAATTTTGGACAAACCTTGAGGGTTTGAGGCTGCCTCTTCCTCTCTCTCCCTCCTATATATAGTAGAGGTATTGAGGGTTTTTGAGACACACAATTTCAGCCACGTGCTACCCTCTCCTCTAGTTTGTAGTTCTTCCTCTAGATCGGATTTCTGCGGTGCTTACGCGAAGCCCTGCAGGAATAGATCACCACCATCACCGGCGCGCCGTCACGCTGCCGGAGAACTCATCTACTTCCCCGTCTCTCTTCATGGATCAAAAAGGCTGGGTCTTCATCGAGATGTACGTGTGCTGAACGGGGAGGTGCGGTCCGTTCGACACTAGATCTGGATGGATCGTGATGGGATCGCGGGACGGATCATGATGAGATTGCGGGACCGGCTGCGATTTGAATCACGAAGATGTTCCACTACATCAACCGTGTTATATACGCTTCTACTTAGTGATCTACAAGGTTATGTATATTCAATCTCCCCTATCGTAGATGATCATCACCATGGATAGGTAGTGGGTGTTTGTAGGAATTTTTTTGTTTCCCGTGCTACATTCCCCAATAGTCATACTCGCAGCAATTCAGATCGCAGTGGATTCCGATATATGTGCCGAACTACGGCACCTCCGCATTCAACGCACGTGCAGCCCGGTGACGTCTCCAACACCTTGAATCAGCAAGGAGGAAGGAGAGGTTGAGGGAGAGAGCTCCGGCAACACGACGACGTGATGGCGGTGGAGCTACGTGGTTCTCCGGTAGAGCTTCGGTAAGCTACGGAGAGGACAAGGATAGAGAGAGGAAGGGCTGCGCAGAGAGAGAGATAGTTTTCGTGTCTCAAATCAGCCAAAAACTCCACTATATATAGGGGGGAGGGAGGAGGTGCCCACCCTTAGGGTTACCACCCATAAGGGGTGCGGCAGCCCCATCTAGGGCAGAGGGCGACGACCAGGGCAAGGGAGAGGAGGGGTGGCGCCCTAAATGGGCCTTGGGCCCCCTCTTGCGCTAGGGTTTGCCCCCTTCCTCCCTTGTTGCGCCTTGGGCCTAAGTGGGAGGCGCACCAGCCAACTCTGGGCTGGTTCCCTTCCAACTATTGGCCCATGCTAGCCTTTGGGGCTGGTGGCCCCTCCCGGTGGACACCCGGAACCCTTCTGGTGGTCCCGATACGTTACCGGCGACGCCCAAAACATTTCCGGTGTCCAAAACCTCTCATCCTATATATTAATCTTTATCTCCGGACCATTCTGGAGATCCTCGTGATGTCCGGGATCTCATCCGGGACTCCGAACAACCTTCGGTAACCACGTACACTATTTCCCTATAACCCTGGCGTCATCGAACCTTAAGTGTGTAGACCCTACGGGTTCGGGAGACATGCAGACATGACCGAGACATCTCTCCGGCCAATAACCAACAACGTGGTCTAGATATCCATGTTGGTTCCCACATGTTCCACGATTATCTCATCGGATGAACTACAATGTCAAGGATTCAATCAATCCCGTATGCAATTCCCTTTGTCTACCGGTATGATACTTGCCCGAGATTCAATCGTCGGTATTCCTATACCTTGTTCAATCTCGTTATCGTCAAGTCTCTTTACTCGTTCCATAGAACATCATCCCGTGACTAACTCCTTAGTCACACTAAGCTCAATATGACGATGGATTACCGAGTGGGCCCTGATACGTCTCCATCGTATCTACTTTTCCAAACTCTTTTGCCCTTGTTTTGGACCCTAATTTGCATGATTTGAATGGAACTAACCTGGACTGACGCTGTTTTCAGCAGAATTGCCTTGGTGTTATTTTTGTGCGGAAATCAAAGTTCTCAGAACGACCTGAAAATTTACGAGGAACATTTTTGGAAAATATGAAAAATACCTGCGCAAAGATCCACCTGAGGGGGTGGGTGATACGTCTCAAATGTATCTATAATTTTTGATGGTTTCATGCTGTTATCTTGTCATCTTTGGATGTTTTATGTACCTTTTATATCTTTTTTGGGACTAACTTATTAATTCAGTGCCAAGTGCAAGTTCTTGTGTTTTTTGTGTTTTTGGCTCTTTTCAGATCTGATTTTGGAACGGAGTCCAAACGGAATAAAATCCCCGAAATGATTTTTTCCCGAACGAAAGAAGATCACGGGGCTTGTGGGCCAAGCGAGGAGGGCTACAGGGAGCCCACAAGCCCCTACTCCGCCACCAGGGGGGCGGCGGTGGGCAGGCTTGTGGCCTCCATGGCACCCCCCTGACCTAGATCTTGCGCCTATATATTCCCTAAAAATCAGAAAAAAAATCATTTTTCCGCCGCCGCAAGCTTCCGTTTCAGCGATATCTCATCTGGAGACCCTTCCCGGTGCGCTGCTAGAGGGGACTTTGGAGTTCGAGGGCTTCTTCATCATCATCATCACCCCTCCAATGACTCGTGAGTAGTTCACTTCAGACCTACGGGTCCGTAGTTAGTAGCTAGATGGCTTCTTCTCTCTCTTGGATCTTCAATACAAAGTTCTCCATGATCTTCATGGAGATCTATCCGATGTAATCTTCTTTGGCGGTGTGTTTGTCGAGATCCGATAAATTGTGGATTTGTGATCAAATTATCTATGATATATATTTGAGTCTTTGCTGATTTCTTATATGCATGTTTTGATATCCTTGTAAGTCTCTCCGAGTCTTGGGTTTTGTTTGGCCAACTAGATCTATGATTCTTGCAATGGGAGAAGTGCTTGGTTTTGGGTTCTTACTGTGTGGTGACCTTTGCCAGTGATAGTAGGGGCAGCAAGGCACACATCATGTAGTTGCCATCAAGGGTAACAAGGTGGGCTCTGTCGTAAATATGAGATTGTATATCTACATCATATCATCTTCCTTAAGGCGTTACTCTGTTCTTTTGGACTTAATACACTAGATGCATGCTGGATAGTGGTCGACGTGTGGAGTAATAGTAGTAGATGCAGAACGTATCGGTCTACTTTTTTTGGACGTGATGCCTATAGATATAATCATTGCCATAGATATCCTCACGACTTTGCGCGGTTCTATCAATTGCTCGACAATAATTTGTTCACCCACCGTCTACTTGCTTTCATGAGAGAAGCCACTAGTAAACACTATGGCCCCCGGGTCTATTCACATCTACCGTTTCCACTTTTGCTTTTACTTTGCTTTGTTACTTTGTTGCTTTCAGTTCTCACTTGGCGAACAATCTACAAGGGATTAACAACCCCTTCATAGCATTGGGAGCAAGCCTTTTGTGTTTGTGCAGGCTCTTGTGATACTCCTTCACTGGATCGATACCTTGGTTCTCAAACTGAGGGAAATACTTACCTCCGCTGCGTTACATCACCCTTTCCGCTTCGAGGGAACACCAACGCAAGGCTCCAAGGCCACAGGGGAAATCCTTTGCATATTTGCCTAGGAAGTCCCTTAAGGCGTAGCCGTAGCAGAAGGATTCCTGGTGCCGTCGACACATCTATTTCTGGCGCCGTTGGAAGGTCTTTTGTTGCAGTAGCAGAAGTATTTCTCGCGCCATTGTCGGAGAAGGAGAGATCTGTCCAAGTAGGTCTCATAAACTCATCTCTTGCATTTACTTTTTTTGCCAGTTGCCTCTCGTTTTCCTCTCCCCCACTTCACATTTGCCGTTTTCATTCGCCTTTCTCCTTTGCCGTTTTCTTTTGCCCGTTGCACTCTCTCTTCCTGCTCGTTTTTGTGTGAGATAGTCTATCAATGGCTAGACCCACCACTCCAAACGACACCCCTGAGAATGAAGTTCTCAAATTCAGGCAGAATGAGGAAGAAAATTTAAAGGACGCTTGGTACAGGATTTGCAATGCTCAAAGTAGATCTACTCGTAAGCAATCTATTACCGCCCTTCTTCGCAGTTTCTATGTTGGGATTTCTCCTTGGAATAGGTATATCCTTGACACCATTGTAGGCGGGAATTTTCTGGGGAGCCATACTGTTGACTCCTATAGAGATATCATGAATTTGGTAGGCTCACCCCCGCTCATGGTTAATGGAACTACCTTGACCTTGGAACACGTGATGCTAAGGCTTGACGCTATTGAAAACAAAATTACCACATTTGAACTTATTGAGGGTTTGGATAGAAAGATCCACAATCAAATTACTCAGTACGGATCCAAAGTGGGAATTTTTTTGAAAAAATGAAGGGAGAAGGAACTTATAGTTAATGATTCTTCTAGAATTGGCAAATTAGAAGATGTCATAACCAACTTGGGTTCCGCTTTTGCCGCTGTGCAAAATACTCCAAATCTCACTCTCAAAAAGACCGTCAAGTCTGTTTTTGTTCCTAAAGCTAGTGGTGAGTCATCCAATAAAGATGAAGATCTTAAGATGATAAATGATCACACTACTTATGATTTGAGCATCAAAGATGACTATACGTGATTCCATCACCCTTCGCCTAGCTAAGGGCGTTAAACAAAAGCGCTTGTTGGGAGGCAACCCAACGAATCTATCCTTTTTCTTTCTGTTTTGTGTTTTCCACATTTTCATTATTCTGTTATGATTGTGTTTTTTGTGTTTCTTTTTGCGTTTGTGCCAAGCAAAACCGTGATGATTAGTCTTGGGGATGATCGTTTGGTCATGCTGGAAAAGACATAAACTTTCTGCTCACAAAAAGAATTTTCATTTTTTTCTGTAAGAGATTTTGAGTTGATTCTTTTTGCGGATGATTGCTACAAAAATTCTTCAGACTGTCGTAAGTTTTCAGATTTTTCGGAGTACCGTAGGTATACGAAATATACAGATTGCTACACACTGGTCTGCTTTTATAGATTCTGTTTTTTTTCGTGTTTGTTGCTTATTTTGATGAAACTATGGATAGTATCGGGGGGGGGGGCATTAGCCATGGAAGATTGAAAATACAGTAACCCAACATCAGCACAAGTAGAATTTAAGTTTGCTACAGTACCTAAGGAAGTGGTGGTTTGCTTTCTCATAGTAATGAATGTTATCACGAGTTTTTGTTTAAGTTTCGTGTTGTGAAGTTTTCAAGTTTTGGGTGAAGTTCTTATGGACAAAGAGATAAAGAGTGGAAAGAGCTCAAGCTTGGGGATGCCCAAGGCACCCCAAGAGATTCAAGGATTCCTTAAAAGCCTAAGCTTGCGGATGCCTCGGGAAGGCATCCCCTCACTCGTCTTCAATCCATCGGTAACGTTACTTGGGGCTATATTTTTATTCACCACATGTTATGTGTTTTTTCTTGGAGTGTTTTGTATCGTAGGAGCCTTTTATTTTTTTGTGTCACAATCATCCTTGCTGCACACCTAGAAAGAGAGACATGCACTCACCGTGATTTTGTCGAGCTTCACTTATATCTTTTGGTAGACAATTCAGCTCACATGTGCTTCACTTATATCTTTTCAGCTAGATACTTTTGCTCTATGTGCTTCACTTATATATTTTAGGGTACATCGGTGCGTGGCTTGGTAGTTGATCTATGCTTTGAAAGTAGTCTCAAAAGGGGTAGTTATCCAAAGGGATACGAAAACTTCCACCTTCCTATGCATTGAATAGTTAGCGAAGTTTGATTCATCTCAATTAGTTTTGAGTTGTGGTTATGGTAAATATTGAAATTATGCTAGTAAGGTGTTGTGGATCTAGAAATACTTGTGTTGAAGTTAGTGATTCCCGTAGCATGCACGTATGGTGAACCGCTATGTGATGAAATCTGAGCATGATTAGTCTATTGATTGTCATCCTTTGCGTGGCGGTCGGCATCACGTGATGGTTTATACCTACCAACCCTTCCCCTAGGAGTATGCGTTGAATGCTTTGTTTTGATTACTAATAAAACTTTTGCAACAAGTATATGAGTTCTTCATGACTAATGTTGAGTCCATGGTTTAGATGCACTTTCACCTTCCACCATCACTATCTTCTTAGTGCCGTGTAACTTTCGCCGGTGCACAAAACCCACCATTAGCCTCCCTCAAAACAGCCACCATACCTACCTACTATGGCTTTTTCAAAGTCATTCCAAGATATATTGCCATGCAACTACCACCATGACATGTGCCACCACGTCTACATTGCCATTGCATGATTGTAAGATAGTAGCATGATGTTTCCATTAATGTCTATGCCATGCTAGATCATTTCCACGCTACACTACCGAAGGCATTCCATATAGAGTCATCGTTGCTCCAAGTTTTGAGTTAAAAGTGTGATGATCATCATTAATGGAGCATTGTCCCATCTGAGGGAATAAAAGAGGCCAAAGATGCCCACCAAAAAAAAGAGGCCAAAGAGCCCACCAAAAAAATGAGAGAAAAACAGAGAAGGGACAATGCTACCACTTTTCCACACTTGTGCATATTAAGCACCATGGTCTTCATGATTGAGAGTCTCTCATTTTATCACCACCATATAGCTAGTGGGAAATTTCATTATATAACTTGGCTTGTATATTCCAATGATAGGCTTCCTTAAAATTGCCTTAGGTCTTCGTGAGCAAGCAAGTTGGATGCACACCCACTAGTTTTATTTAAGAGCTTTCACATACTCTTAGCTCTAGTGCATCATTTGTATGGCAATCCCTACTCATTCACATTGATATCTATTGATGAGCATCTCCATAGCTCATTGATATGCCTAGTTAATGTGACCATCTTCTCCTTGTATTGTCTTGCAACCTCCACCACACTCCACACCATCTATAGTGCTAAAACCATGGCTCACGCTCATGTATTGTGTGAGAGTTGAAAATGTTTGAGAAAGTAAAGGTGTGAAACAATTACTTGGCCAATACCGGGGTTGTGCATGATTTAAATCTGTTGTGCAATGATGATAGAGCATAGCCAGACTATATGCTTTTGTAGGGATAACTTTCTTTTGGCCTTGTTATTTTAAAAGTCCATGATTACCTTGCTACTTTGCTTGAATTATTATTGTTTCCACATCAATAGCAAACTATTGTTCTGAATCTAATGGATTTGAACATTCACGTCACATAAGAGGAGTTACAAAGGACACCTATGCTATGTAGCATGAAAGCATCAAAAATTCATTCTTTATCACTTCCCTACTCGAGGACGAGCATGAGTTAAGCTTGGGGATGCTTGATATGTCTCAAACTTATTATAATTTTTGATGGTTTCATGCTGTTATCTTGTCATCTTTGGATATTTTATGTACCTTTTATATCTTTTTTGGGACTAACTTATTAATTCAGTGCCAAGTGCCAGTTCCTGTTTTTTCTGTGTTTTTGGCTCTTTTCAGATCTGATTTTGGAACGGAGTCCAAACAGAATAAAATCATCAAAATGATTTTTTCCCGAACGAAAGAAGATCAGGGGGCTTGTGGGCCAAGCCAGGAGGTCTACTGGGAGCCCACAAGCCCCCACTCTGCCACCAGGGGGGCGGCGGTGGGCAGGCTTGTGGCCTCCCTGGCGCCCCCCTGACCTAGATTTTGCGCCTATATATTCCCTAAAAATCAGAAAAAATCAAGGGATCCTCAAAAATACTTTTCCGCCGCCGCAAGATTCCGTTTCCGCGAGATCTCATCTAGAGACCCTTCCCGGTGCCCTGCTAGAGGGGACTTTGGAGTTGGAGGGCTTCTTCATCATCATCAGGCTTCTTCTCTCTCTTGGATCTTCAATGCAAAGTTCTCCATGATCTTCATGGAGATCTATCTGATGTAATCTTCTTTGGCTGTGTGTTTGTCGAGATCCGATGAATTGTGGATTTGTGATCATATTATCTATGATATATATTTGAGTCTTTGCTGATTTCTTATATGCATGATTTGATATCCTTGTAATTTTCTCCGAGTCTTGGGCTTTGTTTGGCCAACTAGATCTATGATTCTTGCAATGGGAGAAGTGCTTGGTTTTGGGTTCTTACCGTGTGGTGACCTTTCCCAGTGACAGTAGGGGCAGCAAGGCACACATCGTGTAGTTGCCATCAAGGGTGACAAGGAGGGCTCTGTCGTAGATATGAGATTGTCCATCTACATCATGTCATCTTGTTTAAGGCGTTACTCTGTTGTTTTGGACTTAATACACTAGATGCATGCTGGATAGCGGTCGACGTGTGGAGTAATAGTAGTAAATGCAGAAAGTATCGGTCTACTTGAATTGGACGTGATGCCTATAGATATAATCATTGCCATAGATATCATCACGACTTTGCGCGGTTCTATCAATTGCTCGACAATAATTTGTTCACCCACCGTCTACTTGCTTTCATGAGAGAAGCCACTAGTAAACACTACGGCCCCCGAGTCTATTCACATCTACCGTTTCCACTTTCGCTTTTACTTTGCTTTGTTACTTTGTTGCTTTCAGTTCTCACTTGGTGAACAATCTATAACGGATTGACAACCCCTTCATAGCGTTGGGAGCAAGCTTTTTGTGTTTGTGCAGGCTCTTGTGATACTCCTTCACTGGATCGATACCTTGGTTCTCAAACTGAGGGAAATACTTACCACCGCTGCGCTACATCACCCTTTGTGCTTCGAGGGAACACCAACGCAATGCTCCAAGGCCACGGGGGAAATCCTTTGCATATTTTCCTAGGAAGTCCCTTAAGACGTAGCCGTAGCAGAAGGATTCCTGGTGCCGTCGACACATCTATTTCTGGCGCCATTGGAAGGTCTTTTGTTGCAGTAGCAGTGGGCCAGTGGGCCACAAGCCCTGCCACCACCACCCCCTGATGGCGGTGGGCAAGCTTGTGGGGCCCACACGGCTCGGCCGCCCCCGGTCTCAGCTCTATAAGTTCACTTTCGTCCCAGAAAAAATAAAAAGAGAAGATTTCGTCGCGTTTGCGATACGGAGGCGCCGCCACAACCTGTTCTTCAACTGGAGGGCAGATCTGGAGTCCGTTTTGGGCTCCGGAGAGGGGAAATCTTCGCCATCGTCATCATCAACCTTCTTCCCTCTCCAATTCCATGAAGCTCTTCGTCGTTCGTGACTAATCTATTCGTAGGCTCGCTGGGCGGTGATGAGTAGGATGATATCTATCATGTAATCGAGTTAGTTTTGATGGGGATTGATCCCTAGTATCCACTATGTTCTGTGATTGATGTTGCTACTACTTTGCCATGCTTAATGCTTGTCACTAGGACCCGAGTGCTATGATTTCAGATCTGAAATTATTATGTTGTCACCAATATATGTGTGTTTTAGATCCGATCTTGCAAGTTGTAGTTACCTACTATGTGTTATGATCCGGCAACCCCGGAGTGACAATAACCGGAACCACTCTCGGTGATGACCATAGTTTGAGGAGTTCATGTGTTCACCAAGTGCTAATGCGTTGGTCGGTTCTTTATTAAAAGGAGAACCTTAATATCCCATAGTTTCCTTTTGGACCCCGCTACCACGGGAGGGATGGACAATAAATGTCATGCAAGTTCTTTTCCCTAAGCACGTATGACGACACACGGATTGCATGCCTACATCACATTGACGAACGGGAGCTAGCCACATATCTCTCCGTGTTATAACTGTTGCATGATGAATATCATTCAAACAAATCACCGACCCATTGCGTACGAGTTTGTCCTACTGCTGCTGTTACTTGGCTTGCTCTGCTGCTGTTACTTGTCTTGCTCTGCTGCTGTTACTTGTCTTGCTCTGCTGCTACTGTCGCTTGCTACTGTTGCTACTTGCTACTGCTGTCACTACTGCTGTTCCTTGCCACTGCCGTTACTCGCTACTTTGTTGTTACTACTTTGCTTGCAGATACTAATCTTTCAGGTGTGGTTGAATCTCACACATTTAGCTGCTAATACTCGAGAGTATTCTCTCACCTCCTGTTTGGCGATCAACAAATTTGGGTCGAATACTCTACCCTCGAAAACAGCTGCGAACCCACGCGCTGGTGCGCCATCAACAACATTCTTCTAGTTTCGTTGCCGGGGAGTGCTAGCAACATTCTTCTGGTGCCGTTGCAAGGGAAGGTTTGTTGTCACAGAATCAACATTCGTCTAGCTATTGCTAGAGAGTGCGAGTCAGCATTTTTCTGGTGCCGTTGCCGGGGAGTGCTAGCAACATTCTTCTCGTGCCGTTGCAAGGGAAGGTTTCTTGTCACACAATCAGCATTCATCTAGCTATTGCCAGAGAGTGCGGTTCAGCATTTTTCTGGCGCCGTTGCCGAGGAGGTATTGCTATATTCTCTAAGTCACTTGGGATTTATATCTGCTGATTAGTATGAAGAATCTGAAGGATCCAAAAACCAAAGTGTTGCCCTCAACTGCGAGGGGAGGTAAGGAATTTCCATCTAGCTCTGCACTTGATTCACCTTCAGTTATGAGTAAGTTTGCGACACCACCTCCTGCTAGAAATCTTGATATGTCGCATGTGCTTGATGATGCTTATTATGCTACTGCTAGAGATGTTATGCTTGATACTATGCCTGATACTGCTAGAGATGCTATGCCTAATGATGCTAGAGATACTATGCTTGATACTATGCCTAATGATGCTAGAGATGCTATTTTGCCTGATGATGCTATGCTTGATACTGCTAGAGATGCTATGCCTAATGATACTATGCTTGATACTGCTAGAGATACTACTTTGCCTGATGTTCAACTAGGGGTATTCCTTGATGCTCATATTTGCTAGAGTTGCTGCCAGTGCTCGTGATGCTTCTGAAACTGTCGATACTACTGAGATAGAACCTGCTTTTGCTCCTGCTAGATCTAGCTCTCCTAGATATGAATTGCCTGATATACCTGAGGGTTACGTTATGAAGGGAGAGATAGCTGAGGATTTTCTTGCGTGTAAGGATGCCTATGATGCTCAGAAATTACTTCTCAAGTGGAAGGAAAAATCTCTGAAAGCTAAGATGAAATACGACCCGAAGTTTTCCACTTTACCTATCTTTATCACCGATAAGGATTATGAATTCTCTGTCGATCCTGAGACAATCTCTCTAGTCCAATCTGATCCTTTTCACGGTTATGAGTCTGAGATAGTCATAGCCCATCTTGCCAAACTACACGATATAGCCACCCTTTTCACTAATGAGGAGAAGATCCGCCACTACTATATCCTTAAGCTGTTTCGTTTCTCTCTAAAGGATGACGCTAAAGCCTGGTTCACCTCTCTTGCACCTGGATGTGTGAGTAGTCCCCAAGATATGGTCTGTTACTTCTGTGAGAAATATTTCCCTGCCCATAAGAAGCAAGCTGCCTTGCAGGAAATATACCACTTTGCTCAACTCCAAGAAGAGAGTCTTCCACAAGCTTGGGGGGAGGCTCATCCAGCTACAAAATGCTTTTCCTGATCGCCATCTTAAGAAGAACGAGATACTTGATATCTTCTATAACGGACTTAGCGATGCTTCTAGAGACCACCTAGATAGTTGTGCCGGTTGTGTTTTTAGGGAACGAACTGTAGAACAAGCTGAGACCCTACTGAATAACATCTTGATCAACGATAATGCTTGGACTATTCCCGAACCACCTCCTAAGCCAACTCCTAAGAAAAGAGGTATTCTATTCCTCAGTCCCGAAGATATGCAAGAAACCAAGAAACCTATGCAAGAGAAAGGCATTAGATCTGAAGATGTCAAAAATCTACCACCTGTCGAAGAGATCCTGATACGACTCAAACGTTTCTATAATTTTTGATGGTTTCACGCTGTTATCTTGCCTTGTTTGTATGTTTTATGTACCTTTTTATATCTTTTTTGGGACTAACTTATTGATTCAGTGCCAAGTGCTAGTTCCTGTTTTTTCCGTGTTTTTGACTCCTTTCAGATCTGATTTTGGAACGGAGTCCAAATGGAAGAAAAACCCCAAAATGATTTTTTCCCGAACGGAAGAAGTCCAGGGGGCTTTTGGGCCAAGCGAGGTGGGCTCAAGGGAGCCCACAAGCCCCCACTCCGCCACCAGGGGGGAGGCGACGGTGGGCAGGCTTGTGGCCTCCCTGGCCGCCCCCTGACCTAGATCTTTGGCCTATAAATTCCCAAATATTCAGCAAAAAATCAGGGGAGCCTTGAAAATACTTTTCCGCCGCCGCAAGCTTCCGTTTCCGCGAGATCTCATCTGGAGACCCTTCCCGGCACCCTGCCGGAGGGGACTTTGGAGCTGGAGGGCTTGTTCATCATCATCATCATCGCCCCTCCAATGACTCGTGAGTAGTTCACTTCAGACCTACGGGTCCGTAGTTAGTAGCTAGATGGTTTCTTCTCTCTCTTGGATCTTCAATACAAAGTTCTCCATGATCTTCATGGATATCTATCCGATGTAATCTTCTTTGGCGGTGTGTTTGTCGAGATCCGATGAATTCTGGACTTGTGATCAGATTATCTATGGTATATATTTGAGTCTTTGCTGATTTCTTATATGCATCATTTGATATCCTTGTAAGTCTCTCCGAGTCTTGGGTTTTGTTTGGCCAACTAGATCTATGATTGTTGCAATGGGAGAAGTGCTTTGTCTTGGGTTCTGCCATGTGGTGACCTTTCCCAGTGACAGTAGGGGTAGCAAGGCACACATCCAGCAGTTGCCATAAAGGGTAAAAAGATGGGGGTTTTATCATTGGTTTGAGCTTATGCCTCTACATCATGTCATCTTGTTTAAGTCGTTACTCTGTTCTTATGGACTTAATACACTAGATGCATGCTGGATAGCGGTCAACGTGTGGAGTAATAGTAGTAGATGCAGAAAGTAACGATCTACTTGTTTCAGACGTGATGCCTATAGAAATAATCATTGCATAGATATCGTCACGACTCTGCACAGTTCTATCAATTGCTCGACAGTAATTTGTTCACCCTCCGTCTATTTGCTTTCATGAGAGAAGCCACTAGTAAACACTACGGCCCCCGGGTCTATTCACATTCATCGTTTACATCTCCGCTTTTACTTTGCTTTGGTACTTTGTTGCTTTCAGTTCTCACTTGGCAAACAATCTATAAGGGATTGACAACCCCTTCATAGCGTTGGGTGCAAGCTATTTGTGTTTGTGCAGGATCTTGAGATACTCTTCCGCCGGATTGATACCTTGGTTCTCAAACTGAGGGAAATACTTACCGTCGCTGTGCTACATCACCCTTTCCGCTTCGAGGGAATACCAACGCAAGGCTCCAAGGCCACGGGGGAAATACTTTGCATACTTGCCTAGGAAGTCCCTTAAGGCGTAGCCGCAGCTGAAGGATTCCTGGTGCCGTTGACACAACTATTTCTGGCGCCGTTGCAAGGGATACACAGCAGCCATCAGAAGTATTTCTGGTGCCGTTGCCGGGGAGGAGAAATCAAGATCTATCCGAGTAGGTCTCACAAACTCTTCTCTTGCATTTACTTTTGTTGCCAGTTGCCTCTCGTTTTCCTCTCCCCCACTGTTAGAGCATATATCTCCATATGTGGTTTTGGTAATTGATGACAATTCCTATGAACTAATGGTTGCCTTAAGTTATATTTATAGGATTTGTCCATAGGCACTTCTTGAAGTCCATCTATTGGGTTCAAGGAGTTTATATGATGACCAAGGTGGTATTCAAGGTATTATCCAAAGAATGGTCATAGACACACAAGGTTGATCGAGACCGTTAGACAAAGAGTAAACCAAGATGATCAACACACAAAGCGTACAAGATGTACCGAGAGGGATCAAGTGATCCCATGGTATGGTAAGCATTGTCCAGTACGTATTTGTGTACTAACCCATGGTCTTCTTGAGAGTTCTATGTGGGGTTCGGTGTGTTTCCTAAGGCTTGCGTCAAGAGGAATATCTCATACAACCCATGGAGGATGACGTCAAGTGATGGAGGATGGTGGCAATGGACTAGTGAAGATATGCTGAAGAGCGGCTCACCCATAGTGTGTATGGGGGAGAAATCGACTAGTCTTCATCAAGCCAACGCAAGCAACAGGAATATATCATACAACCCATGGAGGATGACCTCAAGTGATGGAGGATGGTGGCAATGGACTTGTGAAGATATGGTGAAGAGCGGCTCACCCATAGTGTGTATGGGGGAGCAATCAACTAGTCTTCATCAAGACAACGCAAGCAAGAAAGATGGTCCATCTTGAGGAAGCCAAGATCATCATCATCTAGCTCAAGAGGACGAGGTGCAAGGTATAGGTTTTCCCTTGATAGATTTTCTCTTTTAGGATAGATTGTCGTACTGTCAAGGGGGGCTCTCAAGTGAGTAGCTTCATCGTATCATTCGTTGAGAGCTCAAACCATTTGCATCCTTGCATCATACTTATTGGTTCTTGTTTGGTGTTTGTATTTGTAAGTTTTATAGCTTATGTTCATCTTCATGGCAAGCTCGAGTTCATCGAAAACGGAGTCCATATGCATTTTCTATGATGTTTTCGATTTTGGGAGTTTTTACCGGTCTTATTCCAAGAAGGGTTCTCACCATTTTCTTATGGGACTTTTCTCACTTTCTTCTTATTTATATTTCTATCAATATTGTGTTAGCCCATGTCGTTAGCTTTCCAACAAACTTGGTTTCGTTGAATTCGGAGTACGTATGCGAAAGTTACAGCAGTTTCAGTATCGAGCGGTAGTACCACTCCGTCGGGCTGTTTTTTGCATACCTTTTGGCCTCAGCATGGTTGGTGAACCTACCGAGAAGTAGTACCTGTCAAGGGGGGCTCTCAAGTGAGTAGATTGATCGTATCATTCGTTTAGAGCTCAAACCATTTGCATCCTTGCATCGTACTTATTGGTTCTTGTTTGGTGTTTCTCTTTGTAAGTTTTAGAGCTTATGTTCATCTTCATGACAAGCTCGAGTTCATCGAAAATGGAGTCCATAGTACCGCTCTGTGCGGGCTCTGAGGCCTAACGGTTGCATTTTCCCCCACCTATAAAAGGCGGTCTTCTTCCCCATTGAACCTTATCTCTTTAGCTCGTGTTCTTCCCCCATTGTTGACCTTCTTCGAGCTTGCTAACTCTCAATCCCTCCAATGATTCTTGCTAGTTCTTGAGGGAAAAGAGAGAGGAGATCTAGATCCACATTTCCACCAATCACTTTCTCCTCTAAGTGAGGTGAACCCCTTGGGTCTAGTTCTTGGAGTTCTTCGTGTTCTTCTTCGTTCTTCCTCGCATTTTCCTCCCTAGCATTAGTTTCTTTGGTGGGATTTGGGGGAGAAGGACTTGGGCACTCCGTGTGCCCTTGCCATTGCATTAGTTGCATCGTTTGAGTTCTTCACGGTGATACGTGGAAGTGAAGTTTGAGAAGCTTATTTCCTTTGGTACTTAGTACCCTAGATATTGTTCTTCGTGGATGCTTTGGCGTCCTAGAAGCTTGGTGGTGTCTCGGAGCTCAATCATTGTGGTGTAAAGCTCCGGGCAAGCATCGGCGTGTCCAATTAGGTTGTGGAGATTGCCCCTAGCAATTTGTACGGGTATCGGTGGCCGCCCCCAAGGTTTGCCATTTGTACGGGTTCGCTGACCGCCCTCAAGGGTCCCTTAGTGGAATCACGACATCTTGCATTGTGCAAGAGCGTGAGGAGATTACGGTGGCCTTAGTGGCATCTTGGGGAGCATTGTGTCTCCACACCTCTCGAACGGAGCTTAGCATCCGCAAGGGTGTGAACTTCGGGATACATCATCGTCTCCGCGTGCCTCCGTTATCTCTTACCAGAACCCTTTACTTATGCACTTTACTTTGTGATAGCCATACTGTTTATTGTCATATATCTTGCTATCACTTAGTTGTTTATCTTGCTTAGCATAAGTTGTTGGTGCACATAGGTGAGCCTAGTTGTTGTAGGTTTTGTGCTTGACAAATTAAACGTTAGTTTTATTCCGCATTTGTTCAAGCCTAAACTGTAATTATTTTAAAGCGCCTATTCACCCCCCCCTCTAGGCGACATCCACGTCCTTTCAATTGGTATCAGAGCTAGGCCTCTCTTTATTAGGTTTAACCACCCAGAGAGTAAGGATGTCGACTAGGGGTTTAGGATTTACTAACACTCTTAGTTTCGATGGAACAAATTTTGATGTTTGGGTAATTCACATGCTTAATCACTTTCGGGTCTTGGACCCAAATTTAGAGCTAATTGTAGATATGGGTTTTTCTCCTCCAAAGGATTCTCAAAATATATCTTTAGAGGATGAGAAAAACTCTTATCTCAATGCTCAAGCTTCTAATGTGCTTTTTGATGCTTTGAGCAATGTAGTTATATTTCAACTCATGCCATTCCGGGATGCTCATGAGTTGTGGACAAAGTTTCAAGATAAATATGGTATGTCCGAGATTTGTGGGAATGATTGTTCTCCCTCCACCTCCGGTCGTGTGGTCTTCTCAACTTCATCTACTTCACCTACATGCGAATTGCCACAAGGTAATGATATGGTGAGTAGTGGTGATCATTGCAACGATGATAGTGGGTTTATTGTTGTTGATCCTTCATCACTATATTATTGCAAAGCTTCGTCTTTGGGCATTAACACTTCGAGCACTCTAAATGTTTTACATGCTTGTGTTGATAGTCCTTGCATATCATGTAAAAACTGCTTGACTAAATCTCATGATGATATGCTTCCTATATCTTGTTGCCATGATAAAAATGTATATATTTCCTCGAGTTGTTGTGCTAACAATGTAGAGGAAATTCATCACTCCATGGAACAATATGTGGCCTTGAATGATGCTTCAAGGGAACCTACATCATCATCTATTGTGACTCACTATTGCCTTATGGCTAAGGCTTCAAAGGTATCTCCTACTTTGAATCCCAATATATCTCATGATGATGATGTTGATGATAATGGGGATGAGAATAATGATGAAGAGAGTGATAATATTGCATCCTTAAAAATTAAGGGTGAAATGATTTTTAAATCTCTTTATAAGAATAAACTTGCATGTTCCAACTTCTTGGAAATCATGTCTATTGCCACTGAGGGAAAGAAATACATTGAGGAGTTGGAAGCTCATCTCGAGGAGCATGAGGCCACCATTGAGACAATGGAAGGTCATGTGCGTGAATACGCAAACGAGATCGCGGAGCTATCTCAAGCTCTTGAAAATGAACAAACCACCAAGGAATCTCTTGAGGAAACCTTTTCTATAGAATTATCTAGACTAAAGGAATCCCATGATAGGGCTCTCGAGGTGGCTAATGATTTTAGAACTAAAAATGATAAGCTTGAAGTTGCACATGCTAAACTCGTTGAGGACTATGAGCACCTCGAAAATGGCACAAAGGCTATTAAGAGTTCGCTCATCGAACTAACCGAGTCTCATGCTCAACTTGAAGCTTCATATGCTAAAGAGCTTGCAAAGTTGCCTTCTCCTCTTATTGTTAATAATGATGCTTGTGCTACTAATTCTACTTCCTCTGAAGCATCCATTTTAAAGGAGAATGTTGAGCTAAGGGCTCAACTCGAGTTGCTATCTAGCAATTATGGGAAATTGGAAGAAAGTCATGTAATGCTCACAAGCTCTCATGATGATCTTCTAGTATCCCATAATGTGCTAAAATTATCTCATGAGGCTATTACTACCAAGGTAACATCATGTGAGCCACATGTGGACATTAGCACCACTTCTAGTCAAAAAGCTATATTGCCATGTGCTAGTCCTCGTAATTCATCTACTCACAATGTTGCTACATCTTGTGATGAATTACTTTCCATGCCTTGTTGATCTAACAATGAAGCTTATACTTCCTCTAGTACTTGTGTTGATACTAACCATGTAGAGGAAATAAAAGAGCTCAAGGCCCAAGTCACTTCCTTGAACAAAGACTTGGAAAAGAGTCATGAAGGAATGTCCACACTCACCAATGTTTTGTGTGGGCAAAAGTCCCCAAATGACAAATATGGACTTGGATTCAACTCCAACAAGAAGAATAAGTCCAAGAGCTTCAAGAAGAAGGGCCAAGAACAAGTCAAGAATTCGGCCAAGATTATTTGCTTCAAGTGCAAAATTGAAGGGCACCATGTTAGATCTTTCCCACTAAAGAAGAAGCCCCAAAGTCACAAGCAACAAGGGAAGAGGCCACAAGTGCACTCACATACTCAGCTACAAGTTGCATACATGCCCCTTCCCAAGAAGACCCAAGCCAACACTCCTCATGTTCAGAAATCAATAGGGAAGAAATTAAAGGGTAGATGTTGCTACTTATGTCGTGAGAAGGGTCACTTCGCTTCTTCTTGCACAAGAGGTAATTTATCCAACCCAATCATTATTGATGATATCTATTCACTTGGGAAGGATAAGGTTGGCAATGTGTTTGCCAAGTTTGTTGGTACTCAAAGTGGTGTCAAGAAAAGTACCATTTGGGTTGCCAAGCCTATTGTGACTAACCTCTTAGGACCCAACGTGGTTGGGGACCAACAACCTCAAACTTGATCAATAGGTGTTTGTGGAGGACATTAGAGACTTGGATACATAATGAAGAATTAAAGGGGTCTTCATCATTCATATTTTCTCAAGCCAAGTCATTTGGATTATCGAGTTTATATCTTATATCCAATGTGCCTCCTTACGGTAACTTGTACTTAAATTTTTTACATTGTTAGTTTCTTGCCCCTTTGCATGTTGTGGTTTTGTACATTGCATGTGTTTGTACATGTTGTGCTTCCAACTTGCTTATGATGAGTAATCGAGTATGTGTATGTTGGTTTGCATATCATGTACATGTGAGTCTTGTATTGAGCCTTTTTGCATCTTGTTTGTATCTTTGTTGGCTCTTGTGAGAGATTAATGGATTATCCCATTGTGGGGGAGTGATGTGCTTTGCACACCTCACAATCCTATAAATGTGTGTATACATGGGGAATACCACTTAGGATTGATATTTCAAGATTATCTAGTTTCTATGTGATATGTCTTACTCATGAGAAATTCAAATTCTATATGGTCCATTAATTATCTCTTGTTGGTTTTAATTTGCCACTTGTTAATATTGTTGGGTTATCACATTATGGGGGAGTAATATGCTATGTGCATATTACAAGCCTAGAGAATGTGAACATTTGAGGTATTGCCACTTAGTGTTGATATTGTAAATTATCTTGTTCCTAGGTGGCATGTTTGCTCTACAAGTGTCATTTGCTTGCATTTTATGGGCAAAGATGATCTTGGAAATATTTGCGATCTATCAATGAGTATCATTTCCAAAATACTTCTTGTCCTTCACAATTGGTATTCCCATCGTGTGGTAGGAATTGATAATCGTCTTTACATTGGATTTTGTGTTTCGTTTGTCTTCCTTACCTCTTGTGGATCTATTTTAACATGTCTAGTGTTTTTATAGATATAGAGAAAGTGATGATCCCATCTTGTGCATTTTGTATTTAAATGCAAATTCTATATAATGCACGTCCCCTAGGGGAGCTATCCTATTTTATTTATAACACTCTCTTTATTCAGCCATCATAAAATCTTTTGATCCCCATCAAGTGTGTGTTGATGGGAGGCAAGTCTTTCTCTTTATGATGCTTTGTGCCATCATGAAAATTGGTCGAGGGTTTGGTTTTTTGTAACCTAGCTCTCTTTTGGAAATTAGATACCTCGTGTTTGTTTTCCTTCAATTGGTATCTTGTTTCCTTTTATTTGGCATGTGTCAATGGATATATCATTCCTTGAGGTATCTTTTAATTGATATCCTTCAAGTGATAGTTTTTTTTTGTTTGGGATCTTATTATCACTTTATACCTTGTCTTTTGGTGACTTATCAACTTTGTGTTGAGTTGATTCTTGAGAGTCTTGAGCATGCATATCTACTATATACAACTTCTTTTGCTTTGCTTTCTTTCTTTGACCCAATATATAGGGGAAACTCCACCTTGTCATAAATTGGCTAAAGTGTGCATGAAATTCAAATTCATATCTATATGCACATATGTATGTGGAGTTTGTCCTATGTATTGTTGGTTTTCTAACTCTTTGGTCCCAATGAGTTTGGGCACCATTTTGTTTGTTTTGCTGTTCCAGGAACAACTGGAGATGCATTGGATGCTCGGCTCACCTATAAGGAAGGTGTTGAGACCATGTGATTATTGGAGCCAAGTAAGGATGATCAAAGAACAACTATCTACTACATCAATCCAATGTTGTCTCGGTAACAAGTATCCACTTCATGCATTCTTTTCTTGCAAAGGCGCCAACCTGTCTTTTCTTTTCCAGGTTGCATCATGGCATGAATCTCTTGATTCGTTCTTGTAGTACTTGTTTCCTTTCTCAAAGCATCCGAACGATGATGTATTACTACTAGTTGGGATGTCTTTGATGTTCGTATGTTGGAAGTTCATATTTTACAATAAGAAAATATTAGGCCATGTGCTATGCTTCCAAGCAAAATATATTACTGATATATTTATGACTTCCTTTTGGATATCTAGTTTATTCCTTCTTGTAACCATTTCGTGTGTACATCCTTCTTTGTGGAAATATATCATCATGATTGTCTTCTACTTAGAATCTTTTACACATGAGAGAAGTTACATCTCTAATTGTTATCCTATTTTCTTTCACGTCCACTGTTGCATTTCCTTTTTCAGTTTTTGGTGGCTTCGTGAAAGGATTTGTCTTGAGTGCGTATCTTATTTTCCTACATCTTGATGCACTCTTTGGCTGTGAAGATTATTTTTCCTCATGCTTGTCTTGATGAGGGTTTTGCCATTTCGATTGGTATCCCTCCTCTTGACAAGGTTCTTACTTCCTATCTTTGCCATGGGTTGTCACAAGCGTTGGTTCTTATTTTGTTTATTAGTAAGCTTGTGAACCCATTTTCTGGTATGTGTGTGTGGGAATGATATGTCTTGCACTTTGTGTCTCATTTCATCAAGACTATGTTGATGAGTAATGCTCATCCTTATCTTAGTCTTCTCAAGTGCTTTGCCATGACTCACACACATTACTTTGGTTGAGCCTATTCTTAAGTTGCTTCTTTTACATGTTGCTCAACCATTTGTTTTGTGCAATTGATATGCTTATTGTCTCATCTATCTTCTTGCACGTTGTGTGTTTTCTTATTAATTTTGGGGGAGGAACGATCCTATTTTGTGCACATGTATCAAATACAAAAATCTCTTATTAGTGCACAAATCATGGGGAGCTTCTCTAGTTTTGATAAAACACTCCTTTGCTTTTATCATAGTATCTTTTATTCATGTGGTTTGAAGGACCATGTGATTTTTTGTTCCATATGGTATCTTTTGATTGCTTGCTTCTATTTTGTATGTCTTTGTGACATACGATCCTTCTTTTTGCAATCTTTGGGTCCTCAATATAGTTTGTTTTCCTCCAACTACTTATCATTGTATTTGTGTATTTGTTTGCACTCATTTGCTGAGAAGTACACCCTTTTTGGAGGAGCACCTACTATATTGGCTTTCTAAACTTTTTGTCCATTTTGCAAATCGATGCCAATGGGGGAGAAGTTTAGAGAGTTTACTTTGGATATGTTTAGAGGGTTTTGCTTTTATTGCATAAGCATTTACATCTTGCACGCATGCATTATTGCTTTGTATGTGTGCGCTTGGTTATGCTTATTTCCTTATATAAACTCTCTTGAAGTCGTTGTCATCAATTACTAAAATGGGGGAGATTGTTACAGCATATATCTCCATACGTGGTTTTGGTAATTGATGACAATTCCTATGGACTAATGGTTGCCTTAAGTTATATTTATAGGATTTGTCCATAGGCACTTCTTGAAGTCCATCTGTTGGGTTCAAGGAGTTTATATGATGACCAAGGTGGTATTCAAGGTATTATCTAAAGAATGGTCATAGAGACACAAGGTTGATCAAGACCGTTAGACAAAGAGTAAATCAAGATGATCAACACACAAAGCATACAAGATGTACCGAGAGGGATCAAGTGATCCCATGGTATGGTAAGCTTTGTCCAGTACGTATTTTTGCACTAACCCATGGTCTTCTTGAGAGTTCTATGTGGGGTTAGGTGTGTTTCCATGGGCTTGCATCAAGAGGAATATCTCATACAACCCATGGAGGATGACGTCAAGTGATGGAGGATGGTGGCAATGGACTTGTGAAGATATGCTAAAGAGCGGCTCACCCATAGTGTGTATGGGGGAGCAATCAACTAGTCTTCATCAAGACAATGCAAGAAATAGGAATATCTCATACAACCCATGGAGGATGACGTCAAGTGATGGAGGATGGTGGCAATGGACTTGTGAAGATATGGTGAAGAGCGGCTCAACCATAGTGTGTATGGGGGAGCAATCAACTAGTCTTCATCAAGCCAACGCAAGCAAGAAAGATGGTCCATCTTGAGGAAGCCAAGATCATCGTCATCTAGCTCAAGAGGACGAGGTGCAAGGTATAGGTTTGCCCTTGATAGGTTTTCTCTTTTAGGATAGATTGTCGTACTATCAAGGGGGGCTCTCAAGTGAGTAGCTTGATCGTATCATTCGTTGAGAGCACAAACCATTTGCATCCTTGCATCATACTTATTGGTTCTTGTTTGGTGTTTCTCTTTGTAAGTTTTAGAGCTTATGTTCATCTTCATGACAAGCTCTAGTTCATCGAAAACGGAGTCCATATGCATCTTCTATGATGTTTTCGATGTTTGGAGTTTTTACCGGCCTTATTCCAAGAAGGGTTCTCACCATTTCCTTATGGGACTTTTCTCACTTGCTTCGTATTGATATTTCTATCAATATTGTGTTAGCCCATGTCGTTAGCTTTCCAACAAACTTGGTTTCGTTGAATTCGGAGTCCGTATGCGAAAGTTACAGCAGTTTCAGTATCGAGCGGTAGTACCGCTCCGTCGGGCTGTTTTTTGCATACTTTTTGGCCTCAGCATGGTTGGTGAACCTACCGAGCGGTAGTACCGCTCCATGAGCGGTAGTACCGCTCTGTGTGGGCTGTGAGGCCTAACGGTTGGATTTTCCCCCACCTATAAAAGGCGGTCTTCTTCCCCATTGAACCTTATCTCTTTAGCTTGTGTTCTTCCCCCATTGTTGACCTTCTTCGAGCTTGCTAACTCTCAATCCCTCCAATGATTCTTGCTAGTTCTTGAGGGAAAAGAGAGAGGAGATCTAGATCCACATTTTCACCAATCACTTTCTCCTCTAAGTGAGGTGAACCCCTTGGGTCTAGTTCTTGGAGTTCTTCGTGTTCTTCTTCGTTCTTCCTCTCATTTTCCTCCCTAGCATTAGTTGATTTGGTGGGATTTGGGAGAGAAGGACTTGGGCACTCCGTGTGCCCTTGCCATTGCATTAGTTGCATCATTTGAGTTCTTCACGGTGATACGTGGAAGTGAAGTTTGAGAAGCTTATTACCTTTGGTACTTAGTACCCTAGATATTGTTCTTCGTGGATGCTTTGGCGTCCTAGAAGCTTGGTGGTGTCTCAGAGCTCAATCATTGTGGTGTAAAGCTCCAGGCAAGCGTCGGGGTCTCCAATTAGGTTGTGTAGATTTCCCCGAGTAATTTGTACGGGTATCGGTGACCGCCCCCAAGGTTTGCCATTTGTACGGGTTCGGTGACCGCCCTCAAGGGCCCCTTAGTGGAATCACGGCATCTTTATTTGTGCGAGAGCGTGAGGAGATCACGGTGGCCTTAGTGGCATGTTGGGGAGCATTTTGCCTCCACACTGCTCCAACAGAGATTATCATCCGCAAGTGTGTGAACTTCGGGATACATCATCGTCTCCGCGTGCCTCGGTTATCTCTTACTCGAACCCTTTACTTATGCACTTTACTTTGTGATAGCCATATTGTTTATTGTCATATATCTTGCTATCACTTAGTTGTTTATCTTCCTTAGCATAAGTTGTTGGTGCACATAGGTGAGCCTAGTTGTTTTAGGTTTTGTGCTTGAAAAATTAAACGTTAGTTTTATTCCGCATTTGTTCAAGCCTAAACTGTAATTATTTTAAAGTGCCTATTCACCCCCCCCCTCTAGGCGACATCCACGTCCTTTCACCCACTTCACCTTTGCCGTTTTCATTCGCCTTTCTTCTTTGCCATTTTCTTTTGCCCTTGCCGTTTTCCTTTGCCGGTTTCTTGCTTGCTTGTGTGCTTGTTTGTTTGTTGAAGACATCATGTCTGAAAACACAAAACTTTGCGACTTCTCGAGAACTAATAATAATGATTGCTCCCGCCACTAGTGCGGAATCGTATAAATTAATGCAACTTTGATGAATCTTTTTTATGAAAGAGCAATTCTCTGGCCTTCCTAGTGAAGATGCCGCATCCCATCTCAATACCTTCATTGAGCTTTGTGATATGCAAAAGAAAAGAGATGTGGATAATGACGTGATTAAGTTGAAACTTTTTCCTTTCTCGTTGCGAGATCGCGCAAAAACTTGGTTTTCCTCTTTGCCTAAAAATAGTATCGATTCTTGGGATAGGTGGAAAGATGCTTACATATCCAAGTATTTTCCGCCGGCTAAGATCATCTCCTTACGTAATGATATCATGAATTTCAAGCAACTTGATCATGAACACGTTGCACAATCTTGGGAGAGGATGAAGCTTATGATTTGAAATTGTCCCGCTCATGGCTTGAGTTTGTGGATGATTATACAAATCTTTTACGCTAGCTTGAATTTCGCTTCTCGCAATATCTTGGACTCAGCCTCAGGTGGAACGTGCATGGAAATCACGTTAGGAGACGCTACAAAACTCCTAGACAATATCATGACCAACTACTCTTAGTGGCACACTGAAAGGTCGCCTGCTAGCAAAAAGGTGCACGCTATTGAAGAGATTAACTCGCTTAGTGCTAAGATGGACGAGTTGATGAACTTGGTTGCTTGTAGAAACGCTACCGTAGATCCTAATGACATGCCACTATCTTCTTTGATTGAGAGTAGCAACGCTAGTTTGGACGTGAATTTTGTTGGTAGGAACAATTTTGGCAACAACAATGCTTTTAGAGGAAACTATGTTCCTAGGCCTTTTCCTAGTAACTCCTCTAACAATTATGGCAATTCCTACGGCAACACTTATGGAAATCACAACAAATTACCCTCTGATCTAGAGAGTTATATCAAAGAGTTCATCAACTCTCAAAAGATTTCCAATGCGTCCATAGAGGAAAAACTACTCAAAATAGACGATTCGGCTAAGAGCATTGATAGGATGTCTTGTGATATCGATGCTTTGAAAGTTAGATGCGCTCCTCCCAAGATCAACCTGGATGAAACTTTGAAAGTTATGCGTATCTCCATGAATGAGAGCAAAGAAAGAACCGCCCAAATTCGCGCTAGACATGAATGGTTTAAAAGGGTGCGTTCTAGTGATGCAAATCGCGAAGATCTTAAAGTGCTTGGTGTGCATCCTCTTGAATCTTTGTTTTCGCGTGTCAAACCTACTTATGGAGGGGCTGGATATGAATCCACTTTGGTTGAAAAATGCCCCAATGATTCAGAGTCCACCTATCTTGATGATAAATGTGTGGAGAGTGGAGTAGAAGAAGTCAAATTTTTGGGTAGTAATGAAACTCCCACTTTGGATTTCAAGGAATTCAATTATGATAATTGCTCCTTGTTTGAATGCATTTCTTTCATCCAATCCACTGCAAACTCTCCACATGCTTATAGCCAAAGCAAAGCCTTTACCGCTCATATCGTAGATGCTATGATGAAATCTTATGAAGAGAAGCTCGAACTAGAAGTCTCTATACCTAGAAAACTTCATGATGAGTGGGAACCTACTATCAAAATCAAGATCAAAAACTATGAGTGCAATGCTTTGTGTGATTTGGGTGCTAGTGTTTCCGCGATTCCAAAGTCTTTATGTGATATTCTTGGTTTTCATGAGATTGAAGAGTGTTCTCTTAATTTGCATCTTGCGGATTCTACTGTCAAGAAACCCATGGGGAGGATCGATGATGTTCTTATTGTTGCAAATAAGAACTATGTACTCATGGATTTCATTGTAGTTGACGTAGATCGCAATCCTTCATGTCCCATTATTCTTGGTAGACCTTTCCTAAGGACTATTGGTGCTATCATCGATATGAAGGAAGGGAATATTAGATTTCAATTTCCCTTAAATAAGGGCATGGAGCACTTTCCTAGAAAGAAAATAAGAATGCCTTATGAATCTATGATGAGGGCTACTTATGGTTTGAGCACCAAAGATGACTATACGTGATTCCATCACTTTTGCCTAGCTAAGGGCGTTAAACAAAAGCGCTTGTTGGGAGGCAACCCAACGAATCTATCCATTTTCTTTATGTTTTGTGCTTTCCACACTTTCATAATTCTGTTATGATTGTGTTTTTTGTGTTTCTTTTTGCGTCTGTGCCAAGAAAAACCGTTATGATTAGTCTTGAGGATGATCGTTTGGTCATGCTGGAAAAGACAGAAACTTTCTGCTCACGAAAAGAATTTTCTTTTTTTTCTGTAAGAGCTTTTGAGTTGATTCATTTTTCTTCTTATTTCTATGCAAATTCTATGGACTATCGTAATTTTTCAGAATTTTTTAAGTACCATAGGTATACGAAACATACAGATTGCTACAGACTTGTCTGCTGTTAACAGATTCTGTTTTTGTTGTGTTGGTTGCTTATTTTGACGAAACTATGGATAGTATCAGGGGGTATTAGCCATGGAAGATTGAAATTACAGTAACCCAACATCAGCACAAGTAGAATTTAAGTTTGCTACAGTACCTAAGGAAGTGGTGGTTTGCTTTCTTGTACTAATGTTATCACGAGTTTCTATTTAAGTTTCGTGTTGTGAAGTTTTCAAGTTTTGGATGAAGTTCTTATGGACAAAAAGATAAAGAGTGGCAAGAGCTCAAGCTTGGGGATGCCCAAGGCACCCCAAGAGATTCAAGGATGCCGTAAAAGCCTAAGCTTGGGGATGCCCCGGGAAGGCATCCCCTCTCTCGTCTTCAATCCATCGGTAACTTTACTTGGGGCTATATTTTTATTCACCACATGCTATGTGTTTTTTCTTGGAGCGTCTTGTATCGTAGGAGTCTTTTATTTTTTGTGTCACAATCATCCTTGCTGCACACCTAGAGAGAGAGACATGCACACACCGTGATTTTGTCGAGCTTCACTTATATCTTTTGGTAGACAATTCAGCTCGCATGTGCTTCACTTATATCTTTTAAGCTAGATACTTTTGCTCTATGTGCTTCACTTATATCTTTTAGAGCGCAGCAGTGCGTGGCTTGGTAGTTGATCTATGCTTTGAAAGTAGTCTCAAAAGGGGTAGTTATCCAAAGGGATACGAAAACTTCCACCTTCCTATGCATTGAATAGTTAGCGAAGTTTGATTCATCTCAATTAGTTTTGAGTTGTGGTTATGGTAAATATTGAAATTATGCTAGTAAGGTGTTGTGGATCTAGAAATACTTGTGTTGAAGTTAGTGATTCCCGTAGCATGCACGTATGGTGAACTGCTATGTGATGAAATCTCAGCATGATTAGTCTATTGATTGTCATCCTTTGCGTGGCGGTCGGGATCGCGCGATGGTTTATACCTACCAACCCTTCCCCTAGGAGTATGCATTGAATGCTTTGTTTCAATTACTAATAAAACTTTTGCAACAAGTATATGAGTTCTTCATGACTAATGTTGAGTCCATGGTTTAGATGCACTTTCACCTTCCACCATCACTATCTTCTTAGTGTCGTGCAACTTTTGCCGGTGCACAAAACCCACCATTAGCCTCCCTCAAAACAGCCACCATACCTACCTATCATGGCTTTTGCAAAGTCATTCCGAGATATATTGCCATGCAACTACCACCATGACTTGTGCCACCACGTCTACATTGCCTTTGCATGATCGTAAGATAGCTAGCATGATGTTTCCATTGATGTCTATGCCATGCTAGATCATTGCCACGGTACACTACCGAAGGCATTCCGTATAGAGTCATATTTGCTCTAAGTTTTGAGTTGAAAGTGTGATGATCATCATTATTGGAGCATTGTCCCATGTGAGGAAATAAAAGAGGCCAAAGAAGCCCATAAAAAAAGAGGCCAAAGAGCCCACCAAAATAATAAATAAATAATAATAATAAATGAGAGAAAAAGAGAGAAGGGACAATGCTACCACTTTTTCCACAACTGTGCATTTTGAGCACCATGATCTTCATGATTGAGAGTCTCTAGTTTTGTCACCATCATATAGCTAGTGGGAAATTTTCATTATATAACTTGGCTTGTATATTCCAATGATAGGCTTCCTCAAAATTGCCTTAGGTCTTCGTGAGCAAGCAAGTTGGATGCACACCCACTAGTTTTCTTTAAGAGCTTTCACATACTGGTAGCTCTAGTGCATCATTTGTATGGCAATCCCTACTCATTCACAATGATATCTATTGATGAGCATCTGCAAAGCTCATTGATATGCCTAGTTAATGGGACTATCTTCTCCTTTTTGTCTTGCAACCTCCACCACATTCCACACCATCTATGGTGCTATAACCATGGCTCACGCTCAAGTATTGCGCGAGAGTTGAAAATGTTTGAGAAAGTAAAGGTGTGAAACAATTACTTGGCCAATACCCGGGTTGTGCATGATTTAAATTCGTTGTGCAATGACGATAAAGCATAGCCAGACTATATGCTTTTGTAGGGATAACTTTCTTTTGGCCTTGTTATTTTGAAACTTCATGATTACTTTGCTAGTTTGCTTGAATTATTATTGTTTCCACGTCAATAGCAAACTATTGTTTTGAATCTAATGGATCTGAACATTCACGTCACATAAGAGGAATTACAAAGGACACCTATGCTAGGTAGCATGAAAGCATCAAAAATTCATTCTTATCACTTCCCTACTCGAGGACAAGCAGGAGTTAAGCTTGGGTATGCTTGATACGTCTCAAACGTATCTATAATTTTTTATGGTTTCACGCTGTTATCTTGCCTTCTTTGTATGTTTTATGTACATTTTTTATATTTCTTGGGACTAACTTATTGATTCAGTGCCAAGTGCTAGTTCTTGTTTTTTCCGTGTTTTTGACTCTTTTTAGATCTGATTTTGGAACGGAGTCCAAACGGAAGAAAAACCCCGAAATTATTTTTTCCCGAACGGAAGAAATCCAGGGGGAGCCCACATGCCCCCACTCTGCCACCAGGGGGAGGCCGCGTGGGCAGGCTTGTGGCCTCCCTGGCTGCCCCTTGACCTAGATCTTTGGCCTATAAATTCCCAAATATTCCGCAAAAAATTAGGGGAGCCTCGAAAATACTTTTCCGCCGCCGCAAGCTTCTGTTTCCGCGACATCTCATCTGGAGACCCTTCCCGGCACCCTGCCGGAGGGGACTTTGGAGCTGGAGGGCTTCTTCATCATCATCATCGCCCCTCCAATGACTCGTGAGTAGTTCACTTCAGACCGACGGGTCCGTAGTTAGTATCTAAATGGCTTCTTCTCTCTCTTGGATCTTCAATACAAAGTTCTCCATGATCTTCATGGAGATCTATCCGATGTAATCTTCTTTGGCGGTGTGTTTGTCGAGATCCGATGAATTGTGGACTTGTGATCAGATTATCTACAATATATATTTGAGTCTTTGCTGATTTATTATATGCATTATTTGATATCCTTGTAAGTCTATCCGAGTCTTGGGTTTTGTTTGGGCAACTAGATCTATGATTCTTGCAATGGGACAAGTGCTTGGTTTTGGGTTCTGCCATGTTGTGACCTTTCCGAGTGACAGTAGGGGCAGCAAGGCACACATCAAGCAGTTGCCATCAAGGGTAAAAATATGGGGTTTTATCATTGGTTTGAGATTATCCCTCTACATCATGTCATCTTGCTTAAGGCGTTACTCTGTTCTTATGGACTTAATACACTAGATGCATGCTGGATAGCGGTCGACGTGTGGAGTAATAGTAGTAGACGCAGAAAGTATCGGTCTACTTCTTTCGTACGTGATGCCTATAGAAATAATCATTGCATAGATATCGTCACGACTCTGCACAGTTCTATCAATTGCTCGACAGTAACTTGGTCACCCTCCATCTATTTGCTTTCATGAGAGAAGCCACTAGTAAACACTACGGCCCCCGGGTCTATTCACATCCATCGTTTACATCTCCGCTTTTACTTTGCTTTGTTACTTTGTTGCTTTCAGTTCTCACTTGGCAAATAATCTATAAGGGATTGACAACCCCTTCATAGTGTTGGGTGCAAGCTGTTTGTGTTTGTGCAGGATCTTGAGATACTCTTCCGCCGGATTGATACCTTGGTTCTCAAACTGAGGGAAATACTTACCGTCGCTTTGCTACATCACCCTTTCCGTTTCGAGGGAACACCAACGCAAGGCTGCAAGGCCACGGGGGAAATCATTTGCATACTTGCCTAGGAAGTCCCTTAAGGCGTAGCCGCAGCTGAAGGATTCCTGGTTCCGTCGACACAACTATTTCTGGCGCCGTTGCAAGGGATACACAACAGCCATCATATCCATGGTCTCGATAACCCGATACAGGTAGTAGAAGTGAATTCTCTGTGTAGGTTTGATGAGAGTGATATTCCTTTTGACAAACCTGCTAACCTATGCTTTGATGAATTTGACAACTTTGTTGCCAAACAACAGAGTTTCAATGATTATGTTAGCAGACATTTGGAACAAAGTACTCGTATGCTTAGCCATTTAAGTGCTTGTGTAGACAGAAATGTCAATGATCTGAAGCTTCTGAGTAAACATGCCTCTATGATTACTACTCAGGTAGAACAAGTACTTAAAGCTCAGAAAGACTTGCTCAATGAATTAAATGAAAACTCTGTCAGAGTCCTTACTAGAGGAGGCAAAATGACTCAGGAACCTTTGTATCCCGAAGGTCATCCTAAGAGAATTGATGAAGATACTCAAGGAATCAATGTTGATACACCCAGTCATCCTAAGGAGAAGAAGAAGGATGATAGAAACCTACATGCCAGTTCACCAAATACTGTCACACCTGAAGAACCTAATGATATTTCTGCGTCTGATGCAGAAACACAATCTGGTGATGAACATGAACCTGGTGACAATATGGATAGTGATGTTCATAATAATGCTCAACCTAGCAATGATGAGGATGTGGAGATTGAACCTTCGGTTAATCCTGATAACCCACAACCCAAGATATATGATAAGAATGACTTCACTGCTAGGAAGCATGGTAAAGAAAGGGAGCCATGGGTTCAGAGATCTATGCCTTTTCCTCCTAAGCCATCCAAGAAAAAGGATGATGAGGATTTTGAGCGTTTCATTGAGATGATAAGACCCATCTTTCTACAGATGCGGTTAACTCATATGCTCAAGATGTCTCCGTATGCCAAGTACATGAAAGAGATCGTGACTAATAAACGGAAGATACCAGATCTTGAGATCTCCACCATGCTTTCCAATTACACTTTCAAAGGTGGAACTCCTAAGAAACTTGGTGATCCCGGAGTGCCCACTATACCTTGCTCCATTAAAGGAAACTATGTAAGAACTGCTTTATGTGACCTTGGAGCCGGTGTTAGTGTTATGCTGCTCTCTCTTTATCGTAGACTTGAGTTGGATAAGTTGACACCCACTGAAATTTCTCTGCAAACGGCCGACAAATCAACTGCTTTCCCTATTGACATTTGTGAGGATGTGCCTCTTGTAGTTGCTAACACCACTATCTTAACAGACTTTGTTATCTTGGATATTCCCGAGGACGATGCCATGGTTGTCATCCTCGGAAGACCCTTTTTAAAAACTGCAGGGGCTGTTATAGATTGCAACAAAGGCAATGTCACTTTCCATGTCAACAGTAATGAGCACACAGTGCACTTTCCGAAGAAACGATATCAAGTACATCGCATCAATGGTATCGAAAAGACTTCATTGATTCTTATTGGGAGCTTTGAATGCCCTATTCCTTGTGTCAAGATGAAGTATGATTTGCTTGTTGGGGAGATACATATCCCCATTGAGGTGACTTACTGGCTATTCAAAAATACTCCATTCTCTCCTGCGATTCGAGAAGGTTTTGTCATGAGGACTTGATCAACCCCGTTGACGGATTTCTTTCGATGACCATGAAACAGATGAATCAAAGAGTCACATACCTCTATTTTGAGCTTTCAGTTTCTGTTGCTTAGAAGAAAAATGACGGATTTAGTTTAGTTTTTCCTGTTTTCTGTTTTAGCGTCCGGGAGAAAAATACCTCGAAAATAAAAGTTCTCCGATGGTCCTGAAAATTTAGTATGATTTTTTCTGGAATTTTTGAAAATTACTGGGCCTGAGAGCTGGCGTGGGGGCCAGACCAGTGGGCCACAAGCCCTGCCACCGCCACCCCCTGGTGGCGGAGAGCAAGCTTGTGGGGCCACAGGGACCCCCTCCACTCATTCCAGCTCCCAGCCTCTTCTTCCACCTCCAGAAAAAATTGTTTCGCAGCTCAAACCCGTGTTCTTGCTCATTTGGCTGTGATTTTCGATCTCTTTTCTCAAAGCAGCATTCTCCGAACCGTTTTGGGGAAATTACTCCTGGGTAAGTGACTCCTCCATTGGTCCAATTAGTTTTTGCTCTAGTGCTTTATCCTTCGCGTATCCTTGCTACCTTGGTGACCCTGTTCTTGAGCTAGAAAGGTTGATTTTAGCTGGTCCCAAGTAGTTTTAGCGCGTGATACGGTCTCTAGGCACTAGTAGGAGTAGTTGCTACAAGTTGGGTTAATCTTTATTCACTTTTCATTCGAAGTCTCTAAAAATTTCAGAATTTTTCAGAGCTAGAAAAAGGTAAAGATGAAGAGGTTCTTGAGAGGCTCTTCAAGCCGTAACCCCAAGGAGGATGAGAAGAACCACCCCAAGTACGTAGTCCCTCGAGTCACAGAAGTTCGAGTGTGCGAGTGGCCATGTGATGAATTCTTGCGCGCCGCTGGGCTTTATGAAGACTTTTATTACTTGGTGGAGAACGCAGGTCTTACTGCATTCGTTGCAGATAAGTGCTCACAATACCTCCTCCTCACCAATATTTTCGTTCAATGCTTCAACTTTTATCCGAGGAAGAATCCTCCCATGGTTGAGTTCATGATATACGATGTTCCCAGTGCATGACACTACAAGATTTTTGCAATGTATGCAAATTACCTTATGTTGGGGATATCCGTGACCCTCGTCCACGGGACTTGGAGGATTTCATTGGTACTATTGTTGTTGGAGAGGAGAGAGGAGTGTCTCGCGCTAGAATTGCTAGCATACATTTTCCTGTGCTTCGGTACTTCTCACTATTTGTGGGAAAATGTTTGATTGGCCGTGGGGAGGCTGGATCACTTAGTTCTCCAGACCTTGTGGTTTTGCGCGAAGGCCTTTATAACGATAAGACTTACAGCCTAGGTGCTATAGTGGCCCAGCGGTTGAACATCAACCGTTCCAAGGGTGTCGTCTATGGAGGTATCTATGCTACCCGTCTTGTGAGACACTTTGAGATACCCATTAGACTGGGAGATGAAGGAGAGATGCTTCTCCCCGAGAAATATCTGGATTATGACAGCATGGTTCGCCATGATTTTCTGGATAGAGATGCTAGTAGACGGATGATTTATAACCTGGTATTTAGTCAGGGTACTCGAGAGACTATTACTTTGCCTGCTCCTTGTTTTTTCGATCTTCATGCAGGCAGGTACACTATTATGCCCTCGGACATCTACGCATATTGGGGCTTGGCCCAACCACAGGCGCCCGTGCCCGAGCCGCCAGTCGAGTACCAGACGCCAGTTTATCAGTGCAAGCCAGAGGATCTCACACAGCAGTGGCATCCACAGTCTGGTCCGGAGTATCCTGGAGCTGGTGATTTCCCACCATGGGAGTAGACCAAGCTAGGCCAAAAGCCTAAGCTTGGGGGAGTACGTGTTCTCACCGACTTTACATTCATGCTTAAGCTTTCACTTTGTTAGCCGGCATTTACACTTTGCCACTATATTATCCATGCTAGTTTATTTTTTTTTGTTTTCTTGTTTTGTGTCCATTTGAGAAAACCCAAAAAGAGTTTCCTTTCTTCTTTTGCTTGTTGGGATTTTTCCCGTTTAAATAGTTTTCTTTTCCTTTGGGTCAAGGTAGAAGATATTGGTTACAATGTTTAGTGGTTCTTGCATGCATACCTGTTTAGCTTTCAAAGAGACATATTACTTTGTCTTCTCCTTTGTGTTTCCCTGCAGATTCAGCTTAGTCCAATGCACGAGCACTCTTATTATTGTTCACATCGTTCGATCGTGCAAGTGAAAGGCAATAATGATGATATATGATGAAGTGACTGAGACTGAAAAGCTGGTATGAACTCTATCTATTTTGTTTTTGTAAATATGACTAGCTTGTCGACCCAGATTTAGCTTTGTTGTGAGAGAACCATGTTTGCAATGACAATTTAGAGATCATAGTTTCTGATGCCATGCTTATTTAGCTGAGAGTTTATAATGGTTTGTCTTGATTGCCAACATAGATTTTGAGATGACAATGATGTAGTATGATAGGATGGTATTCTCCTTTGAATGTTTCAAGTGGCTTGACTTGGCGCATGGTCATGCATGTAGTTGAAACAAAATCAACATAGCCTCTATGATGTTCGTGTTCATGGTGATTTATATCCTGTTCATGCTTGCATTCAATGATAGTCAAACTCAATCATCTTGATGACTGTTGTCGCTCTCTAGTTGGTCGCTTCCCAGTCTTTTGCTAGCCTTCACTTGTACTAAGAGGAATACTGCTTGTGCATCCACTTCCATAAACCCAAAAGTTTTTCCATGAGAGTCCACCATACCTACCTATTTGCGGTATCTACCTACCGTTCCAAGTAAATTTGCATGTGCCACTCTCTAAACCTTCAAGAAATAATATGTTTTGCATGCCCGAACCGCTCATGTGGTGACAGGGGGCTATTGGTATCTTCCATGCTAGCAGTGTTATCCTCGACATATGTTTATTCACTGTCATTCACGAGAAAGGGGCCGGTAATTGGAATGCCTAGTTCCACGCTTAAATCGAAAACATAACTGTAAAACAAGACTCCCCCCGGATTGATGTTAGTATGGACGGTACCCGAGGATTCGTCTAGCCGTGGAGTGTGATTGATTGGTTGTGGGGGAGTTAAAAATTTACTTTTCTATTTGGGAACCGCCTATAGCATGAGTAGCATGGAAGATATTGAGAACTCTTGGTCATTGCATTGACAATCAGAGCATGCCACCCAAAATTATTATCTCTGTTTTCAAAGCTTGAGCTCTGTCACCTCTGCAAATCAATGCTTCCCTCTGCGAAGGGTCTGTCTATTTATTTTCCTGTTGAGTCATCCTCCTCTTTTATAAGCACCAACTAGAGAGCACCTCTATCATTTTTATGCTTTGCTTTTGATTGATATTGAGTATGACTATGACTGGATCTTCGTTGCTATGAATTACAATGTTTAGTTAGCCCTTGACCTTTGAAAGTGCTCTGCACTTATGTTTTGCGGTCTCAGAAAGAGCTAGCGAGATACCACCTATTCATATTGCTTAATGCTTGTTTTGATAGAAGTGTTGGTATTTGAAACTCATTATTATTTGCTCGTTAGCTGATTATGCCATTGATATTAGTTTACCGTGAGACCTTTGTGTCACTTCCTTATGTGGTTAACTTGTGATCTTGCTGAAATTCTGGTTATGAGTTAGACATAGTTGCAACAACAAGATCAAACAGAGTTTGTCAAAGTTTTTCTTTCTCTCTCAGTTTGTCAACTGAGTTGCTTGAGGACAAGCAAGGTTTTAAGCTTGAGGGAGTTGATACGTCTCCATCGTATCTACTTTTCCAAACTCTTTTGCCCTTGTTTTGGACTCTAATTTGCATGATTTGAATGAAACTAACCTGGACTGACGTTGTTTTCAGCACAATTGCCTTGGTGTTATTTTTGTGCAGAAATGGAAGTTCTCAGAACGTCCTAAAAATTTACGGGGAACATTTTTGGAAAATATGGAAAATACCTGCGCAAAGATCCACCTCAGGGGGTGGGCCAGTGGGCCACAAGCCCTGCCACCGCCACCCCCTGGTGGCGGTGGGCAAACTTGTGGGGCCCACATGGCTCTGCCGCCCCCAATCTCAGCTCTATAAGTTCACTTTTGTCCCAGAAAAAATAAAAAGAGAAGATTTCGTCGCGTTTGCAATACGGAGGCACCGCAACAACCTGTTCTCCATCTAGAGGGCATATCTGGAGTCCGTTTTAGGCTCCGGAGAGGGGAAATCATCGCCATCGTCATCATCAACCTTCTTCCCTCTCCAATTCCATGAAGCTCTTCGTCGTTCGTGAGTAATCTATTCGTAGGCTCGCTGGGCGGTGATGAGTAGGAAGAGATCTATCATGTAATCGAGTTAGTTTTGATGGGGATTGATCCCTAGTATCCACTATGTTCTGAGATTGATGTTGCTACTACTTTGCCATGCTTAATGCTTGTCACTAGTTCCCGAGTGCCATGATTCCAGATCTGAAATTATTATGTTTTCACCAATATATGTGTGTTTTAGATCCGATCTTGCAAGTTGTAGTTACCTACTATGTGTTATGATCCGGCAACCCTGGAGTGACAATAAACGGAACCACTCCCGGTGATGACCATAGTTTGGAGTTCATGTGTTCACCAAGTGCTAATGCGTTGGTCCAGTCCTTCATTAAAAGGACAACCTTAATATCCCGTAGTTTCCTTTTGGACCCCGCTGCCACGGGAGGGATGGACAATAGATGTCATGCAAGTTCTTTTCCCTAAGCACGTATGATGACACACGGAATGTATGCCTACATCACATTGATGAACGGGAGCTAGCCACATATCTCTCCGTGTTATAACTGTTGCATGATGAATATCATCCAAACAAATCACCGACCCATTGCCTACGAGTTTGTCCTACTGCTGCTGTTACTTGTCTTGCTCTGCTGATGTTACTTGTCTTCCTCAGCTGCTGTTACTTGTCTTGCTCTGCTGCTGTTACTTTTCTTGCAATGCTGCTACTGTCGCTTGCTACTGTTGCTACTTGCTACTGCTGTCACTACTGCTGTTCCTTGCCACTGCCGTTACTCGCTACTTTGCTGCCACTACTTTGCTTGCAGATACTAATCTTTCAGGTGTGGTTGAATCTGACACATTCAGCTGCTAATACTCGAGAGTATTCTCTCACATCCTGTTTGGCGATCAACAAATTTGGGTCAAATACCCTACCCTCGAAAACTGCTGCGAACCCACGCGCTGGTGGGCCATCAACAACATTATTCTAGTTTCGTTGCCCGGGAGTGCTAGCAGCATTCTTCTGGTGCCGTTGCAAGGGAAGGTTTGTTGTCACAGAATCAGCATTCGTCTCGCTATTGCCAGAGAGTGCCAGTCAGCATTTTTCTGGCGCCGTTGCCGGGGAATGCTAGCAGCATTCTTCTGGTGCCGTTGCAAGGGAAGGTTTGTTGTCACAGAATCAGCATTCGTCTAGCTATTGCCAGAGAGTGCCAGTCAGGCCCATAGATACCTCTGCGTCACACGGAGTGACAAATCCCGGTCTTGATTCGTACAACCCAACAGACACTTTTGGAGATACCCGTAGTGCACCTTTATAATCACCCAGTTACATTGTGACATTTGGTACACCCAAAGCACTCCTACAGTATTCGGGAGTTACACAATCTCACGGTCTAATGAGATGATACTTGACATTAGAAAAGCTTTAGGAGACGAACAACACGATCTAGTGCTATGCTTAGGATTGGGTCTTGTCCATCACATCATTCTCCAATGATGTGATACCGTTATCAATGACATCCAATGTCCATGATCAAGAAACCATGATCATCTATTGATCATCGAGCTAGCCAACTAGAGGCACACTAGGGACACATTGTGATCTATATATTCACACATGTATTACGGTTTCCGGTTAATACAATTATAGCATGAATAATAGACAATTATCATGAACTGGAAATATAATAGTAACAACTTTATTATTGCCTCTAGGGCATATTTCCAACAACTAGGCCTTCTGATCAAGATGCAGACGAGATGGATTGTGAGGGTGAACAACTGTACCTCGACTTTTTGTGTGCTAAGCACAGTCAAGGTTTGTAGAGCGGCCTTGATGATGGTACTGACACCGACATTGACAACGACAGCACCGACATCGATGGCGGCGCCGAGACCAGCGAGGAGGGTACTGGCGGGGAAGATACCGCGCGGGGAAGGTACCGCCGCCGAAGCCGCTACAAAAAGAAGAAGCAGAAGAAGCAGATGATACGAAAACCTAACAAACTCCGCATCGGACGACTGGTGATCACAAAGATGTCCCCTGGCAAGTTTGAGCCATTAGAGCCGGAAGAACCTTGCAAGTGCTATGGGAACCATGTAGGATGCATCCTACGGGAATGCACGAGCATCAACGACGATGACTTAAGGAGTAAAGAACATTTGAGGCAGTTGCTCCTAACGAAGTTGCACAAGAGTTTCAAGTTCCGCGATCGGGATCATAGCATAGAACAACCGTGGGATGATCCAAACATGAAAAAGATTAACAATCACGCCATCGGCATGTTCAACAATGATTTGGCCTCCTAGAAAGGGACGGTGAAATGAGCTATTGAGGCTGAGGAACCCCTGTCCAAGATTGTGGAGGAAGATCCGAACCTTACGGAAGATGAGTTCCAAAAGTTCAAAGATAGTTGCGCTACTTAGGCAGCCAAGGCTAAGGCTGCGAAATTCAAGAGCCTTCAACAAAGGAACACGGGGAACCAACGCCTCAGAAGCCATGGCTACCTTGGCAAAAGGCCCATTTGGGTTTAGGAGGACGCGGAACGTGAAGCCAAGGGTCTCCTAGACCCCTTCGCGAAGTTCACCAACCCGTTGGAGCATGATTTCATCAGGGCCCACTACAAGTGGGACAAGGAAAAAAAGTTTTTTACACGGACCGACCACAAGGAAATTGATTTGAATACTGGTAATTATTCTTTTACCACCTTACATTAAGCTTCTGATCAAGTCGAGTCCACATTCGTAAACGGTTCACGTTTCTTCAAGAGGAGAAGCAACACCAGCTTGCAACCGAAAGCGAGTCTTCGTCGATGAGGCCCAAGTGGGACACCCCTCTCAACCGGGCCTTGAACAAACTTAAGGGACTCCCTTTGTACCAGCAGCCACAATATGGACGTGTGCACGGCGCCGAAGACGACGCCACGTGGAAGGTCTTTTACAACGAGGGACCAGAGGCCAAGACGCAAAAAAAGTTTAGTTAGACGGACATCATCGACGAGAAGGCGAACCTTGCGTTTGAGAAAAAAGCAGTTGAGGACGCGAAAAAAGCAGCTGAGGACGCGAAAAAGCAGCCGAGGAGAAAAATGAGTTGCTGCAGCAGACACTCACTGCAGCTGTAGATGCGTGCATAAATGATTTCACTACTAACTTGATCCCGGCTATCATCATCTGGATGAAGGAAAATCCAGACAAGACGGTAGATGATTTCCCCATGTCGAGTTTCACTGGGAGCAACTCGGTGAACAACACCAGCGCACCATCACCTCCTTATGCAACCGTGCCTGCTCCCGCATCCGCACCCGCACCCACTCATAGTAGCCTGTCCTCAGTCTCTGGCGCACTAGGCGGGCCTTTCTCTTTGGCTGATCTTGACGCCCTCACGGTAATTACATGTCGCACCAACATATATCTAGAAAATTCCATTTTCATTGCCATTTGGATGTTTTACGCCACAAACATGTGTTTGCAGGCCGACGAAACCTCGTGCACAATAATTTACTTGATCAAAGGCCAGAAGGTGGACGTGGGAAAGGTGATGATAACGAAGCCCTTGGAACTCACGTTCCACGGCCAGCCGATGCCCGGTGGGCACTTCACGGTTACCTTGTCGAGTGTGAAATCGGGACACGAGGATTAGCCTCCTCCAGTATGGCTAGGGGGAGAGGACGACGAGAACTCACTGCGGCTTGGAAAATGCAAGGGTTGGGTGCTGCTATGACCGAAGAATCTTCGTCCTCTGGAGCCGACCAAGGGCACACCAATAACTAGACATCAACAAGAAGGTATGAACACCATCACCCTGCCTACACAATTACGAGCACTTGTAGTGCCGGGTGAGAGCGGCGAACAACATGATGAAGGGGGTCCAATAGTGGATGATGTAATCGCCTCCATAGAACAAAGAACGGATGATGGGATGGATGAGGACCCTCTTCGGTTCCTCAATACAGGCGCCTATGACGTGACTTAGATATGATGAGTCAATCATATGAGACTCGTGCTATCACCATGCTGATAAGGATATGGATATGATCTGGCCGGGCAGGAACGTCCTAGCAGGGATTGCAAGAAGTCTCTCTTCATGCAATCCTGAGAGGAGAAGCCTGAAGATGCCGCCTCAACATAGGCTCAACTAGCCAAGGGTCGTACACTGCTTAGCCCGACAACACTAGGCAGGGATTAAGGAAGGGTCTGGAAGGTCAGCCCAAGAAAAAGGAGAGGAAGAGACCGGGGAAGAGAGGCTGTCCTGCTTACAAACAAGCTAGAGCACGTAGCAGGCAGACGGCGGATTTTGAAGAGCGTGTACCTGTCAAAGGTGCGGCCATGTACCATGTCACGGGCGGCCGATGCTACCGCACAAACCGCTAGAGGAAAAATCTGAGGATCTCGAGAGACTGCACACGACCATGTGATGTCGACTGAGAAAAGCCTACTAGCCTCGAAGGATCCAGGATATTCGACATACGCGGGTCGTGTGCCTAAGGGGAAGTGCTACGTCGACACACGACCCACCGAGGTGTTCTTCCTGCAGTTTGAGCATATCTTCGAGATGTTTTTGACAAGGCGGCTCGATTGTACAATCGTCCGCCTTTTTGCGCTACATATGAGCTCTGTCATGAAGAGAGAAGAAGTCTCACAAATCTGTGTGGTAGATCCATACTACATGCAAGAGTCCTTCATGAGTCTTGGCGACTTTGAGGATAAAACTGCTAGGGAGTACCTTGAAAACTTCATGGTAGAGAACAAGGACCAGGAAATTGTCCTCCTGCCTTATCATCCAAAGTAAGTCAATGCCGGACAACCCTTTCGTACATTTCAATCATTCCTTTTCGCTCCTATGGAGAATAATTTGAGGGGTTTTTCCCCGCAGCAACGGGCGCACCGTCCTTATCGTTCTTTACCCGCGAGTCTCCCACGCCGTGTATTTTGACCCTACCAGAAACTATGAGAAGAAGGACTACACCCACGTAATGAATATTCTAGATGATGCTCTCCAAGGATTTAGCTTCAGGGATGGCTACCTGCAGATCAGGAAACAAAGGAACAAGAAGGCGAGTTTCTCGCATAAAACTAACTTCTGCTGCATCCATTTCGCAAAACCAAGCAAGAACGATGGATTCTACCTCCTCCTTCTCATGATGGAGTTTAGGAAAGATCACCAAAAGCTTCGCATGACAAGTAGAAACAATGATCATATCCGCAAGTGGGTAGAATCTCATGGAGAAGCGGATTATAAACTTAGAGATGTCTTCCTTCGCATCAATAGGGACATTGCGATGATCATCATGAAAGAAGTCGTCGAAGAGAAGGGGATGTTCCACCAGGGCCCTATATCGCAAGCTGACGTCCAAACTCGCATACGTATGCAACGTCAGAACCTCACACCATTCAAGAAGCTAGGGGTGCATCCTCGATGATTTGGAAGGATGGAACTTCTAGTGATTTAAAATGCCGATGATGATGATATGTGTCAGTTGAACTTGTCCACGGTCCCTGCCGAACTTGCGTAACGCTACTTTGTTAGTTTGGGTATGATGACCTGTGTACCTCTAGTTAATTAGTTTGCGTATGATGAAACTATGTTGATTATTTATATGTTTACTATATGTTGCATCTAGTTGCTAACCCTTTATTTTTCGTGTTGCTAAAGTATATTTTGTCGCATATGATTGTACATTCTCTTGATGAAGATGCATATCAAACATGTACCTGGATTCTTGATGGCGAAGAACTGTTATGTCGTGTACAAAGGGAAGGTTCCAGGAGTGTACGACGAGTGGCCTGAGTGTCAGGCGCAAGTGGAGGGGGTCTCGGGCGCCAGCCATAAAGGATTCAAAAGAAGACAAGAAGTAGAAACTAGTCACTTCAGGTTCACGTTAGCGCGAGAGAGGACTCATAACCGCCGCCACATGTACTGCATAGTTCCGCTCTCACTCATAGTGATAGCTATTCTCGCGTATATCATTGTTTAGATGAATGACGATGTAGTTGCAAGTATTCGAGACTTGTATCGCTATTTTCTAGATGATGACGAGAGACCACTTTGTGTTGGATGATGATTATGATGATGACATGATTTGATGAGACTATTTGTATGTATATGCTATGATTAATTTTGTATGTGTATGATGATGACATTTGTATGTGATAAAGATTAGTGCATAAATCCTGTTCAAATATAGAACAAATATGCAGAAAAAAAAATCAGAAACTAATAAAACTAGCATTAGCGATGGGAGAAAAGTTAGCAGCAGTGTTACCAGTAGCGCGGCTTAATTCAGAGCGCTGCATCTATTAGTAGTAGCGCGTTGATGTAAAGCTCTCTACTGCTACGCATGTATAGGAGTAGCACGGGACAACACGCGCTACTATTACAGGTTAGCTGTAGCGCCGCGTAAGTAGCGCGGGTGCCCGCGCTACTAATACACCTAAAAACTGTGCTACTTCTAGGCTTTTCCCTAGTAGTGGGGGTTGAGTCGTATGACACGACGGAGATTGGCGTGGACTCCTGCTGAGCTCCATGATCTTGACGTGGGGTGGAGTCGACTCAAGCAAGCAAGATCGAGGTGTATTGCTACTCGGAGGAGTCGTTGGCCTTGGCGCCGCATTTGGAAACATGATGCATTCCATTCTCCATAACATAGCACAATATGTGACTTCTTCGAGTGCCTCGTCCCCTTAACCTCCATGAATGTGAAGCTCTAGTGACTCATATCCCAGCAGAAGTTCATCCACCCCGAGTTTTGCATAGCCAGCTGGAATCGGATTGCCATGGTTGGTTGCTTTAGGTGCATTCAGTAAAGCAAAGCCGACCGCCACCTTCATGGATATGTTCTTCATTTTCTCATGTAGCTCACAACATGTCCTCTCTTTGATATCATCCACGAGGTAGCGAGCCAGCAGTGCATCATCGGTCCGAACCCCTGTGGACCACACGTTGTTTTTTTCGCATAGATGGGACGGTACTATCATCCAATGCTGGATCTGCTTGCTCCTGCTGCGGAGATGCCCGTAGCTGGCTAATTTATTTATTTTTGAAGGAACACTATAAGGGACCCCCCACACACACAACGAGTTTTTTTTATATAATAAGAACCCAAATTCGTGCCCGTGGGGACTTGAACCTGGGTGGCTGGGTTGTACATCCACTCCACTAGCCAAGTGAGCTAGGATCACTTCCTTTATTATGCGGTTTGGTTTCTCCTGCTACCGCTTTACTATGCGGTACAACTCATCATTATTTATTTCTACCTTGTGTATAATGTCTGCATCCTGCTTGATTTTTCATCTGACGACTTCTATAAGTGTCGTTCCACTCCGAAAACCCCTGAACCCATAGAACAACGCCTTTGCCTCGTGTTCATCCTCCATGTCAAGGATTCTTGAGGGCGCGTGTAAGCTTGTCGATCTCTCTCTTGGGATGAAACACCCCATTTCGAGGATCTTCTATTGCCTGAATTATAGCGTCTGAGGCTGTTTTAAGACCCCCTCCTTTGCAATAATCTGCCATGTCGCTGGGTTGAACTCCCCCCATGAGCATAAAACCAAATCTTGGACCTCTCGGGCCAATTAATTGTAGCTGGAATGACCCCTTCCGCAACCATCTTGTCCCGAGCTGCTTCCCTCATAGGCATGGCCTTCTTGTATCCACCTGTCGCCAGAACATGGTGATACTCCTTTTACTTAGCATTTATCTTGTTTTTTCTTGACCTTTCCAGTGCTTCATCACTTTCCTTGTACTCCACAAATTCGTCCCGCATGGTCTTTTATCTTCTCTAGTGCTCGAGTGAATTCCAGAGTCTTCTTTTTTACCCTGATGTACTCGACGTATAGTCTTTTCTTTCAGCTCTGGAAATGTGTGGCCATCTTCTTAAGAGCCCATTTCTGGACTTTCAATGGTTTTCTATCTGTGAGAACATGTTGTAGGTTTAAATGTGACATGACCATATCCTAAAGCAAATCTTTCGATCTTTCATCGATGTAACTAACTCCTCGATCTACCTTTGGCTGATTCCATTCTCGAATGGTGATCGAAATTTGGTCTCTAACAATAACTCCCCATTGTTTTATAAATTTATGGGCATTCTCATGAGGACCAATCGGTTTGCCATGTTTTACGACTTCATCGATGTTTAATTATATGCCATCTTCCAACTTTTTGGCCTGACCTCGTACCCTTCTAGAAGATTGGCTCGATCCGGAGGGCTAAAAGAAGAAAGATTCATTAATTTACATACACAAATCAATTAATACAACTAATGATTACCATGCTTAATATATATATACCTCGTCGGATTTTCTTAATTGTCTAACATTTTCTTCGCCATCATTTTCCTCGTCTCTGGGTTCTTGCTCTAGTCCCTCACTAGATTCGTTCAGAAATTATGAGCAGTGTTTTCGTTCATTCTCTTGGTTTGGGGAGGAGAGTATGATGTCGAACATGTTGTCTTCATGTTATCTGTCGCTATCGTCCATAGCTTAAATAATCCAGAAGAAAGATAAAACAATTTAGTATTTAAATTGGAATGCATTCAATAATCAAAAACTAAATCATAGTAGTCAGCCGCCAACGAGATTCGATCTACGGGTCTAGGGATGGAGAGGAGGATTGGATTTTACTAATACATCTCGAATAATTGAGTTAATGCAACAATAATATCACAAATACATATCGAATAATCTAGTTAATGCAACAATAATATCAAGTACTGTCACTAATACATCTCTCCCAATCAAACTAATCATCCAAGGAGCAGCCGCTTTACTGAGCCGCGGGCAATGAACACCCAAAAAAAGGAACCATCATAGAATCACATCACAAGTGAGATCCGTGAAGAAACTTCCAGGTATTTGAGAACCTAATGTCTAACACAACCATGTAGTGTGGGACGTGCTCGTCCTCCTCCCTGACATGGCGATGTATCACCTCCTCGGGGGTCGGCTCCCTCTGCACTGATAGTGCCCATGCGACCGCCAGCAAAGATGCTCCGGGTCAACGACAAGACCCCGATTCCTCACCAAGTTAAACGTCCCGAAAGGTAGCACCTCCCAGTGCCAGTTCGGCGGAGCCCAGTCCCGGATATGGCGCCTCTCAAACTGGTTGTAGCCGCCGAGTCGACGACGTGGATGCAGGTCGAGCATCATCGTCGAGAACAAATTTCTATGTGAGAATTTCATTTTATTATGCTACTCATATTTAATAAACTATGCGAGAACAAATTCCTATGAAAACAAATTCCTATGTTGGGCATCGTCTTGGACATGGTGCGTTGCGGTGGTTTCGGGGACTATATTTAAATCATATTTTATATATATTTCACTTTTGCAGAATGTGTCATTCATAGATACAGATAGTGTTGTCCATCAAAGATAACCTACCAACAAGAGCCCGGAGGTGATCGATATGGATATTGTGGACCATAAAAAAGAACCTATCGATAAGAGCCCGACGGTGATGTCATTGGAAGAGACCAAAAACTCAACAAGTACTATACAGCCTACATATGCGTAGATAGATATTTCTAGTTCACGTCATACCAAACCAAGAAGAGAAAATACAAATATTACAACACAGGGTACTTACTTTCACAACGATTATCAACCTTTTCATTCCATTGGTCTTTTTTATGTGTAACTAATTTGGCTTCATGTCGTCCCATGAAAATTATATTTGCACCCCGCACGATACGTCAATTATCAAATCAATCATGCCCTTATTTTCAAATACTAAATTGGTTAACATCAATGATGCATTATTATCAAACGCTGTGATGAGGTGCCTTACGCAGGATGATGTGTTTTTTCATGATGACGTAAGTCAAACCATACAAACTCTCATAATTAAAGATTAGTGTCTAATAATTTAAACATATTCTATCTTTTAAGTCATAGGTAATAAATTCATACATATATTACATTAGTGCCCAGGAGCATCTGCAAGATAGGGCGGGTGGAAAGGTACATATTGCAAGCACGTTTGTGTCTTCCCTGCTAAAGAAAGATGAGATAGACCCGACAACACATCGCAACATTGTAAAACAAGTAAATACTTTTCTCGAGCATGATTTGGTCAGTCTTAACTCACTACACTTACATATAATGATTAAGCACTTTTTTACATGAAAGTGGTTACGTGCTATATAATATTTATTACTTCAGGTATTCCTTCCAATTAACATCAGAAAATGCCACTGGTATATATCAGTCATCAATGCGAAGATACGAGATATACACGTATTGGACTCGCTTGGAATTTACCTGAGTCGAATTGACCTCGCTATGATGCTAAATGTCTACCTCTTGTGTTTCTTTCTCTAGACATTACATTCTCTTTTGCCTAATACATGGTGACTTATTTTCCATTTAGTAGTTATGAGGACTTGAAAAGCATCTTAAAATCGCATGCGATATGCCGGAGTTTAAGAGAGGTGATATGTGGCAGGACCTCAGTATTATGAATTGGAAAGTCGTAGACCAGTTCCAAGAGCCACTCCAAATAGATGGGTATGATGAACACATCTAATACTATGAACTGAATTACAGATAAATTTATGATAGAATAGTAAGTCTTGTGAATAATATATTTTGTACACAAATATAGTCTTATTTTTAGCCAAAACATTGAGGTAATAAAGACATTTGATGATGCATGGAGACATGTACAATGAACATTATTACTTGTTTAAATACTTTATTTGTATTGAGATGAAATCCTAAAGAAATATTTCAATATTGCAGCACGTCATCTGGATGGTTTATGTTAAATTTTATGGAGTATTGGACCCGGGATCTTTTGTCCTGTCAATTCACTCAGGTATCTTTTTTTATTCTTAATATTGGATTTCATCTCAAATGGTGATATTTAATGAATTATTTTTAATTACTATATGGAGGAGGACATGAAAGAATTTCGATGAAAATTAGTTGTCGTATTGTTGGATACACAACTTAGTAAGTTAAAAGGAAGTTCAATATACTATCAGCCTAACAATGAATAAAAAGTATTTGATTCTGATGTTGAGTTCGTGAAGGATCGAAAGCGCAAGAGGCCAGATTCACCTGATGAAGCCGAAGACAAAAGTCCCCTTCCGACCCACATCATGGGTACAAACCCGCATGATTTGGTTGACAAAATATGCAACCACATCATGTCAATTAATGATGCTGATTTACTAGAGTAAGCAGCATGTCTAAGTAGTCTAACGTTTCAATATACACTATTACAATGTTACAATTATTAACTCTTACCTACACGAAGGAGTGGGTGCTAAGCTCTAAACCCCATCTGACAGGATTAAGTCTCAGAAGGATTCAATGTATACTCCGCAGGGACCAGTCGTTGGACAATGATTGTTTCAACATGGTTGCATGTATACTTGCACGTGACAAGGCCTTACTGATAGTAGATCCTCCGGTGCGCTTTATGGATCTACAATTTTCTGTAAGTTACCACAATCACACAATATATAATCATAGTCACCATCATGTTTCTTAACCATTTTTCATCCAGACGGCTATGATCGAGGCTGTCCTTGCTTCCGCAGGAGATTTAGATTCGCGGGTACAGCCAGATATTCAGGCGCTAGCATCATTCCTTCGTAGCTGGACTGAGATAGACCACAACATCTCATCATGCAATTGGGTAAGTTTGGTCTATTTTATATTTCTGTCATGATAAATGTTTATTCTTAATAAGTGTTGCTTGTAGATATTGCTTCCTCATGCATTCCTTGGCCACTACATCTTGTTCTCAATTAACAAACATGCCCATCAAGTATCTATTCTGGACTCTTTTTTCCGTCCTTATCTCACGAGAGATATGGATTAAAATTTCAGAGGATTGCATTGTACCTGAATGATGCACTCCAATTAGCACAACCAGGTTGGAAGTCTAATATTTTTTTTGGCCACGTAAATCAGCAATTGATGTTCCAACGAGCCTAGACTAATCAGTTGCTATGAAAATCACTATGCACATTTTATATTTATTGTCATTAACTTCCAAAATAATGATAATGTATTCATCTACACGGATGAATCTAGTTATTTTGTTTTCCATTTTATGCTCGCATGGTATGGTAACAAATTTGTTCATCCAATTTGCGCGCGGAGTAACCTATAGCACATGTCAATAAAAACTTTGAAGCATAATTGCATGCTAATGAGATATATTGCTCATGCAGGATGGTTATGAATTGAGAAAGAATATTTTGATACACTTGCTCGAGTATCATGCGAATGAAGCTCAATACAACATCCCATATGATGTACCAAATTCTCAAGTGCCTCAAGTAGGAAGTTAATAAGAGATAATAAAGTGGACTTCGATCTCTATGCACTTAGTCAAACTGTATTTTTTTATCAAAAATTATTTGTTCATGTCATTGGATTTGTTTATTGCATTTGTCATATGTTGTGGCTATATATTTACAAACATGGAATTTGCGATGCAATATATTTTGGCGAGGGAAAAAAGAGCCACTTTTATATGTAAACCCTCAGTCGGTATCTACCGACCCAAAGTTATCAAATCCTACCTATATATATTCGTCAAACCCTACCTTCTGGACGTTGTATGGTTCAGGTCAAGCGAATGGACTCATAAATTGAATGTACTTCAATGTGCCGAGTTGATTTTGCCCTAGTTTTTTTAGTGCCCGATTTTGCCTTACATGTTGAACATGCTTTTGAAGTTTCGTGTGCATATATTTTCTTCTTCTTTCAATATAAGTATTTGGATCAGGCTCACTCTGATCGAAAACCATGAAGAGAAACTTAGCATGCATGAAGTCCTGTTTCTCTTTTACATAAAGAAAGGGCAAGCAGCCTTGCCATATAAAAAACAGGAAAAAAGGGTAAAGCATACATGCATCAGCAGCTGCTCCAGCTAAAATCTAGGACGCCCTCATCTGATGTTGACACTATGCACGGTCGAGAAGTGTAGAGTCAGTCAGGGCTGGAGCCAGGATTTGAACATAGAGGGGGCGAAGACAATGGCACAAGAGAGTTTTTTTCCATTGACTGAACCTCTTGTCACATTTTTTTAATGAAATTACCAAGTCTATCACAATGAGATGAGGAAAGAAGAGATAGAAAATCTAGGCACTAATAGGAAGACGACGGCACAAGAGATGAAGTTATTTGTGTAATTTTACTAGTTCAATAATATTTTGATCAACAGTTTGCATATCAGTTAGATTAAGGTCTGGCTATTATGTCTAGTGAGATACCCTGCCTTCCAAACTTTTTAGTGGTGCCTATTTCTCCTCAATCTTGAAATATACAAATTTAAGATTGATTATACCATGTTTTCATCTGCTCTTATTAATGGCTTTACTCCCTTTATATTGCTGCTCTAAACGATCTTATATTTCTATAAAGAGGAAGTGTCAATCTAACAAATAAAACACAATAGTACTATTTAATTGTAATCAACTATAGCCAACACTAGAAATAAGTGATATTAAAATATGATTACCTTATGTTGGCGTAATTTGCGTGTGAGCCATGTTGTGAGGTTGAGGAACGGGGAGTGAGTCCAGAGGCGTCCTCGATGATGTACAAATATTAGCAGCAGTAGTTGAGAAGTATAATAGTATGAATCTGTGAAGAATAATGGTATGAATCTATGGAAAATAATAGTATGAAACTGACTAGCAAGTGACAAGTACAGTATTGTGAATCTGTAGACAATACGTAATACCTTGTCTCTGATTCACGTGATCAAGTTAGGAATTGGGTGTGTCGGCGTTGTCCGACTGGTCGTAGTCAATATAGTTCGTGGACTTGTACAATCTATTCTCGGGGACTCTACTGATACATGGCACTGTAGGCTGGCAGCTTCGCTAATTACCAAGCGACGAGATGACGGTGCGACCCCTGGCAGCCGGAGGGGCGGCCACGATGAAGCCCTAGCGCGCCGCAGAAGAAATAGTCGAGGAGGGCGTGCGTGTGTGTTAGATCGTTGATCCTAGTCGATTAGCTTTTTTACGCGTCCTGATGGATCGAGTACGCAAATATAGCGATGTCCAGCAGCCGATACAAATTCAACTTGGGCTTGCACATGGAATTTAGCCCATATAATTGCTAATGGCCATATAATTAAGCCTAACAATAATAGCTAACGGTACTAGTCCCCGCTGGAAATTGGTAGGGGGGCCGAACCATTGGGGGGGCCTGGCCCCCGCTCGCCCCCCACTGCCTCCACCTCTGGCGTCAGTCCATAGTTAAAAATCATAGCGCAAGTCCCGCCGCTCCAACCATTGATCATATCTTGTCTTCGTCTATAAAACAAAGCATTGTAGGACGAGTTAATTACTACACACCACAAGCACAAGGGCTCCTTCTTTGCTACGATTTGCTAACACCGCCTACGGTACAAAGGTAGGTTGCACTGGAAGTATGATCATCTTGTGTAGGGAAAAGTACAGACATTTAGTTATACGTGTTGATCATACTTCCAATCAGCTCGCTATTTTTTTGTTAACATTGTTAAAGAGGATGATTTTTTTCTATCTAAACAACGGCTCACTTAGGGGTATTATTTTTAACTTAATTTGCACTTGCTATAAGCAATACTTTTAATGAACAATCATTATCAAACTGACTTTCATTTCTTTAGATGTTTCTGAGTAGTAATGTATATTGGACCACTTCATACAATTGTTATGCTGTAAATGGCATGAGAGAAATAAAGATAGTCGCTAGCAATTATGATATAGTTTTTCTTTGAGTTTTTTACAAAAAAACTTGATTTATACGAGGAAGATCTCAAACAAGCAGAATACACCATTATTATTCTTGAAGCCTTCCAGGTGGAGATTGAGCATGCATCCAGTAAGTTTATTACTTTGATTTATAATGCATTTGATTCTTCTTGCCACTATATTAACTACTAGCAGGCAGAGCCGCCGCGCCCGTGACTCAGCTCGCACATGCAAGTTTGGTGTTTCTTATTTTAAAGTAAAGAGAAATGGTGACAGTGGTATTGGTGTTGAGCTGGTTTCCAAGATACCAAGAAGTATAATTCTGGATCATTTTGATAGATGCAGAATTATAATGTTTAGTATGATAAAACATACAAATTATAAAAGCTGCTCTATGCTACCTAACTATACACAATACTGATTGGGAGTTGTACCCTTTTCAGAAGCAGAAACATATGCCTCAAGATGTGTTATCTCAGAGAAGGAGATGCTGATTATTTGGCCAGCACAATAGTGAAGGGAGCTCTGCCCTTTTAGATAGCTAAACATTTGTAGAAAGCTACAGACTCCACGTGGACTTTTCATTTTTCTAATTAAATAGAAGTAAAACAAATAGGGTTCGGAAGAAGCCAATGTTTGCGAACATATTTTTTACGTCTTCTGAACCATTAGAGAAGAGCCTGGACGTGGCACTAGTATGACCATGGTTGAGTATTTGTCAATAAGCATGTTGTTTACCAATATATGAGAGATTCAACATTCAGCTGGCTCTTCATATTGCTACATAGTTAATATTTTATTGTTTATATCCTTTCGCTGCACTTCCACTGGATAGCCACCAAAAAATGTTGTGGTTTCTTGCCCTAGATAAATTAAAGCATCAGCTGCCACACCATCGAATTCTACAATTATATCTGATGGAAGGAGAATACTCTGTTCAGTGCATGCTATGCAAATGCAAGTAGAAGTTGTTAGATCACCCATTAAGTCTCTGTCATCAGGGATGTAATCAAGCGCACAATAGGGACTCAGTATTGGCTCCACTATTTTTGCATCAGATCGTAGATAAGGGAGCAAACCTTTCAGTTATACCGTGATCCTTTGACCGCTTCGAACTGTCATGAGGTCTGACTGCTAAAAATCAATGGATAAATGGTATGGAATACCGTTGACATACAGGGTGGTTCCTTTGCTTGCTAGTCTCAATGCTTGAACGGATTCCTAGTGGTTAGGAAAAGAAAGAAGCACTTGTTCTTCAGTCATTATGTGATTGATTGGATGCACATGTATGTTAAATCTGTGTTGATAGTTGCAACTATTGCTCGAGGTGCTTGTTAGAATATCAGAGGAAGAGGTACAATGATGAATGGGTAATAACACATAGCACAGAGTCTCGTGTGCTGCCGTGCATCGCCCATTAACACATTTTTGCTATAATCGTTTTTGAGATCCATCTTGATTCTGAACAATTTGCAACACAAATTAGAATAAATTCGAGATAATTGTAAAGTGTCAACTTGCGTAAAAATGTATGATTGTATATGAATGTTCACAAGATGGGATCTAACAGTCTTTTGAACTAAAACCTTTAGATTTTATCATGCGGCCTTGAGCATTTGCATGGAACAAAACTTGCAGAAAAATAAAACTGAAGTTAATGATCCCAAGAATATGGTGGGCACATCATACTTAATTTTAAATGCATAAAAAATTTATGGTTAAGAAAAGAAATAATGCGGGTGAGATTTTGAAATAATGGTCATTTTTTCCATCTCGGGTAACTTTGGAGCAGAGTAAAGAGTATAATAATTTACTACGCATAAGCCAAAGCCTCACGTGAACTGAGGTTTCCTACTACATAAAATACATCTGTGAACCAAATTCGTATGCTGCCATAGATAAGATCTTTAGAGTTTGGCGGAGTAGAATAATTATTAGACTATCTCAATAGGGCTGAATCTTTCCTTGTAGTAATAACTCTTGCAATTCCATAACACTTGCTCTACAGGTAAGATCACTGTTATTGACTATGATTTAAGTTCAGGTTGTAACATTCGTAAAAAGAACTCTGTATTCTCCAATTCAATGTCATCCAATAAGGAAAATGAAAAAAATATGCATACCTGTACCATCATGTGTAAAAAATAATCGGAAATGAGTTTACATAAAGACGAGTCATCAGTAATGAGCAATGCTCATTAGCTTTGTGGTCCTTCCTCGAAGCGTAAGATTATTTTCCAGCACAACCTTCTAATATAGAGAATGACCTTGCATTGTGAGAAAATATTGGAAGCTTTACAATCAAGGCACCAAAAATTAATTGTTTTGAAATGTGTGAATAGAATATTGAAAAAAGATCTGTTGACTTGTAATTTTGTTTAGAATTGCATGGGTTGAAATTTTTAAACACAGTGCCCTCCTTAAAATGGTCCTTCATAGTGACACACTGCCATAAAAATATAATGTTATAAAAGCTATTTTGAATCAAATGGAAATTAAGTCAACAAACCCTTCCCAACAAAGACATGGATATGTACACATATGTACCATCCTTAGGACATGATCATATAATATAATATAATATCTTAGTAGTAGTATAACTCATAGTAACTAATAAATGTTTCTAACCTATGATTGTAATAATCAAGATTTAAGGTTGTGGCTGAATATATTAAGTAAAATGCTTAGTGAATGACAATTTGTGTACTTCCCTTAGATGAACTATCCTACTGGAATGTAAAAACCAAAAGCATGCAAAACATGATTGTTTAACTATAAGGGAAACCCAAAACTTGAGGTTCTGTTCAAGTTCAAGTTTCATACTACATTTTTATAAGTTAAAATGTCAATTTCACAATTTAAGTGCAAATATCTTTGAGGATGGCTGGTGAAAGTTTGGCAATCAACAAAAGGGTGCATATACAAATCAAGTGACCCAATGGAATGAGGAATTGAAAATGAAAAATTACAATTTGAAAGAACACTTAGAGCGGTCTTTGAAGTCATCGTCAGGGCATGAGATCCAAATTATGATCATAGATTGAAAAGAATGTCAAGCCTATGTTTTGCAAAACTTCTTAAAGATGAATCTAGAACACATTACCTTCTCTAGGAACTATATATTACATATTGTCCTAGACATCCTTCGCTGGTCGTTTTCTCTAACAGTACTTGTAATCAAGGAGCATTTATCTTAACAAACTTAATAAGCATTCAAATCAAGTGAATTATATTTAGCTAGTTTAAACGAATAGTGAGCCGCAACAATGATCAGATGTACAATGAGACAAGCTGCTCCTCTTCCACCACACATGCCACTTTATT